>NW_028273698.1:0-300000 GCF_024610735.1 Ursus americanus | reverse complement strand
CATTCATTCAGGGCTGGAGAACAGGCAGGGCGCTCCGAGACACGGCGACCTTCAAAGGCCCACCATGCCAAAACGCCCGGGCCCACGCTTCCGCTAGCCAGCGCCCTCACCTCGGACGGCTGCTCCGCACACCACACAGCCAGTGGATCTGGTCTGCCGGCCTCCTGGGAATAACCCTAACCCGTGGTCAGGCCCCAAGGGGCCCCTCCGAAGGGGTCTGGTGCTGCAACGCTGGGCATTGGGGACCCCGAACCTCAGCGCCGGACTCACCCTGCTGCCCCTATGCCACCCGGGCCTTGAGTGGCGCCACCGGTCATTCAGGGAAGAACAGGCAGGGCCCTCCGAACCCCCGGCGACTTTTGAAGGCCCAACACGTCAAAACGCTTGGGCCCACGCTCCCGCTCGCCAGCGCCCTCACCTCGGACCACTGCTCCGCACACTGCACAGCCAGCCAATCGAGGCTGCTGGCCTCCTGGGGTCTAAACCTAACCCTAGGTCAGTCCCCAAGGGGCACCTCCCAAGGGGCCTGGCACCGCAATGCCGGGGATTGGGGACCCCCGAGCACCGGCACCGGACTCACCCTGCCGCCCGCCACCTCCTGCGCCGCTAGGGGCGCCGCAGGTCATTCAGGATGGGAGAAAGGTCAGGGCCCTCCAAGTCCTGGGGACCTTCGAAGGCCCCCCATGCCAAAACGCTTGGGCCCACGCTCTCGCTTGCTGGCGCCCTCACCTTGGCCCGCTGATCAGCTCACCGCACAGCCAGCGAATAGGGCCTGCTGGCCTCCTGGGGGCTAACCCTAAGCCTAGGTTGGCCCCCGAGTGGACCCGCCCAAGGGGCCTAGCTCCGCAAGCCAGGTAATGTGGACCCCCGAGCCCCAGTGCTGGACTCACCCTGCCGCATTGCCACCCCCAGGCTGCTAAGGGCGCCGCCGGTTATTCATGGCAAAAGAAGGGGCAGGGCTTTCCGAACCCCCAGAGACATTCGAAGGCGCCCCGCGCCAAAATGCTTGGGCCTACGCTCCCGCTCGCCAGCGCCCTCACCTCGGACCACTGCTCCGCAGACCGCATAGCCAGCCCATCAGGCCTGCCGGCCTCCTGGGGGCTAACCCTAAGCCTAGGTCTGCCCCCAAGGAGCCCATCCCGAGGGGCCTGGCGCCGCAACGCCGGGGATTGGAGATCCCCGCGCTGCAGGGCGGGACTCCCCCTGTCGCCCCACTAGCAACTGAGCCGCTAGGGGCGCCGCTGGTTATTCAGGGCAGGAGAACTGGCAGGGAGCTCCTAGCCATGGCAACATTCGAAGGCCCAGGGCGCCAAAACGCTGGTGCCCACACTCCCGATCCCCAGTGCCCTCACCTCGGCCCGACCCTCCACTCGCTGCACATTGGGTGGATCGGGCCTGCCGGCCTCCTGAGGGCTAACCCTAGCCCTAGGTCAGCCCCCCAGGGGCCCCTCCCAGTGGCCTGGCGCCGCAACACTGGGGATGGGAACCCTGAGCCCAAGTGCCGGACTCACCCTGCTGCCCTTCAGCCACCCGAGCCTCAGGTGCCCTGCTGGTCAACAGAGCGGGAGAACGGGCAGGTCCCTCTGAGCCCCCGCCGACCTTCGAAGGCCCCCTGGGCTAAAACGCTTGTGCTCATGCTCAGTCTCGCCAGCGCCCTCACCTCGGCCAAACCCTTCGCATGCCGAAGAGCTGCTGATCCGGTCCACCGGCCTCCTGGAGGCTAACCGTAACCCTAGATCGATCCCCGAGGGCCCGCCCAAGGGGTCTGGCGCCACAACGCTGGGGATTGGGGACCCCGAGCCTCAGCACCTGACTCACCCTGCTGCCCAGCTGCCACCCGGGGGCTTGGGGGTGCTGCGGTTCATTCAGGGCGGGAGAACAAGCAGGGCCCTCCGAGACACAGTGACCTTCGAAGGCCCCCCACACCAAAACGCCCAGGTCCACGCTCCCACTCACCAGTGCCCTCACTGCGGTCCACCACTTCACTCTCCACACAGGTTGTGAATAGGGCCTGCCGGCCTCCTGGGGGCTAAAGCTAATCCTAGGTTGGCCCCCGAGGGACCCCTCCCAAGGGGCCTGGCGTCACAACGATGGGGATGGGGACTCCGAGCCGCAGCGCAGGACTCACCCTGCTGCCCCACTGCCAACGGAGCCGCTAAGGGTGCTGCTCTTTATTCAGGGCAGGAGAAGGGGCAGGGTCCTCTGAGCCATGGCAACATTCCAAGGCCCAGCACGCCAAAAGGCTGGGGCCCATGCTCCCGCTTGCCATCGCCCTCAGCTTGGCCCGCACTTCCGCTCCTCGCACAGCCAGCGGATCGGGCCTGCCGGCCGCCTGGGCACTAACCCTAACCTTAGGACGGCCCCTGAGGGTCCCTTCCTAAGGGGCCTGGCACCGCAACACCGGGGATTGGGGACCCCCATGCCCCAGCGCGGGATGCACGCTGCCGCCCCGCCCCACACAGGCCGCTAGGGGCGCCGCCATTCATTCAGGGTGGGAGAACTGGCAGGGCCCTCCGAGCCCCCGCTGACCTTCGAAGGCCCCCTGTGCTACAACGCTTGGTGTCATGCTCAGGCTCAGCAGCGCCCTCACCTCGGGGCAACCCTCCGCGTGTCGCACAGCGGCTGATTGGGTTGACCACCTTCTGGGGGCTAACCGTAACCCTAGATTGACCCCTGAATGGCCCTTCCCAATGGGCCTGGCGCCGCAATGCTGGGGATTGGGGACCCCTGAGCCCCAGCACTGGACTCACCCTGCCGCCCAGCTGCCACCCGGGGTCTTGGGGTGCTGATATTATTCAGGGAGGGACAAAGGGCAGGGCCCTCTGAGACAAGGTGACTTTCAAAGGCCCCCGGCGCCAAAAAGCCCGGGCCCACGCTCCCGCTCACCAGCGCCCTCACCTTGGTCCGCCACTCTGCTATCCACACAGCTGGCGAATAGGGCCTGCCGGCCTCCTAGGGGCTAAACCTAACCCTAGGTTGGCACCCAAGGGCCCACTCCCAAGGGACCTGGTGCCGCAACGCTGGGGATTGGAGATACCAGAGCTGAAGTGCCTGACTCACACTGCTGCCCCGCCGCCACCAGGGCGGCTAGGTGCGCCGCCAGTCATTCAGGGAGAATAGGTAGGGCCCACCGAGTCCCTGAAGACATTCGAAGGTCCCCCCGCACCAAAACGCTTGGGCCCACGCTCCCGCTCCATAGAGACCTCACCTCGACCCACCACTCCTTTCGCCACACAGCTGGCAGATTGAGCCTGCTGGCGTCCTGGGGTCTGACCCTAAACCTAGGTCAGCCCCCGAGGGGCCCCTTCCAAGGGGTCTGGCGCCGCAACGCGGTGGATTGCGGACCCCCGAGCCCCAGCGCCGGACTCACCTGCCGCCCTGCCGCCACCCGGGCCGCTAGGGGAGCCACAGGTCATTCAGGTGGGAGAACTGGCAGGCCCTTCCATTTCCCCTGCGACTTTCGAAGGCCCCCCGCTCAAAAAAGTTAGCTCCCACGCTCCTGCTCGCCAGCGCCTTCACCTCGGCCCGCCCCTCTGCTTGCTGCACAGCCAGTGGATAGTGCCTGCCGGGATCCTGGGGGCTAACCGAAAACCTAGGTCGGCACCGTGGGGCACATCCCAAGGGGCCTGGCTCTGCAACGCTGGGGATTGGTGACTTAGAGCCCCAGAGCCGGATTTACCCTGCTGCACTGTCGCCACCCGGGCCACTAGGGACGCCGCTGGTCATTCAGGTGGGAGAACGGGCAGGGCGCTCCGAACCAGCACCGACCGTCAAAGGCGCCCCGAACCAAAATGCTTGGGCCCAGGCTCATGTTCACCAGCACCCTCACCTCGGCCCAACTCTCCGCTCGACGCACAGTTGGTGTATCAGGCCTGCCGGCCTCCTGGGGGCCAATCTAACCATAGGTCGGCCCCCGAGGTGCCCTTCCCAAGGGCCCTGAAGCCGCAACGCGGTAGATTGGGGACCCCCGAGCCCCAGCGCCAGACTCACAAGCCGCCCCGCCGCCACCCGGGCCGCTAGGGGCGCCGTGGGTCATTCAGGGTAGGAGAATTGGCAGGGCCCTCCGAGACATGGTGACCTTCGAAGGCCCCCCGCGATAAAACGCTTGGGCTCATGCTCAGTCTCGCCAGCTCCCTCACCTCGGCCGAACCCTCCGCATGCCGCACAGCCACTGATCGGGTCCACCGGTTTCCTGGGGGCTAACCGTAACCCTAGATCGACCCCTGAGGGCCCCTCCCAAGGGGCCTGGTGCTGCAAAGCCGGGGATTTGGGACTCCGAGCCTCAGCACCTGACTCACCCTGTCACCCAGCCGTCACCCGGGGGCTTGGGGTGCTGCCCTTCATTCAGGGCGGGAGAACGGGAGGGGCCCTCTGACACATGGTGACCTTCGAAGGCCCCCCGCGCCAAAACGCCCAGGCACATGCTCCCAATCACCAGCGCCCTCACCTCAGCCCACGACTTCACTCTCCACACAGGTTGCGAATAGGGCCTGACGGCCTCCTGGGGGCTAAACCTAACCCTAGGTTGGCCCCCGAGGAACCCCTCCCAAGGGGCCTGTCGTCGCAACGCTGGAGATGGGGACCCCGAGTGCAAGTGCCAGACTCACCCTGCTGCCATTCAGCCACCCGAGCCGCTAGGGCCCACCGGTCAATCAGGGAAGGAGAATGGTCAGGGCCCTCTCAGCCCCCGCCGACCTTCGAAGGCCCACTGCGCTAAACACATGGGCTCATGCTCAGGCTCACCAGCGCCCTCACCTCAGCCCAACCCTCCGCGTGTTGCACAGCCGCTGATCGGGTCCACCGGCCTTCTGGGGGTAACCGTAACCCTAGATCGACCCCCGAGGGGCCCCTCCCAAGGGGCCTGGTGCCGCAACGCCGGGGATTGGGGACCCCAACCTCAGCACTGGCCTCACCCTGCCGCCCAGCTGCTACCCGGGTCTTGGGGTCCTGCCCTTCATTCAGGGCGGGAGAACGGGCGGGGCCCTCCAAAACACGGCGACCTTCAAAGGACCCCATCGCCAAAACGCCCGGGCCCACGCTCCCGCTCACCAGTGCTCTCAACTCGGTCCGCCACTCCGCTATCCACACAGCTGGCGAAAAGGGCCTGCTGGCCTCCTAGGGGCTACCCTAACCCTATGTTGGCCCCCAAAGGGCCCCTCCCAAGGGGCTTGGCGCCGGAACGCGGGGGATTGGGGATACCCGAGCCGCAGCGCCTGACTCACCCTGCCGCCCCACCATCACTTGGGCTGCTAGAGGCGCTGCCAGTCATTCAGGGAGGAGAATGGGCACGGCCCACTGAGTCCCCAGTGGCATTTGAAGGACCCTGGCGCCAAAACGCTTGGGCCCACACTCCCGCTCCACAGAGACCTCACCTCGACCCACCCCTCCTTTCGCCACGCAGCTGAGGGGATTGAGCCTGCTGGCGTCCCGGGGGCTAAACCTAACCCTAGGTCATCCCCCGAGGGGCCCCTCCCAAGCGGCCTGGTGCCCCAACATGGTGGATTGGGGACCCCCGAGCCACAGCGCTGGACTCACCTGCCTCCCCGCCACCACCCGGGCCACTAGGGTCCCTGCGGGTCATTCAGACTGGGAGAATTGGCAGGGCCCTCCATTTCCCCTGCGAAATTCGAAGGCCACCTGCTCAAAAAAGTTGGCTCCCTTGCTCCTGCTCGCCAGAGCCCTCACCTCGGCCCACCCCTCCACTTGCTGCAGAGCCAGTGGATAGTTCCTGCCAGGCTCCTGGGGGCTAACTGAAAACCTAGGTCGACCCCGTGGGGCACATCCCAAGGGGCCTGGCTCTGCAACTCTTGGGATTGGTGACTCAGAGCCCCAGAGCCGGACTCACCCTGCCACACTGTCGCCACCCGGTACGCTAGGGGCGCTGCTGGTCATTCAGGGTGGTTGAACAGTCAGGGCCCTGGAGAAACCGGCAACATTTGAAGCCTCCCGCACCAAAATGCAGGGGCCCACGCTCCCGCTTGCCAGGGCCTTTACCTTGGCCTGCCCACCTCTCACCGCCCAGCCAGAGGATTGGGCCTGCCGGCCTCCTGGGGGCTAACTCTAACCCTAGGTAGGCCCAGGAGGAGCCCCTTCCAAGGGGCCTGGCGCCACAATGCTGGGGATTGGGGATCCCTGAGCCACAGTGCAAGACTAACCCTGCCGCCCCACCACTAAAGGATCCGCTAGGGGCGCCGCTGCTTATTCAGGGCAGGAGAATAGGCAGGGCGCTATGAGCCATGGCAACATTCGAAGGCCCAGGGCGCCAAAACACTGGGGCCCATGCTCCCACTCGCCATCGCCCTCAACTCGGCCCACAACTCCACTCCTCACACAGCCAGCAGATCGAGCCTGTCGGCCTCCTGGGAGCTAACCCTAACCCTAGGATGGCCCCTGAAGGTCCCTTCTTAATGGGCCTGGCGCTGCAACACCGGGGATTGGGGACCCCCAAGCCCCAGCGCTGGATGCACCCTGCTGCCCCGCCCCACACAGGCCACTGGTGCGCTGATGTTCCTTCAGGGTGGGAGAATGGGCAGGGCCCTCCAATCCCCCGGCGACCTTCCAAGGCCCCTCGCACCAAAATTATTGGCCCATGCTCCAGCTCTCCGGCGCCCTCACCTCGGCCTGGCCCTCCGCTACCGCACAACTGGCGGATCATGCCTGCCGGACTCCTGGGTGCTAACACGAACCCTATGACGGCCCCAGAGGGGCCCCTCCCAAGTCACCTTGCGCTGCAATGCATGGCATTGGGGACCCCCAAACCTCACTGCCAGACTCACACTGCCACCCCGCCACCACCCGGGCCGCTAGGGGCGCTGCTGGTCATTCAGGGCGAGAGAACAGACAGGGCCCTCCAAGCCTCTAGCGACATTCAAGGCCCCCTGCGCCAAAATGCTGGATACCATACTCCCGCTCGCCAGCACCCTCACTTCGGCCCACTCCTCCGCTCACTGCACAGCCGGCACATCAGTCATGCTGGCCTACTGGGGTTTAACCCTAACCCTAAACACTAACCCCTAACCTAAAACCTTAAACCTTAACCCCTAATCCTAATCCTAACCCTAACCCCTAACCCTTACCCTAACCCTAGCCCTACCCTAAACCTAACAATAAACCCCAATCCTTAAACCCTAAATCCTAACATTAACACTAAACCCTAAACACTAACCCCTAACCCTAATCCCGAAACCCTAAACACTAAACCCTAACCTTAACCGCTAACCCCAAACCCCAAACCCTAACCCTAAACCCTAACCCTACCCCGACCCCTGCCATACCCCTAACACTACCCCTAACCCTACCCCTTCAGCTAACCCTACCCCTAACCCGTACCCTAACCCGTTCTCTAGCCCTAATTCTAACCCGTACCCTAACCCTACACCTAACCTGTACCCTAACCCTAACCCTAACCCTAACTTAAATCGTACCCAAAACCTAACCGTAACCCTAACAAGTACCCTAATCCATATCCTAACCTTAACCCTAAACCCTAAACACTGACCCTAACCCATACCCTAACTCGTACCATAACCTGTACCCTAACCTACCCGTACCCTAACCCTAACCCGTACCCTAACCGTAACCTTAAACCCTAAACCATAACCCGTACCCTAACCCTAACCAGTACCCTTACCTTACCCTTAACCCATACCCTAACCCGTACCCTAACCCATACCCTAACCCGTACCCTATCCCTAACCCAGACCCTAATCCATACCCTACCCATACCTAACCCTAACCTGTACCCTAACACATACCCTAACCCTTAACCGTACCCAATCCCTATCCCTAACCCATTCCCTAACCCGTACCCTAACCCTAACCCTAAACCGTAACCTAACTTGTATCATAACCCTAAAATGTACCCTAACCCTAACCCGTACCCTAACCCTAACCCAAAGCCTAAAGCGTACCCAAATCCATACGCCAACACTAACCCTAAACCATTCCCTAACCCGTACCCTAAACCGTACCCTAATGCGTACCCTAACCCGTACCCTAAACCTAACCCGTACCCTAAACCTAACCCATACTAAAACCCTAACCCTAACCCTAAACCCAAACCCTAAACCCTAACCCGTACCCTAAACCCTAATCTGTACCCTAATTCATAACCTCTAACCTGTAACCCCTAAACCCAACCCTAACCCATACCCTCTCCTTCCCCTAACCCTAACCCCTACCCTCACCCATAACCTAACCGTAACCCATACCCTAACCATAACCCGTACCCTAATCCATACCCTAACCCCAGGGATTGGGTACACCTGAGCCCCACCACAGGACTCAGCCTGCCACCCCTCAGGAAACCATGAACCTTGGGGGGCCACAGAGCATCCCGTGCAGGAGAACTGGTAGGGCCCCCCTGAGCCCCCAGCGATCCTCGGCAGCCCCTACACCCCAACCCTGAGGCCCACGCTCATCCCGCCCCACGCCTTCCCTTCAGCTTGCCACCGAGCTCTTCGAAGAGCCAGCAGATCAGGACTGCCAGGTTCCTGGGGCCTAGACCTGACCCTAGGTCTGCTGGGTAGGGCCCCTCCCCTGGGGCCCGGTGCCACAGCCCCAGGGACTGGGGACACCTGAGCCCCACTGCAGGACAAAGCCTGCCAGCCCGCAGGAAACTGTGCCCCTTGGGAGGCTGTAGAGCATTCAGGGCGGGAGAACCAGGAGGGCCCCCAGAGCCCCCAGTGAACTTCGGCAATCCCTAAACCCAACCTTGAAGCCCATGCTCACCCCACCCCGCACCCTCACCTCAGCCCGCGGCGGAGCTCGCCACATAGTGGGCAGATCTGGCCTGTGGGGTTCTTGGGCCCGAACCCTAACCCTAGTTCATCTGTGGAGGGGCCCCTCCCCAGGAGCCTGGAGCCGCAGCCACGGGAATTCGGGACACCTGATCCCCCCAGCAGGACTCAGTCTGCCACCCCACAGGAAACCGTGCACCTTGGGAGGCCATAGAGCATTCAGGGCTAGAGAACCTGGAGGGTCCTCCTGAGTCACCAGCGAACTTCAGCGGCCTCCCGCACCCCAACCCTGAGGCCCAAGCTCACCCTCCCCACACCCTCACTTCAGCCCCTGTAGCTCGCCATACATCCAGCAGATTGGGCGTGTGGGGCTCCTGGGGCCTAACCCTAGCCCTAGGTCGGCCACGGGTGTGGGGGCATCCCCAGGAGCCTTACACCACAGCCCCAGGGAATTGGGATACCTGTGCCCCACCACAGGACTCAGCTTGCCACCCGACAGGAAACCATGCCCCTTGGGGCTCTACGAAGCCTACAGGGCACGAGAATTTGGGGAGGCCACCGGAGCCCGTCCCCATCATTTGGCAGCCCTCCGTGCCCCAACCCTGAGGCCCATGCTCACCCTCCCCCATGGCCTCCTCTCAGCCCTCCACAGAGCTCGCCGCACAGCCTGCTGATTGTCCCTGCCGGGCTCCTGGACCCTAACCCTTACCCTAGGTTGGCCACAGAGGGGCCCCTCCCCAGGGTTCTGGCACCCCACTCCAGGGGACTGGGGACACCCAAGCCACACCGTAGGACTCAGACTTCAGCCCACAGTAAACTGTACCATTTTGGGGCACAATGGAGCATTCAGAGCAAGAGAATTGGGGACCCCCTGAGAGCCCCTTCTGGTGAACCCTGAACATTGTGGGCCCTTCCGGATGAAACCCCAAAGCTCACACTCACCCACCCTTGTGCCCTCATCTCACTCGGCCTGGGAGTTCTCTGAGCAAAGGGCAGTTCGGACCTGCTGTCTCTTGAGGCCTAACCTAACCCTGGGTCTTCTGCTGAGGGTCCCTCCCGGTTTGCCTGCCTCCAAGGCAGCAGGCATTGGGCCCACCTCTGCACGACTAGAGGACTCAGCCTGCCCCACAGCAGGAAACTTTCCATTTGGGGCTGCAGCAAGGATTCATAGGAAAATCGGAGGGCCCCCCTCAGCCCATCCCAGGCAACCCCCACTTTGAGAGATCTCCCCAGATCCAATTAGTAGTTTCACACTGACCTTTAAACTTGCTCTCCACGGAGATCTTTTGAAATTCTAACACTTCCAACCAATGGCATCATCCAGCTTCAGTGCCTTACACAGCTTTAGGTCTTGAGATGGATTAAAATGGGAAGTCATTTCACTGATGATGACGTACTGGTGACCAAAAGATACATGCATAAAAGCTTCATATCACTTGGCTTCAGGGAAATGCAAATCTAAACCCCTATAGATGCCATAGCACACGAGGACGAATATCTAAAAATAAGAAGACATGAAACTATACATGTTGGAGAGGATGTGGAGAAACGGGAACCCTCTTACACCCCTGTACGAATGCAGTCCAGTACAGCCACTCTTGAAAATGGTACGGAGATTCCTCAAGAAGTTATAAATAAAGCTACTCTGTGTCCCAGCAATTTCACTACTGGGTATTTACCCCAAAGAGACAGAGGTAGTGAAGACGGGACACATGCACCACAGTGTTCATAGCAGCGATATCCATAATAGACAAAGTGTGGAAGGAGTGTAGATGACCATGGATAGATGAATGGATAAAGAAGATGTGGATCATATGTACAATGGAATATTACTCAGCCATCAGAAAGGATGAGTACTTACCATCACACCGACCTGGGTGGAGCTGGAGGGTATTATGCTGAGTGGAATAAGTCAATGAAAGTAAGACAATGATCATACGCTTTCACTCCTATGTGGAATATCAGAAACAAGGAAGAAGACCATACGGGAAGGAAGGGAGAATAGAATGGGAAGTCATCAGAGAGGGAGAAAACCCATGATGGACCCTTAACTATCACAAGAAACTGATGATTTTTGGAGGAGAAGTTGGGGAGGGTAACTGGGTGAGTAGCATTAAGGAGGTCACACGATACAATGAGCACTGGGTGTTATACACGACTGAAAATTTATTGAAGACTACATCTGAAACGAATGCTGTACTGTAAGTTGGCTAACTGAATTTAAATTAAAGAACAAAAGACCTCTAATAAACAATCCTAAACATTTGTGTGGAACCACTAAAGATTCCAAACAGACAGTGCAATGTGGAAAAGAAAAACAAAGCTGGAGGACTCACAATTTCAGATTTCAGGTTATACTACAAAGCTGCAGTCATCCTAACAAGACAGTACGGCACAAAAATAGACACAGCGACCAAAGGAACAGGATACAAGTTCAGACAGAAACCCACAATTATGTGATCCATGAATCTTCCACAAAGGAAGCAACGATATCAAAAGGGAAACGGACAGTCTCTACAACAAATCGTGTTGGGAAAACTAGACAGCTACGCACAAAAGAATGAAATTAGACTGCTTTCTTACACAATACAGACAAACACAAAACATTTTCAAAACTTCAATATGAGACCTGAATCCATAAAAATCCTACAGGAGGGAAGACAGTAACTTCTTGACATGGACCATACCAACGTTTTTCTAGACTGTGTCCTGAGGCAAAGGAAATGAAAGCAAAAATAAACTATTGGGAATACAGCAAAATAAAAAGTTTCCACACGGCAGAAGAACAATGAAAACGTAAAAATAATAAGACAACCTACTCAAAGGGAGAAGATATTTGCAAAGATCATATGCAATAAAGGGATAGTGTCCAAAACATATAAAACTGATACGACTCGACCCCCAAAAAACAAATAATCCAGTTAAAAAATAAGCAGAAGACATGGACAGACATTTCTCCAAAGAAGAAATACAAATGGCCAACAGTCCCGTGAAAAGATGTTCACCATCACCCATCATCAGGAAAATGTAAATCCAAAGGACAATGAGGTAATACCTCAAACCTGTCAGAATGGCTAACATCAAAAGCACAACAAAGAGCAGGTGTTGGGAGGATGTGGATAAAGGGGATTCCTCGCGAACTGTGGGTGGGAATGCAAACTGTGGTAGCCACCGTGGAAAACAGTATGAAGGTTCCTCAAAAAATTAAATATAGAACTACCCTTCGATCCAACAATCACACTACTCGTATTTACCCAAAGAATAGGAAAACAGTAACGTAAAAGGATACGTGCACCACTATGTTTCTTGCACCATTATTTACAATATCATAATATGGAAGCAACCCAAGTGTCTGTAGAAAAATTGACAAATGAGATGATAGATGGGTGTATTCACACATACACACACACACACACACACACACACACACACACACAATGGAGTATAACTCGGCTTGAAAAAGAATGAAACCTTGCCATTTGCAGACACATGGATGGAGCTAGAGAGTATTATCCAAACTAAAATCAATCAGTCAGAGAAAGACAAATCCCATACGATGTCACTCTAATAGGGAATTTAAGATACAAACAAAAATAAATAACTAAAAGAGAAAAAGGAGACACACCAAAATACAAACCCTTAACAATAGAGAACAAACAGATGGTTACCAGAGAGGAGGTGGATAGAGGGAGGAGTGAAATAGATGAAGGGGAATAAGAGGACGCTTTTCTTGATGACCACTGAGTAATATAGAGAATTACTGAATCGCTCTATTGTACATCTGAAACGAATGTAACACTGTATGTTAGCTCTACTGGAATTAAATTTTTAAAAAAGATTTTTCTTTCAGGAACCTCTTTGAAAAAGCTTTTCCTGTGCAACGTGCATAAGCCCTACTTGGGAGGATTCACTCTACAATAATTATTCACTCCATGCCTCAAATTCAGATTTCACTGAGTTCTTACCGTGGATTCCAGCCCACGGGAGTCATGGTCCTTTTCTGTCCAGGATCAGCACCTATGCATCAAGATTGGAAGTAGAGACACATGTCACTTCACAGTCCAGAAAGCTATTATTGTTTCTGTTTCAGTGTGAGAGAGTCACAGACTTTGGGACAGGTTTCAGAGCAGGTTTATTATGGATCCTGGATCTCTACTTCAATGTTCATTGCCTGGATCCATTTGGCTAATAGGTTCCCTGTGGATGGGCTTGCTTCCAAGCACATACATGGAAGATGCAAAGGTGGGTGGGCTTGGTGTGGGACAGGAAGAAGACCAAAAGCAGACAAGGGTCCGGCCTTCCCCTGATCCAGGAACTGCTACGGGAGAGGGTAGAGGAGGTAGAATCCATGCGAAACTCCAAGGTCACCAGCTGAACACAGGAGACACAGGTCAAGGGATCTGGAGATGCAGGGGTTGAAGGCTGCTCTGAGCTACCTCTGGGAGGAAGGGAGGGAAGGAATGAGAAGGAGACACTGCCTGCCCCTGGCCCTTGCCAGCTGCCCACCGGTCCGACACGCATCAGTCTATGAGCTGACTCAGCCTGGGCTCAGGATGGGCTGGCTCAGGTCCCTGAATCCTCAGTGGGACAGCTGGCCCCAGGGCTCAGAGACATGCTGAGGGAGATGAGAGGGAAAGCTGCCCCACCCAGGTCATCCCCTCCTTGAGCAGACAGCCCTTCAGAACTGCTAAAAAATACCCACTAATGGGGTTGAAAGACATGCCATGGATGAACTAAGGCATAGAGATATGTAAAATAACATTCATTTTTAAGATCAGAGCTGTCATCTCAGGAAGTGGGGAGAGCTTCCCTGAAGAAGACTGAGGGGAGGGCAGGCCATGCTGAAAAGGGAGACATGGCTCTCCTGATTGGGGACCTGCAGCCCCCTTCCAGGGCAGGGCATCATCCTCGCATCACAGGAGATCCATGGAAGTGTTCCATCAGGGCCTGATGTTTGTCTTGAGAAGACTACCCTGGCATCGGACTGCACAGGGCACCAGGGACGAGGGCCAGATGGAGGACGGACAATACCCCGGAGGCCATGGAGCAAGAGTAGAGGCACATGACCTGGAAGATGATGATGAAAAGCAGGAGGTGGCAGCATGGAGCCGGCCCGAAAGTACCATGGCAGCAGTGGCCACAGCTGCACTGACTGGGTGCCTTCTGTGCCCGGTGTGGCTGACTTCAGTGGGCTCCAGACTAGTCCTGACCACAAGTCTAGGAAGTGTGCACCACCCCCGGCCTCCTCTCCCCTTGCAGCTTCTAGGAATCACGGTCACAGACCCAGGTCAGGAAAATAATATAATGGATTCCTGTCTCATATCAAAATCAAAAGAACTTTTCAACTTTGGACACAACAACTTCTTGCAAGCCAGGTCTCTAAAGGCAAAGGAAATAAAAGCAAAAATGAACTATTGGCACTTCATCAGGATAAAAAGCTTCCGCTCAGCAAAGCAAACGATCACAAAACAAAAAGGCAACCTATGGAATCGAAGAAGATATCTGCAAATGATATTACAGATAAAGGGCTGGTAATCAAGATCTCAAACTCGACACCCAAAAAATGGGCAGAAGACACAAAGAGATACTTCTCCAGAGAAGACATACAAATGGCCAACAGACACATGAAAAAATGCTCCACATCACTTGCCATCAGGCAAACACAAATCAAAATGACAATGAGATACCACCTTACACCAGTTAGAATGGTTAAAATTAACAAGGCAGGGAGCACCTGGGTGGCACAGTGGTTAAGCGTCTGCCTTCGGCTCAGGGCGTGATCCTGGCATTATGGGATCGAGCCCCACATCAGGCTCCTCCGTTATGAGCCTGCTTCTTCCTCTCCCACTCCCCTGCTTGTGTTCCCTCTCTCGCTGGATGTCTCTATCTCTGTGGAATAAATAAATAAAATGTTGAAAAAAAATTAACAAGACAGAAATAAAAAAAAGTCAGAGAGGATGTGAAGAAAGGGGAGCCCTCTTACACTACTCGTGAGAATTCAAGCTGGTACAGCCACTTTTGAAAACAATATGGAGGTTCCTCAAGACGTTAAACACAGAGCTATCCTATCACCCACCAATTGCACTACTGGGTATTTACCCCATAGACACAGAGTAATGAAAAGAAGGGCACCTATATCCCAATGTTCATAGCAGCAATGTCCCTAATAGCCAAACTGTGGAAGGAGCCAAGATGTCCTTCAGCAGATGAATGGACAAAGAAGATGTGGTTCATCTATACGATGGAATATTACTCAGTCATCAGAAAGGATGAATACCCCCCATTTGCACCAACGTTGATGGACCAGGAGGGGATTATGCTAAGTGAAATTAAGTCAAGCAGAGAAAGACAATTATCATATGGTTTCACTCCTATGTGGAATGGAAGGAATAGCATGGAGGACATTAGAAGAAGGAAGGGAAAAGTGAAGGGGGGGAATGGGAGGGGAATTTGAACCATGAGAGACTACTGAAACTGGGAAACAATCTGAAGGTTGCAGAAAGGGAGGGGAAGGGGAATGGGTTATCCTGGTGATGGGTATTAAGCAGGGCACGTTTGGGGCACCTGGGTGGCACAGCGGTTAAGCCTCTGCCTTCGGCTCAGGGCGTGATCCCGGCGTTATGGGATCGAGCCCCACAACAGGCTCCTCCGCTGTGAGCCTGCTTCTTCCTCTCCCACTCCCCCTGCTTGTGTTACCTCTCTCGCTGGCAGTCTCTGTATCTGTCGAATAAATAAATAAATTCTTTAAAAGAAAAAGGAGGGCACGTGCCATAATGAGCACTAGGTGTTATGCAAACAATGAAACTACATCAAAAACAAATGAAGTACTGTAGGGTGACATCATTTTAAAAAAAGAAAGATATGAAATCCATACAGGAAAACTGTCACTATTTGCAAATGACATGAAATCCCGAATGATTCCACAAAAAAAAAAAAAAAAAAAACTGTTAGAATAAACAAATTCAAGAAAGCTGCAGGTTATAAAGTCAATATACAGAGACGTGTTGTCTTTATTTATTTTCAAAATTTATTTATTTATTTGACAGGAAGAGAAAAAGCACGAGAAGGGGGAGTGTGAGAAAGAGGGAGAAGCAGACCCTCGCTAAGCGGGGAGCCCAACACGGGGCTCAATCCCAGAACTCTGGGATCATGACCTGAGCTGAAGGCAGACGCTTCACCTATGGGGCCACCCAGATGACCCAACTTCTTGCATTTCTGTATACTGATGACACACGTTCGCAAAGAGAAATTTAAAAAGCAATGCCATTTACAATTGCATCAAAAAAAAAAATCTAGGAATAAAAGTAACCAAGAATGAGAAAGACATAGTACACTCAACACATGGCAGAAAAGAAATGAAAAGCATGTGTGTCGAGGGGGGCAGGATGTATTGGTCAAAGATTTGGAAGGCAACAAAAATAAATGGAAGCATACGACATGCTCCTTAACTGGAAGAGTTAATTATGTGAACATGTCCATCGTACCCAAAGCAATCGACAGATGTGATGAAATCCCTATCTGAATTCCAGTGGCATTATTCGAACAAACAGAAAACAGTCCTCAAACTTGTATGGAAACACAAAACACCCCAAATACCCAACGGAATCTGGAGAAAGAAAGGTGCAGTCAACACACTCCTGGATTTCAAGCTGATTACAAGGCTGTTGTCATCAAAACAGGATGGTACTGGCATAAACACAGACACCAGGTCAGTGGAACAGAACAGAAAGCTCAGAATCTTACCCACACATAGATGATCCTAACTTATGACACAGCAGCAGAAGATATGCCATGAGGGAAGGACTGTCTCTTCAGTGAGCGGTAACAGGCAAACTGGACACTAAATGCAGAAGAATATAACTGGGTCACTTTCTTACACCACACACAAAATTTTTAATGGATGAATGATATGAACGTAAGACCTGAATCCATAAACCTCCAAGAAGACACAGGTACTAAGTCTCTCGACATTAGTTTTGGCAAAGAGTCTTCAGATCGGACACCAAATGCAAAGGCAACAAAAGCAAAAATAAACAAGTGGAACAACTTCAAACTGAAATCTTCCACATGGAAAAAGAAAGCAGCAAAAACTTACAAGGCCACAGACCCAATAAGAAAAAATATCTGTGAATCATATGTGTGAGAAGAGGCTAATATCCAAAATACACACAACACTCATACAAATCAAAACAAAACAAAAAAAACTGTATAAAAAATGTGGGGAATATGTGAATAGACACTTTCCAAAGACAGCACACAGGTACCAACATACAGAAAAAGTTGTTCAACATCACTAAATATCGTCAGGGAAACATCAGTCAAACCCACAATTGGCTATTCCCTCACAACTGTTGGAACACCTATTGTCCCAGAGACAGACACCAAGTGGGGTCAAGGGTGTGCAGACGAGGAGACTCTGTGCACTGTTGGTGGGAATGGAAATTGGTGCAGCCACTGTGACAAACGGTATGGAGGTTCCTGAAAAAATAAAAGCAACTACCACATGACCCAGTAATGGCTCTACTGAGTATTGATTCAGAGAACACAAAAATACTGCCTCAAAAAGACGGATGCACTCCCACGTTCATTGCAGCATTATTCACAAGAACCAGACATGGAAACACAGACCTTGGGGGCCTTAGGCCAAGTAACTCAGACACAGAAAGACCAATACCAGGTGCTCTCATGTACATTCCACGTGGAATAAACAAATACTGAACGCATAGATACTGAAAGCAGATTGGTAGGTGCCAGATTCGGAGATGGGGTGGTAGAAATGGGTGAAGGTGGTCAAAGTCTCAATGTTTGAGTGAGAAAATCCGAAAGTCATGAAATGTTCTGTCCAGCATGGAGACTAAAACTAACCCTGCAGCATGAGGTATAGTTTTCCCTGCTCTTTGAAAGTACAGGGCTTCTGAGAAACCTTGAACATCAGAAATGGTGTCAAGAAGGAATGGCCATTAATTTACACAGAACAATTAGACAGTGTGCTCAGACTCCAAAATTCCTTCTCTTTGGCTTTTCTTAGGCCTCAGCACACAAGTTTCTAACGGAGGCCCAGCATAAATGAAGATAAAGCACAGCAGAGGCTCACAGACACCATTCAAAGTGCTGGTGGCTGGATGCAGAGAGCGGTTCCCAGCGGAAGGAGCTGGTTGGGGTGCACACCGCATCTGTTGTGCTTCACCCCAAAAAAGATGCTGAACGCGATTCTCACTGTTCACCTTTTCTCATAAGATGGAAATCCTCTTCAGGTATCTTCCTCTTACTGAAGATGGGTAATAACATAGTTCTTTCAAGAAAGCCCAGTGTCTTACTGTGAACGTTTACAAAGTGAGGGATACTTGTACTTGAGCATTGCTGAGGGAGGAGATGTGAAAGGTTCTCCCAGACACAAATCTCAGCAGATCCACCGGGAAAGGCACCTTCCTCAGCATGCGGAACACGGACTACCTCCTACCCCGAGAATCCCTCTACTTCCCCTTGATCTGGACAATCCACAAGAGCTGGGAGTTACCCCAACTTCTCCGTTCTCCTGCTCCTAATAGCTAACCCATTAGCAAATCCTGTGAGCTCCATCTTCAAAATGGACCCAGAATAGGTCTAACCACTCCATCCAAGGCCACCTGTGTGGTCCACAGTGCCTGAGTTCCTGGAAAAGCTTCATCATTGACCTGCCTTGCCATCTTCAACCCACTGTCATCTGTTCTCAACACTGTAGCCAGGATGGCCCAGTGAAACAGGGTCTCATGGGGTTATAGCCCTGGAATGGCTTTCTTTCACCTCTCCGAGGTCATGTCCTAAATTGTCTCCTGTGGCAACAGGGCCTTCTTGCTGCTCCTGGACATACCTGGAATTCTCCTGCCCCAGAGCCATTGCACATGCTTTCCCTTCTGTTTTGAATGCTCTTCATGTGTTCTCACTCACCTTCGGAGAAGTCTGAATTGGAGTGACAGGAACAGAAGATGAGGCTGTGTGTGTTGGGTGAGGCTGGTGGCCCAGAAGAAGGTTCTCTGCCAGGTCTCCGCCTGTGCCTCACTTGTCCTCAGCCAGGAACTTGCACACAGCCCTCACCTGTCACAACTCTCACCCAGGAGACCAAAGCCACCCATGGAGCCCATGCTGCCCACACCCTGCTACAGAATGCATTCAGCTCTCATCTGGGACCCATGTCAGCTTTACCCAGACCTGGAACTCCCCTGTCTCCTGCAAAGCTCCCGGAATCCCCCTCTTCTTCCAAAATCACACTGGCACAAGGCTTTCATGAGAAAGCTATAATGCTAACTAATGAAAGGTTCACACCTACTTTCCCCTTCTGTTGCCTTTCTCTCCACCTTCTTTACTACCTGTGCAAATTGTAACATATCAGTGGAACATGAACATGCTCTGAGACCTGAATATTTCATTGCAGCTTTCTGAGGACTCCTTATATGATAAGAAACTAGTGTATCCTACAACAGGTGTTGTACAACTCTCATCTATAGAATAGTACAGGCCAAATCACTACAATTTTACCTCACTCTTCATGAAGCAGAACACTTTTTCCTTTCTTCTTTTACTTAAATTCCAGTTAGTTCACATGCCATGGAATATTCGCTTCAGGGGTAGGATTTAGTGATTCCTCACCTGCATACAGTACTCAGTGCTCATTACAAGTACCCTCCTTAATACCCCTCACCCATTTAACTCTTCCCCCCACGCCCCTGTCCTGCAGCAACACTCAGTTTGTTCTCCAACGTTGAGTCTATTTCCTTGTTTGCCTCTCTCATCACCCCTCAACTCTGTTCATCTGTTTTCTTTCTGAAATTCCACAAGCGTGAGAGCATAGGATATTTGTCTTTCCTCACTGATTTTGCTTAGCTTAATACACTCTAGGTCCATCCACATCCTTGCAAATGGTAAGATTTCATTCTTTTTGAAGCTGGGTCATATTCCATTATATATATGTATCCCACATCTGCTTGAACCATTCATCAGTGCATGGACTTTGGGATTCTCTCCATAGTTTGGCTACTGTGGACATTGCTGCTATAAACATCATGGTGCATGGACCCCCTTTGGATCTGCATTTTTGTATCCTTTGGGTAAATACCTAGGACAGCAATTGCTGGATCATGTGGTTGTTCAATGTTTAACTTTTTGAGGAACCCCCACACTCTTTCCTAGACTGGCTGCACCACTTTGCATTGCCACCAAAAGGATGGGAGGGTTCTCCTTTAAGCAGAACATTATCTGCCGGCAATTTCATAAGGGGAAACAAAACCTCTGTGAGATGCACCCAGGGTCAGGCAAGCAGTTGCAGACTTCACCCCAAGGCTCCTGACGCCAAGCCCCTTGAAGCCACCAGCATGCCACTATCCAAAAGAATTCCCAGACTCTCCTTCTGACTCCACCACCAAAGAAACTACAGAGAGAATATGGCACCTCAAAATATCGAGATAATACATTTAGTAAAACTAGAAAGTCAAGCTCAACTTTTAAACAGGAACAGGCCGCTTTGGATAATTTTCAATTTTCCCTCCACGCTAATTTTAACTCTTCTGATGAATAAACTAATCGATGATGAAACATCACCTTTGTCAAATGACATCATCCAAGTCTGTATCAGATGAAAAAAAGCCACCTAACTCTAGATGCTGGCCACTCAACCATATCTTAGGCCCAATTGAATAAACATTGTTAGATGAAGGAACAAATTAGATGTTACAAACAGGCACAGAGTGATCTCACCTTCCCTTTCTAATAAAAGAGGGTTCCTAGGAAACAGATGGTCAAAATACATTTCTAAGCAATAAATGGACAGAGAAATTGTGATCCCCTGCAAAGTTCTACCAGCAGGGAAACTAAGTAATTCTTGCACCAAACCCAGAATGCTGACAGCTACTTCAATTTTACTTTGTGGCTCAACTAGAGAAAAGAGAAAAGCCCAGGAGGTTTTGGGATAATGAGAGGTTTTACCTCCAGCCCTGACATAGATAGGACATTTTGCCAAACATACCTGTGCTTTCTCTGAACACTGGCGTCCTGTGACAAGCTGCCTCACTGACTCCGATGCTGACGTTCAAAACCTCGGGTATCTTGGAGACAGAGCAGAGAAGTGTTGTCAGCTGGGGAAAAGAAGGCACCTCTGACCTAAAGCCTGCACACCTTCTTCGGTTTCTGGGCAAAGGGGCAACACATACTTGTTGTTTAGCAGTAATTATCTTCATTCTCAACAGACCAATGACCTTACCTTTTCTGGAAAGCAGACTTACTCTTCTAAAGAAACCCTCAATTCGTCTATTCTCAATGCAACTAGAGTGGGGTCTGGTTTACGCACGCCTCCAGGCCCCCACCTGGAGGATTTTCCTGCATGATTCTAATAGCCAATTACCACTAACCCGGGGGCACACGGGGCATAATGCTGAAGTTGGGGGACGGCTCTGGGGCTTGCTACTGCCACACCTGTGCCTGGGGGACCAGGGCACACCCTGCTGAACTCGGAGTACTGCTCAAGAGGCATCACCTGCACTGTGTCAGAGAACTGAAGGTGGGGATTGTGTGAGGTCCTTACCCGCACTCTTCCAGGGGAACAGGGGAAACCCTGAAATTCTGCAACCCATCGCACAAAAGCTCAGGTGAGCGGGCGCCCTGGAGTTCACGGTTATGGAGAATAAGGCCAGTTGAGGACATGGGGCAGAAGAGACTTTAAAGGGGAAAAGAAAACTCACCTGAGTCCCCACAATGAACCCTCTCCACGTGCCCTTCCAGAACCCTGCCTCCCACCTGGGGTGCACCCTACCCCCGGACCCCCACCCCAGTGCATGCTGCTCACTCACCAGCAGGGATCTCCACAGGGCAACTCTCTCTCTCTCTCAGTGCCCCTTCTTCTGCCCCAGTTCTTCAACCCACTGCAAATCTTGGATCGCCCACAGTGATGTAGCTCCACCCCCAAGTGATGAATGGTCTGGGAGGGTGGTGCCTGAGCTCATTGGATGCTGGGCAACCCTCCCTCAAGCCCCTGGAACCCTGAAAGTGCAGGGGGCCCAAGAGGAGCCTCCTCTACCCAACACCAGGCACGGGCATGGGTGGGCTCGTGGGCTGGGCCCCCCACACACACCTGGCCCCTTCCAGGGACCCCTCTAGCTGCCAGACCACCCTCAGAGTCCTTCCCTTTCTCTTTCTGCACCAGCCCTCCCTGCTGGGGTGTGCCTGGTTCTGGGCAAGTTCAGTGACTCTCAGACCCTCCAAGACTTGGGCTTTAGGAAATGCAATGATTTCATGCATTTTCAGTATGTACATGTCAGTATGACTTTAATCTTATGGGAGCCAAAGAGGTTCTTCATTTTTTCTTCTCTTTATGTTGGCATTTTTGGTTATTGTTTTCTTCTCGAAGCAGATGTACAGCATGTGCTTGGGGCAGAAATAGGGCCCATGCTTTCAGGTTTTGCCCAGTCATTTTGTGCTGGGTAAAATATTACATGATAGCTTCCCTGGGATCCCAGGATCAGGGCCCACAGATGATATAAGATAAAAATTACTTTTATCATTATAATTACTCCTAAATGGAGGAATGTGAGACAAAAGCACCTTTCACAAGAGTACCAAGAAATCAAAATGATGTCCACAGAAGGCTGCCTGCTCCATGGTCAGCACAGGTAACAAGTGTTCACAGTCTCTGGACTCCTGCCCTTCTCCTGCCCAAATCTCTGAAGCACACAGACCACTTAAAATCAGAATTGTAGAACTGCTAGACACCTTAGAGATGTCTGGCACCATTCCCTTGGACTGCAGAAGAAAACACAGTAGCTCGTTGTCACCAACTAATTTCAACATGAAGTGCCCCCTGGATGCACTATGTTCTTTCTCTGCAAATGTTGACTAATGTAAGTCACAGTCATACCATTTAAACACTAGGATGGCTGGGAAGTCATCGTAGGTAAGGGAATATTTTAGCCATGTTCATAAGCTTTGGCATATGTTGTAGAATAGGCTGAGCTGAGTTTTTTTAAATACTATTTCAGACCTGTTTTACAGCACCCTCTGAACATACCAGAGCCTGATTCGACTAAAAAAGATAGTTGGTTTCAGTAAGTTTAATACCAGGAAAATATTATACTGTCTGTATTCCTAAGGATCTTTGAGTATCTTACCCAGAGGTCTTCCGCTGAGATCATGCTCTTAATGATCACCATGGGCAGAGATGAAAAGGCCCGCTGAATTCGTTCCACTTGTCCACATGACAAGAAAATCCTGATACTTGATAGGTTTCCAGATTGAGAAGACCAGAGAAATAGTACCCTGTATGGAACAACAAGGGATTTGGAGTCAATTCGGGGATCCCACTTAGGTTTCTGACACTAAAATCCTCTGTGACTCATATCATCTGAGTCCCTGTCTAACCACCTGAAAATGAGCCTAAAAATATCTCCACCCTAGTTGAGAATTTTAAGAGGCAGAATGCTACAAAGAGCCAGTATGATGTCTCTCAAGAACAGGTGCTCAGGAAGCCATAATTGCTATTGGGTCTATTTCTTTTCCAGAAGAAAGTACACATGTTGAATCCATATTCCTAATAGATGACTCACCAGATGATTTTCAAACCTGAAGGAAGGCCATGAAGTCGCTCTTGTGTCATATTTCACTCAGAAATCATGTTGTTGGACTGGTGAGGACGATACGATAGCAACGTCATCACTAAGAGTGGGGAGCTTCTAATTTCCATATGGCCATGTTGACCCCCTTAGCTCAGGGCTACCAGAAAGGGCAGCTGGGGAGGGGGCACCGTCATCACTAAGAGTGGGGAGCTTCCCATTTCCATATGGCCATGTTGACCCCCTTAGCTCAGGGCCACCAGAAAGAACAGCTGAGGGGGACCACAGGCCAAGGCTGCCAGGTGTGGCGGGGGCGGGCACAACTCTGACTTAAGGCTCAACTCCTGTCTAGGTTATTATAATGCTCTTCACAAAGAAAGTGCCATTGTGTGTGAGCCCTCATGTAGAAAAGGTTCAGAATTTCCATTGAGAATCCCTCTCTGATCTTTAGGATATGTAGCAAAGTTCTATTTAATTTTTAAACATTGAAGGACTTCCTGGTTTTCTTTTTGCTATGACTGTGGCTCAATTCCCCTGTGGTGTAAGACTAGAATCTAGTTAATTTCAGCGATTAACATTTGTAGCCTTGATTCGTGGCCCCACCTATCATCTATTTGGGTAAAGAGTCTATGACCACTTGAAAATAATGTATTCTGCACTTATTATGGAATTTTCGTTATATGTCAATTAGGTCACATTTGTTACCAATGTTTTGTCTGCTTTTTCTGTCAGATATTGAGAAGAGTATATTAAAATCTTCAAACAATGCTGCTCTATTCAACGTTGCATTGGAGAATCTACCAGTGTTAGAAGGCAAGAGAAACAAAAAGAATTGAGGGGATAATTGTGACTATTCACAGATAATACGATTGTGTACATAGAAAATCCAAAACACATTTGCAATACACACACTGTCAAAGACTTGTCCATAAATAATTCCTGCTCATCAACCATAAAAAGTCTATTTATAAACGAATACTTCACAAAAGATTGACTGATGGCCAATAAGAACAGGAAAGGGTGCTCTACAGTATTATTTTTAGGAACAGCAAGGCCTTTCCTAAAATGAAAACATACACACAAACCAGTATTCCCTAGATGGATGACGTCATTATTTCTGAGGACAGCTTGAAGAACAGACTAGCATCAAAGTAAAGTGATGGAATTCCTGACACTCAGAGGATGGACATTTGACCTCAAACTACAGTACAATTTCTAGGCATCATTCGGTCCTCTGAAGGCAGACAACTACCACACCCCTTCCTACACCACACAGGTTGCTTCCCAACCCCTACCATAAAAGAAGAAGATGAGAAACAGATAGGACTAGTAGGAAATAGCAAAAATCACATGTGGGGATTATCCTGAAACACACTGATCACATAACTAGTGTAAGGAAGTGTAGGGAACTGACAAGGACAGAGACTCAAGAGGTACTTCTTTGGGAAATGCTGTCTGAAATCGTCACACCTTGGTACCAGCTAATGAGGGCTCTGAGCATACCCTAGGGTTTGCTCACAAGGGTCTGCAACACCATCGCTGAGGACTGAAACTCTTCAAGACCTCAAAGCTTGCCTGATTGACTATTGGACTAAGAGATTCCCATGTTCTGAAAACAGATACCAACTCATTGAAAAGTTCACCTGGGCTCTCTCGGAGGCCCTACAAGAAGCTGAACCATTCACTGAAAATCAATTACACACACACACACACACACACACACACACACACACACACACACACCTGTCATTTCACCAATTACTTAAACATCCAAGGTTCTTCCTACCTTTTCTTTTTCACATTGATATTTATACTCACATGAAATGTCATCATTTCTAATGAACACTGGTGTCAAAATAGAGATCCATTGACACAATATTCACAAAATGGAACTTCTCTGCTGTCATTTTCAATATAGCGTTTTTTAAAGTTCATACATATTTTAGGTTTTTGGTAACTTATACAGGAGAAGATCAGCATTGAAAAACTCTAAATACTGACAATGAGTTTTAAGCCTGGAGAACAAAAATTGTCCAATTTCATAGATAATAAGGAACCAAAGGGAAAGCATGGAAGCTGTAGTCGAATAATTTTACACATGTGCATCCTCTATTATTCTACTACTGAGGGGTGTGTTTTATTACCACTATACATGCATCAATTGTCTTCCACGTGCACCTGCACAGGTATAATGAATTACTACAGTAGAATGAAATGTCTGGGAACTACTTGGCGGTAACTATAATGAAGAATGTAATTTCGATCTTATATTTGGTGAAATTCCGCTGTCTGTCTCTTTAGACAACGGACCCTAAACAGAAGGGGGAATGAACCACGAGAGACTATGGACTCTGGGAAACAAACTGAGGGCTTCAGAGGGGAGAGGGGTGGGGGATTGGGATGGGCCAGTGATGGGTATTAAGGAAGGTACATATTGCATGGAGCACTGGGTGTTATATGCAAATAATGAATCACGGAACACTACATCAAAATCTAAGGAAATACTGTATAGTGACTAACATATCATAATGAAAAATTATTAGTAGAAAAAAATTAAAGGTAAAAAAAACCAATACAGCTTCTCTGTTTCAGGAACAATCACAACTGAGAAAAAACTAACTTCCAATCCCTAAAGCAAAACACAGACCAAGTTCCATTTCACTCCCCTTTATTCACATGCTCTGTTGGTTCTAAGCTATTTCTCTACCTCCTTCCCTGCTGAGCAGGGTGCCCGGGCTCGATCCCCGAACCCTGAGATCATAACCTGAGCCAAAGGCACATGCTTAACTGGCTGAGCCAGCCAGGAGCCCCAGCCATGTTTTTCTTAAGCAAAAGGACACTTTCTCACGATGCCTTCACATGACTTCACATGGTACCAGAGATCTGCATTTGCCTCTAGGAGGTTGCAGATGAAGGCAATTGCAAACTCTCACAGTGGTTTATCAAATACAATGACCTGACTGGTGACAGTGAAACTCTTAGGAGCCCACGAGAGGGTGCTTTGACACTCAGCAGTGGCTGGGCTAGCACAGAGAACCAAATCCATTTCCCTGCCTGATGTCTGTGAGGAACAGGTGCCCCCACTGTGAATGAGACCCTGCCACTGAGCTGTCCAGAGATGGCCATCCTCACGGAGGATGAGGATAAAGGCCAATGCCTGAGGATACCTCATCTGTCTCTTTTATCTTCTCATATTTTTGACAGTGGACAAATCACTGCCTAGGAGTCCCCAACTACCTTAGTCTCATCTGTGAATGGCCAAGAGGTTTTACAAAAAACTCAAGATTTTGACCTCACAAATGCCCACAACCACTTACCATAGGGATTCAACTTAAGCAAAGATACTGTTCGTTGGAAGAGAGGTCCTGCCCACTGTTGTTTCTCACTTATATGCTCATCTTCCTTACCTCATGGTAACATAACCACCTTGATTCCTCCTTCCGTCTTCAGGAAGGCTCAGGTGACTTGAAGGGCATTACCCTGACATCGTTCTTTCTTAGCAATAAGATGTGGACATTTCCCTAGGTCTACACACCCAAAGTTGAATCGGAATCAGAATTGAGGAGGCTGATGAGAGTTGAAGGTGTTTTCCTGTACACGGTGTTTTATTACCAATAAGGATGGGTCAGAGTCCTCGAAATTCGAGAACCTTTTCATTAATGCTTCCTACTCGTGAAAGATGATGTACATTGTTCTTTCCCTGTATAGTGTGGTGACTCAGAGAAAAGTGCTTAGCCCTTTCGTCAGACTTCCACGACCACTTTGGGGCTGGCTTCCATATTCACAAAGGATGATGTTAGGGCTAAGAGGGTTCCTGTATACTGTTATTTCTTACAGATAAGTGTATGGCATTTTTGTTACATTGCCAGAACCACTTAGCGCCAGGTTGCTGGCCTCCTGGGGACGAACCCTAACCCTAGTTCGTCCCCCGAGGGGCCCCTCCCAAGGGGCCTTGTGCCACAACGCCGGGGATTGGCGACACCGGAGCCCAGCGCAGGAGTCACCCTGCCGCCCCGCAGCAACCTGGGCTGCTAGGGGCGCCGCCAGTATTTCAGGGTGAGCAAACGGGCAGGGCCCTCCAAGGCCCCGGCCACTTTCGAAGGCCCACCGCGCCAAAACGCTTGGGCCCACACTCCCTCTCGCCAGTGCCCTCACCTCAGCCTGACCCTCCGCCTGCCGCAGAGCTGGCAGAATGGGCCTGCTGGACTCCTGGGGGCTAACACTTACCCTAGGTCGGCCCCCGAGAGGCCCCTCCCAAGGAGCCTGGCACTGCAATGCCGGGGATTTGGGACCCCGGAGCCCCAGTGTTGGACTCACTCTGCCACCCCGCAAGCACCCAGGGCGCTAGGGGCGTTGCCAGTCATTCAGGAAGGGAGAACGGGCAGGGCCCTCCAATCCCCCTGTGACCTTCGAAGGACCCCCGCGCAAAAACTCTGGCTCCCACGCTCCTGCTCGCCTGCTCCGTAACCTCGGCCCACCCCTCCGCTCTCTGCAGAGCTGGTGGAACTGGCCTGCTGGCTTCCTGGGGGCTAACCCTATCCCTAGGTCGCCCCCAAGGGGCCCCTCCCAAGTGGCCTGGCGCCGCATGCCAGGGATTGGGGACCCCCAAGTCCCAGTGCCAGACGCACCCTGCCGCCCCACTGCCACATGGAGTGCTAGGGGCGTCGCCAGTCCTTCAGGGCGACAGAACGGGCAGGACCCTCCGAGCCATCTGCGACCTTCGAAGGCACCCCGAGCCAAAGCCAAATGCTCTGGCCCACGCTCCCGATCGCCAGCTACCTCACCAGGACCCAAACTTCCATTCACTGCACATGGGCAGAATGAGCTTGCCAGTCTCCTGGGGGCTAACCCTAACCCTAGGTCAGCCCCCGAGGGGCCCTTCCCAAGGGGCCTGGCGCCGCAGTGCCGGGTATTAGGGACCCTCGAGCCCCAGCGCCGGACTCGCCCTGCCGCCCTGCCGCCACCCGGGCCGCTAGGGGTGTCCCTGGTCATTCAGTGCGGGAGAACGGGCAGGGCCCTCCGAGCCCACGGCGACCTTCGAAGGCCCCCCCATGAAAAACGCTTGAGCCCACGCTCCTGCTCCTCAGCGCCCTCACCTTGGCTCGCTCCTCCGCTCGCTGCAGAGCTGGTGGATGAGGCCTGCCCTCCTCCTGGGGCTACCCATAACCCTAGGTTGGCCCCTGTGGGGCCCCTCCGAAGGGGCCTGGCACCACAATGCCTGGGATTGGGGACCCCCGAACCCCAGCGCCGGACTCACCGTGTTGCCCCGCCACCACCCGGGCCGCTAGGAACACCGTTGGTCATTCAGGGAGGGAGAAGGGGCAGATCCCTCCGATCCCCTGGCGACCTTCGAAGGCCCCCCGCGCCAAAATGCTTGGGCCCATGCTCCCGCTCCCCTGCGCCCTCACCGCGGTCCGCCCCTCCGCTCCCTGCACAGCCTGTGGATCTGGACTGCCAGCCTCCTGGGTGTTACCCTAACCTTTGGTGGGCCCCCGAGGGGCCCATCCCAGGTTCCTATTGCCGCAACACCGGGGATTGGGGACTCCCGAGCACCAGCGCCCAATTCAACCTCCCGCCCTACCGCCACCTGGGCCGCTAGGGGCGCCGCCATTCATTCAGGGAGGGCGAATGGCAAGGGCCCTCCAAGTCACCGGCCACCTTCGAAGGCCCCCCGCACCAAAATGCTTGGGCCAACGCTCCCGCTGGCCAGCGCCCTTACCTCGGTCCTCCCTTCCGCTTGCTGCACAGCTGGCGGATCGGGCCTGCAGGCCTTCTGGGGGCTAAGCCAAACCCTAGGTCGGCCCCCTAGTGTCCGCTCCCTAGGGGCCTGGCGCCACAATGACGGGGATTGGGGACTCCTGAGCCCCAGCGCCGGACTCACCATGCCCCCCACCGCCACCCGGGCCACAAGGGGCACCCCCGGTCTCAGTTCGGGAGAACGGGCAGGACCCTCTGAGTCCCTGGTGACCTTCGAAGGCCCCTCGCTCCAAAATTTTGGGCCCACGTTCCCGCACGCCAACGCCCTCATCTCAACCTGCCCATCCGCTCACCGCACAGCCGGCAGATCGGGCCTACTGGCCTCCTGGGGGTATCCCTAACCCTAGGTCGGCACCCGTGGGGGCCCTCTCAAGGGGCCTGGGGCCGCAACACCGGGGATTGGTGACCCCCGAGCTGCAGCGCCGGACTCACTTTGCTGGTCCACTGCCACCGGGGCAGCTAGGGGCCCCTATGGTCATTTAAGGCGGGAGAACGGGCAGGGCCCTCCGAGCCCCCGGCGACCTTTGAAAGCCCCCCCCAGGCAAAAAGCTTCGGCCAACACTTCCGTTAACCAGTGCCCTCACTTCGGCCCGCCCCTCCGCTTGCAGCACAGCCTGCAGATCAGGCCTCCCAGCCTCCTGGTGGCTAACACTAACCCTAGGTAGGCCCCCTAGGGGCCCATCCCAAGAGGCCTGGCTCCACAACGACGGGGATTGGGGACCCCGGAGCCCCAGCACCAGACTCACACTGCCGCTACGCCACCCCCAGGGGTGCTAGGGGCGCTGCCGGTCATTCATAGCGAGAGAATGGGCAGTGCCCTCCGAGCCGCGGCAACCTTCGAAGGGTTCCCTCGCCAAAACGCTTGGGCCCACGCTTCCACTCTCCAGCGCCCTCACCTCGGCCCGCCCTTCCGCATGCCGCACAGCCGGCAGATCGGGCCTCCCAGCCTCCTGGGGGATAACACTAACCCTAAGTAGGTCCCCTAGGGCCCCATCCCAAGTGGCCTGGTGCCGCAATGCTGGGGATTGGGGACCCCCAAGGAGCAGCGCCGGACTCACCCTGCTGCCCCGCCGCCACGTGGGCCACTAGGGGCGCTGCCGGGCATTCAGGGCGGGATAACCGGCAGGGCCCTCCGAGCCTCCGGTGAAATAAGAAGGCCCCCCACGCCAAAACGCTGGGTACCACGCTACTGCTCGACTGCGCCCTACCACGGTCAATCCCTCTGCTCACTGCACAGCCGGTGGATCGGGACTGCTGGCCTCCTGGGGGTTAACCTAACCCTAGGACAGTCCCCGAGGGGCCCCTCCCAAGGGGCCTTGCGCCGCAACGCTGGGGATTGGGGAAACCCAAGCACCAGTGCCGGACTGACCCTGCCACCCCGCTGCCACCCAGGGAGCTAGGGGCGTCGCTGGTCCTTCATGGCAGGAGAACGAGCAGGGCCCTCCGAGCCCCCAGCGACCATCAAAGGCCCTAGCCCCAAAATGCTTGGGCCCACATACCCCCTCCCCAGCACCCTCACCTCGGCCCACCTCTCCACTCCCCACGCAGTTGGCGGATCGGGCCTGCCGGCCTCCTGGGGGCTAACCCTAACCCTAGGTCTGTCCCCGAGGGCCCCTCCAAAGGGGCCTGGCATTACCACGCCAGGGATTGGGGACTCTCGAGCCCCAGAGCCGGATGCACCCTGCTGCCCCGCCGCCACCTGGGCCGCTAGGGACGCCGCCGGTCATTCAGGGCGGTAGAACGGGCAGGGCCCTCAGAGCTGCTGGCGACCTTCGAAGGCCCCCAGCGCCAAAACGCTTGGGCCCACGAACCCTGTTGCCAGCGCCCTCACCTCCACCCGCCACTCCGCTCACTGCACACCTGGCAGATCGGGCCTGCTGACCTCCTTTGGTCTAACCCTAACACTAGGTCGGCCCACGAAGGCCCCTCCCAAGGTGCCTGGCGCAAAACACGCCGGGGTTTGGGGACCCCCGACCCCAGCGCTGGAATCACCCTGCAGCCCCACCGCCACCCTGGCCGCTAGGGGTGCCACCGGTCATTCAGGGCGGGAGAACGTGCAGTGCCCTCCGAGCCCCCAGCGAACATCGAAGGCCAATGCGCGAAAACTCTTCGGCACACGCTCCCGCTCGTCAGCGTCCTCACCTCGGCCAGCACCTCCGTACGCCTGCCGGCCTCCTGGGGCTAACCCAAACCCTACTTCAGCGCCCAAGGGGCCCCTCCCAAGGAGCCTGGCACCGCCACGCCGGGGATTGGGGACCCCCGAGCACCAGCGTCGGATTCACCCTGCTGCCCCGCCGCGACCCGGCCCGATAGGGGCGCCGTCCTAATTCAGGATGGGAGAATGGGCATGGCCCTCCGAGCCCCCGGCGACCTTCGAAGTCCCACCACGCCAAAACGCTTGGGCTCTCGCTCCCACTCGCCAGTGCCCTCAACTTGGCCCGCCCCTCCACTCACCACACAGCCGGCGGATCTGCCGGCCACCTGGGACTAACCGTAACCCTAGGTCGGTCCTCGAGGGGCCCATCCCATGGGGCCTGGAGCAGCAATGCCTGGGATTGGGGACCTCCAATCTCCAGCACTGGACTCACCCGGCCGCCCCACCGCCACCCGGGGTGCTAGGGGTGCCACCGGTTATTCAGGGCGGTAGAACGGGCAGGGCCCTCCGAGACTTCGACGACCTTTGAAGGCCCACTTTGCAAAATGCTTGGAGCCATGCTCCCACTCGCCAGCGGCCTCACCCTGGCCTGCCCCACCGTATGCCACACAGCCTGTGGATTGGGCCTGCTGGCCTTCTGGGGCTAACCCTAAACCCGTTCCCCCCCGAGGGGCCCCTTTCAAGGGGCCTAGCGCCACAACGCCAGGGATTGAGGACACCCAAGCCCCTGCGCGGGACTCACCCTGCCTTCCCGCCGCCACCCAGACCGCTAGGGGCGCCGGGGTCATTCAGGGCGGGAGAATGGGCAGGGGCTTCTGAGCCCCCGGCGACATTCGAAGGCCCCCCGCACCAAAACGCTTGGGGTCACGCTCCTGTTTGTCAGCGCCCTCTTCTCAGGCTGCCCTTCCGCTCACCGAAAGCTAGCGGATCGGGCCGGCCTGCTTCCTGGGGGCTAACCCTAACTAGGTCGGACCCCAAGGGGCCCCTTCCAAAGGCCTGGCGCCACAATGCGGGGGATTGGGGACCCCTGAGCCCTAGTGCTGGACTCACTCTACCGCCCCTCCCCTACCGGCCCCTAGGGGCGCCACCGGTCATTCAGGGCGGGAGAACCGTTAGGGCGCTCTGGGCCCCGGCGACTTTCAAATGCCCCCAGCGTCAAAACGCTTAGGCCCACGCTCCCACTCGCCAGTGCCATCACCTCTGCATGCCACTTCACTCGCCGCACACCCGGCCGATCAGGCCTGCCGGCCTCCTGGGGGCTAACCCTAACCCAAGCTCGGCACCCAAGGGGCCCTTCCAAGCGGCCTGGCGCCACAACGCCAGGGAATGGGGACCCCCGAGCCCCATTGCCAGTCTCATCCTGCCGTCATGCCACCACCCAGGCCGCTAGGGGTGCCGCTGGTCATTCAGGGAGGGAGAATGGGCACGGCCTCCAAGCCCCCGGCGACCTTCGAAGGCCCCCCACAGCAAAACGCTTGGGCCCTCGCTCCTGCTCGCCAGGGCCCTCACCTCTGTCCGCCCCTCCGCTCACCGCACAGCCGGCGGTAAGGGCCTGCCGGAGTCCTGGGGGTTAAGCCTAACCCTAGGTCGGCACCCAAGGGGCCCCTCCCAAAGGGCCTGGCACAGCAACCCCAGGGATTGGGGACCCCCGAGCCCCAAGGCTGGACTCAACCTGCCGACCTGCCACCACCCGGTCCGCTAGTGGAGCCGCCAGTCATTCAGGGTGGGAGAACAGGAAGGGCCCTCTGAACCCCCGATGACTTTCGAAGGCCCCCCACGCCAAAACGCTTGAGCCCACGCACTTGCTCTCAAGCGCCCTCACCTGGGCCCATGCCTCCACTCGCCGCCGGCTGTGGATCGGGCCTACTGGCCTCCTGGGGGCTAACAATAACCCTTGGTTGGCCACAGAGGGGCCCATCCCAAGGGCCCTGGATCCGCAACGCCTGGGATTGGGGACCCCCAAGCCCCAGCACCAGACTCACCCTGCCGCCCCTCTGCAACCCGCACCGCTAGGTGCGCCGTTGGGCATTCAGTGCGGTAGAACGGGAAGGGCGCTCTGAGCCCCTGGCGACTTTTGAATGCCCCCACGCCAAAACTCTTGGGCCCACGATTCTGCTCAACAGCGCCCTCACCTTGGCCCGCCCCTCTGCTCCCCACACAGCTGGCAGATCGGGTCTGCCGGACTCCTGGGGGCTAACAGTAATGCTCGGTCGGCCCCCGAGAGCCCTTCCAAAGGGGCCTGGCGCCCCAACGCCGAGGATTGGGGACCCCGAGCCCCAGCGCCTGACTCACCATACTGCCCGTCCTCTACCCGGACCGCTAGGGTAGCCGCCGGTCATTCAGGGCGACAGACCCAGCAGGGCCCTCTGAGCCTTCGCCTACCTTTGAAGGCCCCCCGCGCTATAACACTTGGGCTCATGCTCAGTCTCGCCAGTGCCCTCACCTCGGCCCAACCCTCCGCGTGTTGCACAGCCGCTGATCGGGACCACCGGACTTCTGGGGGCTAACCGTAACCCTAGATTGACCCCCGAGGGGACTCTTCCGAGGGGCCTGGCGCTGCAACGCCGGGGATTGTGGAACCCCGAGCTTCAGCACTGGACTCACCCTGCCCCCCAGCTGCCACCCGGGGGCTTGGAGTGCTGCCGTTATTCAGGGCGTGAGAACGGGCAGGGCCCTCAGAGACACAGCAAACTTCAAAGCCCCCCGTGCCAAAACGCCCGGGCCCACACTCCCGCTCACCAGCGCCCTAACCTCGGTCCGTCACTCCAGTCTCCACACAGCTGGGGAATAGGGCCTGCCAGCCTCCGAGGGGCTAAACCTAACCCTAGGTTGGCCCCCAGGGGGCCCCTCCCAAGGGGCCTGGCGCCGCAACGCTGGGTATTGGGGATACCCGAGCCGCAGTGCCTGACTCACCCTGCCGCCCTGCCACCACCTGGGCTGCTAGGGGCGCTGCCGTTCACTAAGGGAGGAGAATGGGCAGGGCCCGTCGAGTCCCCAGAAACATTCGAAGGCCCCCGGCGCCAAAACCCTTGAGCCCACGCTCCCGCTCGACAGAGATCTCACCTTGACCCACCCCTCAATTCGCCACACAGCTGGCGGATTGAGCCTGCCGGCGTCCTGGGGGCTAAGCCTAAACCTAGGTCATCCCCCGAGGGGCCCCTCGCAAGGGGCCTGGCACCACAACGCGGTGGATTGGGGACCCCTAAGCCCCAGCGCCAGACTCACCTTTCGCCCTGCCACCACCCAGGCCGCTAGGGGCGCCACCGGTCATTCAGGGTGGGAGAACAGACAGGGCCCTGGAGAAACCAGCGAAATTTGAAGCCTACCACGCCAAAATGCAGGGGCCCACGCTCCCGCTTGGCAGGGCCTTTACTTCTGCCCACCCACATTTCGCCGCCCAGCCAGAGGATTGGGCCTGCCAGCCTCCTGGGGGCTAACTCTAACCCTAGGTCGGCCCACAAGGAGCCCCTCCCAAGGAGCCTGGCGCAGCAAACTCGGGGATTGGGGATCCCCGAGCCAAAGCGCAGGACTCACCCTGCCGCCCCACTGCCAACGGAGCCGCTAAGGGCGCCGCTGGTTATTCAGGGCAGGAGATTGGGCAGGGCCCTCTGAGCCATGGCAACATTCGAAGGCCCAGGGTGCCAAAACGCTGGGGACCACGCTCCTGCTCGGCATCACCCTCAAACCGGCCCACACTTCCACTCCTTGCAGAGGCAGCGACTTGGGCATGCCGGCCTCCTGGGCGCTAACCCTAACCCTAGGACGGCCCCTGAGGATCCCTTCCTAAGGGGCCTGGCGCCACAATGCCGGGGATTGGGGACCCCCAAGCCCCAGCGCCTGATGCACCCTGCCACCCCGCCCCACACGGGCCGCTAGGGGCGCCACCATTCATTCAGGGTGGGAGAACTGCCAGGGCCCTCCGAACCCCCGCTGACCTTCGAAGGTGCCCTGAACCAAAATGCTTGGGCCCAGGCTCATGTTCACCAGCACCCTCACCTCGGCCTAACTCTCCGCTCAACGCACAGGCAGTGTATGGGGCCTGCTGGCCTCCTGGGGGCTAACCCTAACTGTAGGTCGGCCCCCGAGGGGCCCTTCCCAAGTGGCCTGGCGCCGCAACTCCGGGAATGGGGACCCCAAGCCCAAATGCCAGACTCACCCTGCTGCCCTTCAGCCACCCGAGCCACTAGGGGCCTCACCGGTCATTCAGAGCGGGAGAACGGGCAGGTCCCTCTGAGATCCCACCGTCCTTCGAAGGACTCCCACGCTAAAACGCTTGGGCTCATGCTCAGTCTCGCCAGTCCCCTCACCTCGGCCCAACCCCCCGCGTGCCGCACAGCCGCTGATCGGGTCCACCCGCCTCCTGGGGGCTAACCGTAACCTTAGATCGACCACCAAGGGGCCCTTCCCAAGGGGCCTGGTGCCCCAACACCGGGGATTGGGGACCCTGAGCCTCAGCACCTGACTCAACCTGCTGCCCAGCTGCCACCCAGGGGCTTGGGGTGCTGCCGTTCATTCAGGGCAGGAGAATGGGCAGGGCTCTCTGAGACACGGCGACCTTTGAAGGCCCCCCATGACAAAACGCCCAGGCCCACGCTCCCACAAACCAGCGCCTTCACCTCGGTCTGCCACTCCGCTCTCCACAAAGCTGGCGAATAGGGCCTGCCAACCTCCTAGGGCCTAAACCTAACGCCCCTCCCAAGGGGCCTGGTGCCGCAACGCAGGGGATTGGGGACCCCCAACCCCAGTGTCGGTGGCACCCTGCCACCCCGCCCCACCCGGGCCGCTAGGGACACCGCGGTACATTCAGGGTGGGAGAACGGGAAGGGCCCTCCGAACCCCTGCCGACCTTCGAAGTCGCCCCGAACGAAAACGCTTGGGCTCAGGCTCATGTTCACCAGCACCCTCACCTCGGCACAACTCGCCGCTCAACGCACAGGTGGTGTATCGGGCCTGTCGGACTCCTGAGTGCTAACCCTAACCATAGGTCGGCCTCCCAGGGTCCCTTCCCAAGGTGCCTGGTGTCGCAACGCTGGGGATGGGGACACTGAGCCCAAGTGCCGGACTCACCCTGCTGCCCTTCAGCCACCCGAGCCGCTAGGGGCCCACTGGTCAATCAGTGCAGGAGAATGGTTAGGGCCCTCAGAGCACCCGCTGACCTTCAAAGGACCCCCACGCTAAAACGCTTGGGCTCATGCCCAGGCTCGCCAGCGCCCTCACCTCGGCCCAACCCTTCGCTTATTGCACAGCCGCTGATCGGGACCACTGGCCTTCTGGGGGCTAACCGTAAACCTAGATCGACCCCCGAGGGGCCCCTCCCAAGGGGCCCGGCGCTCCAAAGCCGGAGATTGGGGATCCTGAGCCTCAGCAACTGACTCACTCTGCCACCCAGCTGCCACCCGGGGGCTTGGGGTTTTGCCGTTCATTCAGGGCAGGAGAACGGGCAGGGCCCTCCGAGACACGGCGACCTTCAAAAGCCCCTGCGCCAAAACACCCGAGCTCACGCTCCCACTCACCAGCGCCCTCACCTCGGTCCGACACTCCAGTCTCCACACAGCAGGCGAATAGGACCTGCCGGCCTCCTAGGGGCTAAACCTAACCCTAGGTTGGCCCCCGAGGGGCCCCTCCCAAGGGGCCTGGCGCCACAACACTGGGGATTGGGGATACCCGAGTCACAGCGCCTGACTCACCCTGCCGCCCCGCCACCACCTGGGCAGCTAGGGGCACTGCCAGTCACTCAGGGAGGAGAATGGGCACGGCCCGCCGAGTCCCCAGAAATATTCAAAGGCCCCCGGAGCCAAAACGCTTGGGCCCAAGCTCCCTCTCGACAAAGACCTCACCTCGACCCACCCCTCCATTCGCCGCACAGCTGGCGGATTGAGCCTGCTGGCGTCCTGGGGGCTGACCCTAACCTAGGTCAGCCCCCGAGGGGCCCCTCCCAAGGGGCCTGGCGCCACAACGCGGTGGATTGGGGACCCCTGAGCCCCAGTGCCGGACTCACCTGATGCCGCACCACCACCCGGACCGTGAGGGGCGCCGCGGGTCATTCAGTGTGGGAGAACTGGCAGGGCGTTCCGTTTCCCCTGCGACCTTCAAAGGACCCTTGCACAAAAAAGTGGCTCCCACGCTCCTGCTCCCCAGCGCCCTCACCTTGGCCCGCCCCTCCGGTTGCTGCAGAGCTGGTGGATAAAGCCTGCCGGGCTCCTGGGGGCTAACCGAAACCCTAGGTCGGCCCCATGAGGGACATCCCAAGGGGCCTGGTTCTGTAACGCTGGGGTTTGGTGACTCAGAGCCCCAGAGCCAGACTCACCCTGCCACACTGTCACCACCCGGGCTGCTAGGGGCGCAGCAGTTCATTCAGGGCGAGAGAAGGGGCAGGGCCTTCCAAGCCCCGGTGACTTTCAAGGGCTCCCTGGGCCAAAACGCTGGTGCCCAAGCTCCCACTCCCCATGCCCTCACCTTGGCTTGCCCCTCAGCTCTCAGCACAACGGGCGGATCGGGCCTGCCGGCCTCCTGGGTCTTAAGCCTAACCCTAGGTCGGCCCCTCAGGGGCCCCTCCCAAGGGTCCTGGTGCTGCTACACTGGGGATCGGGGACCCCAAGCCCCAGAGCCAGAATCACCCTGCCTCAACGCCACCACCCAGGCTGCTAGGGGCGCCGCCGGTCATTCAGGGCGGGAGAACGACAGGGCCCTGGAGAAACCAGCGACATTTGAAGCCTCCCACGCCAAAATGCAGGGGCCCATGCTCCCGCTCGGCAGCGCCTTTACCTCTGCCCGCCCACCTCTCGCCGCCCAGCCAGAGGATTGGGCCTGCCAGCCTCCTGGGGGCTAACTCTAACCCTAGGTCAGCCCACGAGGAGATCCTCCCAAGGGGCCTGCCCCGCAACGCCGGGGATTGGGGATCCCCGAGCTGCAGTGCAGGACTCACCCTGCTGCCCCACCACCAACAGAGCCACTAGGGGTGCCTCTGGTTATTCAGGGCAGGAGAAAGGGCAGGGCCCTGTGAGCCATGGCAACATTGCAAGGCCCAGGGCGCCAAAACCCTGGGGCCCACGCTCCCGCTCCCCATCGCCCTCAACTCAGCCCACAACTCTGCCCATTGCACAGCCGGCAAATCTGGCCTGCCAGGCTCCTGGGCACTAACCCTAACCCTAGGACGGCCCCTGAGGTTCCCTTCCTAAACGTGCCGCTAGGGGCACCACCATTCATTCAGTGTTGGAGAACTGGCAGGGCCCTCCGAACTCCCTCCAACCTTCGAAGACACCCAGAACCAAAACGCTTCGGCCCAGGCTCATATAAACCAGCACCCTCACCTCGGCCCACCGCTCCGCTCGCCGCACATGTAGTGTAGCAGGCCTGCCGGCCTCCTGGGGACTAACCGTAAGTGTAGGTCAGCCCCCGAGAGGTACTTCCCGAGTGGCGTGGCTCCGCAACACCGAGGATGGGGACCACAAGCCCATGTGCCGGACTCACCCTGCTGCCCATCAGCCACCCGAGCCGCTAGGGACCCCGCTAGTCATTCAGAGCGGGAGAACGGGCAGGCACTCCGAGCCCCCGGTGACTTTCGAAGGCCCTCCTGCACCAAAATGGTTGGGCCCATGATGCCGCTCACCAGCCCCTTCACATCGGCCCACTCCTCCACTCGCCGCATAGCCGTTGCATCGGTCCTGCTGGCCTACTGGGGTCTAACCCTAACCCTAAACCCTAACCCCTAACCTTAAACCCTAAACCTTAAACCCTAACCCTAACCCTAACCCTAACACTAACCCCTAACCCTTACCCTAACCCTAACCCTACCCTAAACCTAACCCTAAACCCTAATCCTTAAACCCTAAACCCTAACATTAACACTAAACCCTAAAACTAAACCCTAACCCTAATCCCGAAACCCTAAACACTAAACCCTAACCTTAACCACTAACCCAAACCCCAAAACCTAACCCTAAACTCTAACCCTACCCCGACCCCTACCATACCCCTAACCCTACCCCTAACCCTACCCCTTCAGCTAACCCTACCCCTAACCCGTAACCTAACCCTAAACCTAACCCTAACCCGTAACCTAACCCATACTCTAACCCTAACTTTAACCCGTACCCTAACCCGAACCCTAACCTGTACCTTAACCCTAACACGTACTCTAACGCATACCCTAACCCGTACCCTAACCCTAAACTGTACCCTAACCTGTAACTTAAACCATACCCTAAACTTAACCTTAACCCTAACAAGTACCCTAACCCATACCCTAACCTTAACCCTAAACCCTGACCCTAACCCATACCCTAACTCGTACCATTACCCGTACCCTAACCCTACCCGTACCCTAAACCTAACCCATACCCTAACCGTAACCCTAAACCCTAAACCGTAACCCATACCCTAACCCTAACCAGTACCCTTACCTTAACCTTAACCCATACGCAAACCTGTACCCTATCCCTAACCTGGACCCTAACCCATACCCTAAACCATACCTAACCCTAACCTGTACCCTAACCCGTACCCACACCCATACCCTAACCCTAAACCGTAGCCTATCCCTATCCCTAAACCATTACCTAACCCGTACCCTAACCCTAACCCTAAACTGTAACCTAACCTGTATCATAACACTAAACTGTACCCTAACCCTAACCCGTACACTAACCCTAACCCGTACCCTAAATCGTACCCTAATCCGAATGCCAACACTAACCCTAAACTGTACCCTAAACCGTACCCTAATGCGTACCCTAACCCGTAACCTAACCCTAACCCGTACCCTAAACCTAACACGTACTCCAACCCTAACCCTAACCCTAAACCCAAACCCTAAACCCTAACCCGTACCCTAAACCCTAATCTGTAGCCTAACCCATAACCTCTAACCTGTAACCCCTAAACCCAAAACTAACCCATACCCTCTCCTTACCCTAACCCTAACCCCTACCCTCACCCATACCCTAACCGTAACCCATACCCTAACCTTAACCCGTACCCTAATCCGTTCCCTAACCCCGGGGTTTGGGTACACCTGGACCCCACCATGGGACTCAGCCTGCCACCCCTCAGGAAACCATGCCCCTTGGGGCGCCGCAGAGCATCCCGTGCAGGAGAACTGATAGGGCCCCCCTGAGACCCCAGCGATCCTCGGCGGCCCCCTACACCCCAACCCTGAGGCCCACGCTCATCCCGCCACACGCCTGCCCCCTAGACCCCAACCCTGAGGCCCACGCTCATCCCGCCCCACGCCTTCCCTTCAGCTTGCCACCGAGTGCGTCACAGAGCCGGCAGATCAGGCCTGCCGGGTTCCTGGGGCCTAGACCTGACCCTAGGTCGGCTGGGTAGGGCCCCTCCCCTGGGGCCCGGTGCCACAGCCCCCGGGGCTGGGGACACCTGAGCCCCACTGCAGGATAAAGCCTGCCAGCCCACAGGAAACCGTGCCCCTTGGGAGGCTGTAGAGCATTCAGGGCGGGAGAACCAGGAGGGCCCCCAGAGCCCCCAGAGAACTTCGGCGATCCCTAAACCCAACCTTGAAACCCATGCTCACCCCACCCCGCACCCTCACCTCAGCCCGCGGCGGAGCTCGCCACATACTGGGCAGATCTGGCCTGCGGGGTTCCTGGGCCCCAAACCTAACCCTAGTTCATCTGTGGAGGGGCCCCTCCCCAGGAGCCTGGAGCCACAGCCGCGGGGATTCGGGACACCTGAGCCCCACAGCAGGACTCAGTCTGACACCCCGCAGGAAACCGTGTGCCTTGGGAGGCCATAGAGGGTTCAGGGCGGGAGAACAAGGAGGGCCCTCCTGAGCCACCAGCGAACTTCGGTGGCCTCCCGCACCCCACCCCTGAAGCCCACGCTCACCCTCCTGATACCCTCACCTCAGCCCGTGTAGCTCACCATACAGCCAGCAGACCGGGCCTGCGGGGCTCCTGGGGCAAACCCTAGCCCTAGCTCGGCCGCGGGTGTGGGGGACTCCCCAGGAGCCTTACACCACAGCCCCGGGGAATTGGGATACCTATGCCCCACTGCAGGACTCAGCTTGCCACCGGACAGGAATCTGTGCCTCTTGGGGCTCTATGGAGCCTACAGGGCACAAGAACAGGGGGAGGCCCCCGGAGCCCGTCCCCACCTTTGGCAGCCCCCCGTGCCCCAACCCTGAGGCCCATGTTCACCCTCCCCCATGGCCTCCTCTCAGCCCTCCACAGAGCTCGCCGCACAGCCTGCAGATTTTCCTTGCCGGGCTCCTGGACCCTAACCCTTACACTAGGTTAGCCACAGAGGGGCCCCTCCCCAGGGTCCTGGCACCCTACTCCGGGGGATTGGGGACACCCAAGCCCCACTGCAGGACTCAGCCTGCAGCCCACAAGAAACTACCATTTTGGGCACAACAGAGCATTCAGGGCAAGAGAATTGGGGCACCCCTGAGAGCCCCTTCTGGTGAACCCCGACATTTGTGGGCCATTCCTGATGAAACCCCAAGGCTCACACTCACCCGACCTTGTGCCCTCATCTCACTCGGCCTGGGAGTTCTCTGAGCACTGGGCAGTTTGGACCTGCTGTCTCTTGAGGCCTAACCTAACCCTGGGTCTTCTGCTGAGGGTCCCTCCCTGTTTGCCTGCCTCCAAGGCACCAGGCATTGGGCTCACCTCTGCACGACTAGAGGACTCAGCTTGCCCCACAGCAGGAAACTGTCCATTTGGGCTCCAGCAAGGATTCATAGGAAAATCGGAGGGCCCCTCTCAGTCCATCACAGGCAACCCCCACTTTCAGAGATCTCCCCGGATCCAATTAGTAGCTTCACACTGACCTTTAAACTTGCTCTCCACAGAGATCTTTTGAAATTCTCCACACTTCCAACCGATGGCATCATCCAGCTTCAGTGCCTTACCCAGCTTTAGGTCTTGAGATGGATTAAAATGGGAAGTCACTTCACTGATGACGACGTACTGATGACCAAAACATACATGCATAAATGCTTCATATCACTTGGCTTCAGGGAAATGCAAATCTAAACCCCTATAGATGCCATATCACACAAGGCTGAATATCTAAAAATAAGAAGACATGAAACCATATATGTTGGAGAGGATGTGGAGAAATGGGAACCCTCTTACACCCCTGTACAAATGCAGTCTGGTATAGCCACTCTTGAAAATGGTACGGAGTTTCTTAAAGAAGTTATAATAAAGCTACCCTATGTCCCAGCAATTGCACTACTGGGTACTTACCCCAAAGAGACAGGTAGTGAAGACGGGACACATGCACCACAGTGTTCATAGCAGCAATATCCATAATAGACAAGCTGCGGAAGGAGTGCAGAGGACCATGCATAGATAAAAGGATAAAGAAGATGTGGATGATATATATAATGGAATATTACTCAGCCATCAGAAAGGATGAATACTTACCATCACACCGACCTGGGTGGAGCTGGAGGGTATTATGATGAGTGGAATATGTCAATGAAAGTAAGACAATGATCATATGCTTTCACTCCTATGTGGAATATCAGAAACAAGGAAGAAGACCATAGGGGAAGGAAGGGAAAATAGAATGGGAAGTCATCAGAGAGGGAGAAAACCCATGATGGACTCTTAACTATCACAAGAAACTGATGATGGTGGAGAAGTTGGGGGGGTGGTAAGTGGGTGAGTAGCATTAAGGAGGCCACACGATACAATGAGCACTGGGTGTTACACAAGACTGAAAATTTATTGAAGACTACATCTGAAACTAATGGTGTACTGTAAGTTGGCTAATTGAATTTAAATTAAAGAACAAAAGACCTCGAATAAACAATCCTAAACATTTGTATGGAACCACTAAAGATTCCGAACAGACAGTGCAATGTGGTTTTCCAGAAAAACAAAGCTGGAGGACTCACAATTTCAGATTTCAGGTTATACTTCAAAGCTGCAGTCATCCTAATAAGACAGTACGGCACAAAAATAGACACAGCGACCAAAGGAACAGGATACAAGTTCAGACAGAAACCCACAATTATGTGGTCCATGAATCTTCCACAAAGCAAGCAACAATATCAAAAGGGAAAAGGACAGTCTCTACAACAAATTTTGTTGGGAAAACTAGACAGCTATGCACAAAAGAATGAAATTAGACTGCTTTCTTACACAATACAGACAAACACAAAACAGTTTCAAGACCTCAATATGAGACCTGAATCCATAAAAATCCTACAGGAGGGAAGACAGTAACTTCTTGACATGGACCATATTAACGTTTTTCTAGACTGTGTCCTGAGGCAAAGGAAATGAAAGCAAAAATAAACTATTGGGAATACAGCAAAATAAAAAGTTTCCACACGGCAGAAGAACAATGAAAACGTAAAAATAATAAGACAACTTACTCAAAGGGAGAAGATATTTGCAAAGATCATATGCAATAAAGGGATAGTGTCCAAAACATATAGAACTGATACTACTCGCCCCCCAAAAAACAAATAATCCAGTTAAAAAATAGGCAGAAGACATGGACAGACATTTCTCCAAAGAAGAAATACAAATGGCCAACAGTCCCGTGAAAAGATGTTCACCATCACCCATCATCAGGAAAATGTAAATCCAAAGGACAATGAGGTAATACCTCAAACCTGTCAGAATGGCTAACATCAAAAGCACAAGAAAGAGCAGGTGCTGAGAGGATGTGGAGAAAGAGGAATCCTCGTGAACTGTGGGTGGGAATGCAAACTGTGGTGGCCACCGTGGAAAATAGTATGAAGGTTATTCAAAAAATTAAATATAAAACTACCCTACGATCCAACAATCACACTACTCGTATTTACCCAAAGAATAGGAAAACAGTAACGTAAAAGGATACGTGCACCCTTATGTTTCTTGCACCATTATTTAGAATATCACAATATGGAAGCAACCCAAGTGTCTGTAGAAAAATTGACAAATGAGATGATAGATGTGTGTATTCACATACATGCACGCACGCACACACACACACACACACACGCACAATGGAGTATTACTTGGCTTGAAAAAGAATGAAACCTTCCATTTGCAGCCACATGGATGGAGCTAGAGAGTATTATCCTAACTAAAATCAGGGATTCAGAGAAAGACAAATCCCATACAATGTCACATTAATGGGGAATTTAAGAAACAAACAAAAATAAATAACTAAAAGAGAAAAAGGAGACACACCAAAATACAAACTCTTAACAATAGAGAACAAACGGATGGTTACCAGAGAGGAGGTGGATAGAGGGATGAGTGGAATAGATGAAGGGGATTAAGAGGAAACTTTTCTTGATGACCACTGAGTAATATAAAGAATTACTGAATCACTCTATTGTACACCTGAAACGAATGTAACACTATATATTAGCTCTACTGGAATTAAAATAAATTTTTAAAAAAGACTTTTTTTCAGGAAGCTCATTGAAAAAGCTTTTCCTGTGCACTGTGCATAAGCCCTACTTGGGAGGATTCACTCGACAATAATTATTCACTACATGAATCAAATTCATATTTCACTGAGTTCTTACCGTGGATCCCAGCCCACGGAAGCCATGGTCCTTTTCAGTCCAGGCTCAGCACCAATGCATTCAAGATTGGAAGTAGAGACACATGTCACTTCACAGTCCAGAAAGCTATTATTGTTTCTGTTTCAGTGTGAGAGAGTCACAGACTTTGGGACAGGTTTCAGAGCAGGTTTATTATGGATCCTGGATCTCTACTTCAATGTTCATTGCCTGGATCCATTTGGCTAATAGGTTCCCTGTGGATGGGCGTGCTTCCAAGCACATACATGGAAGATGCAATGGTGGGTGGGCTTGGTGCGGGACAGGAAGAAGACCAAAAGCAAACAAGGGTCTGACCCCTCCCCTGATCCAGGAATTGCTACAGGAGAGGGTACGGGAGGTAGAATCCATGCGAAACTCCAAGGTCACCAGCTGAACACAGGAGGCACAGGTCAAGGGATCTGGACATGCAGGGGTTGAAGGCTGCTCTGAGCTACCTCTGGGAGGAAGGGAGGGAAGGAATGAGAAGGAGACACTGCCTGCCCCTGGCACATGCCAGCTGCCCACCGCTCCGACACGCCTCAGTCAATGAGCTGACACAGCCTGGGCTCAGGATGGGCTGGCTCGGGTCCCTCAATCCTCAGTGGGACAGCTGGCCCCAGGGCTCATAGACATGCTGAGAGAGATGAGAGGGAAAGCTGCCCCTCCCAGGTCATCCCCTCATTGAGCAGACAGCCCTTCAAAACTGCTAAAAAATACCCACTAACTGGGTTGAAAGACATGCCATGGATGAACTAAGGCATAGAGATATGTAAAATGACATTCATTTTTAAGTTCAGAGCTGTCAGCTCAGGAAGTGGGGAGAGCTTCCCTAAGGAGACTGATGGGAGGGCAGGCCATGCTGAAAAGGGAGACATGGCTCTCCTGATTGGGGACCTGCAGCCCCCTTCTGGGGAAGGGCATCACCCTCGCATTACACGAGATCCATGGAAGTGTTCCATCAGGGCCAGATGTTTGTCTCGAGAGGGCTACCCTGGCATCGGACTGCACAGGGAACCAGGGACGAGGGCCAGATGGAGGTCGGACAATACCCCAGAGGCTGTGGGGCAAGAGCAGAGGCAGATGACCTTGAAGATGACGATGAAAAGCAGGAGGTGGCAGCATGGAGCCGGCCCGAAAGTGCCATGGGAGCAGTGCCCACAGCTACACTGACTGGGTGCCTTCTGTGCCCAGTGTGGCTGACGTCAGTGGGCTCCAGACTAGTCCTGACCACAAGTCTAGGAAGTGTGCACCACCCCCGGCCTCCTGTTCTCTTGCAGCTGCTAGGAATCACGGTCACAGACCCTGGTCAGCTTTGTGGAAACCAAGCAGTGGATCCCCCTCATGCTGCACCTCTGGTGGTGGTCCAGTGCGACCCTTGTGCCTGGCCAGACACTGATGTCTACCTGTCTCCACACAAATCCACAGGCAGGAGGGTGTCCCTGAATTCCACAGCACCTGATGAGACAGATCCACAGAACCCAACACCCAGTGGGTCACTCGGGACCTCACCTATGGTCATGGAGCTCACCATAGTATATTTCTGTCACTTCCCACAGAAAGCCTGGTTCTGATCCCCCACAATACCAAACATCCTGGTTGCTGACCTGGGGTCATGCCATGAACCCACATGGCACCTTTCTTTAAGTGAAGGCTATGTCTACACCTCCTAGAAAATATTTCTAATGAAGTACAAGTCCATCAGGACTATGGTGTGAACGGTAGCACACAGCATGCATGGTAGTAGTCAGTAATTCTAACAAGGGTTAACCCCAACCCCCATCTCACAAAACCTTCCTCCATCCCCACTGAACTCATGGTCTGCCCTCAGAAAACCTTCCAGGAAACAAACCTTTCATCTGAATGCTCTCTTCACCTTCTGCTTCAAATCTTGTCCAACCACAATGATATGAAACTAGAAATCAGTTTCAAGAAAAAAAGGGACAGTCAAAAATAGGTGGAGATTGGGGGGCCTGGGTGGCTCAGTTGTTAGGGATCTGCTTTCAGCTCAGGTCGTGATCCCAGGATCCTGGGATCTAGCCCCAAATCAGGCTTCTTGCTCAGTGGGAAGCCCGCTTCTCCTCTCCCACCACACTGCTTGCGTTCCCTCTCTCGTGTCTCACTCTCTGTCAGATACTTAAATAATCTTAAATAAATATGTGGTGATTTAACAACATGCTACTGAACAACCAGCAGTCAAAGAAGAAGTCAAAAAAATTTTAGAAGTACCTTGACACTGATGAAAAATACAACCTACAAAAACTTATGCGATGCAGCAAAAGAAGCTTTATGGGGGACATTCATAGAAATTCAAGTCTTCATCAATCCATGATAATGCTCTCCAATAAACAACCTTATTTATGTGGTAAAGAAGTAGAAAAAAAAAGAACAAACAAAGCCCCAAATTAGTAGAAATAAGGAAATAACAAAAAGGAATGTATTAATAAATCCAATGGAGACTAAAAAGACAAAAAAAAAAAAACAATGAAAATGAGAGCTGCATTTTTGGAAAGATAAACAAAACTGACAAACGTAGCTAGACTCACCAAGAAAGACAGAGGACTCCAATACAATCAGGAAAGAAAGATAATGGATTCCTGTCTCATATCAAAATCAAAAGAACTCTTCAACCTTTGACACAACAACTTCTTGCAAGCCACGACTCTAAAGGCAAAGGAAATAAAAGCAAAAATGAACTATTGGCACTTCATCAGGATAAAAAGCTTCTGCTCGGCAAAGCAAATGATCAACAAAACAAAAAGGCATCCTACGGAATTGAAGAAGATATCTGCAAATAATATTACAGATAAAGGGCTGGCATCCAAGATCTATAAAGAACTCCTCAAACTCGACACCCAAAAAATAGGCAGAAGACACAAAGAGATACTTCTCCAGAGAAGACATACAAATGGCCAACAGACACATGAAAAAATGCTCCACATCACTTGCCATCAGGCAAATACAAATCAAAACGACAATGAGATACCACCTTACACTAGTTAGAATGGTTAAAATTAACAAGGCAGGGGGCACCTGGGTAGCACAGCGGTTAAGCATCTGCCTTCGGCTCAGGACGTGATCCTGGCATTATGGGATCGAGCCCCACATCAGGCTCCTCCGTTATGAGCCTGCTTCTTCCTCTCCCACTCCCCCTGCTTGTGTTCCCTCTCTCGCTGGCTGTCTCTATCTCTGTGGAATAAATCAATAAAATCTTGAAAAAAAAATTAACAAGACAGGAAATTAAAAAAAGTCAGAGAGGATGTGGAGAAAGGGGAACCATCTTACACTACTCGTGAGGATTCAAGCTGGTATAGCCACTTTTGAAAACAATATGGAGGTTCCTCAAGACGTTAAACACAGAGCTATCCTATGACCCACCAATTGCACTCCTGGGTATCTACCGCATAGACACAGAGTAATGAAAGAAGGGGGACCTGTATCCCAATGTTCATAGCAGCAATGTACATAATAGCCAACTGAGGAAGGAGCCACGATGTCCTTCAGCAGATGAATGGACAAAGAAGATATTGTTCATCTACACAATGGAATATTACTCAGTCATCAGAAAGGATGTATACCCCCCATTCGCACCAATGTGGATGGACCAGGAGGGGATTATGCTAAGTGAAATTAAGTCAAGCAGAGAAAGACAATTATCATATGGTTTCACTCCTATGTGGAATGGAAGGAATAGCATGGAGGACATTAGAAGATGGAAGGGAAAAGTGAAGGGGGGAATGAGAGGAGGAGATGAATCATGAGAGACTACTGACACTGGGAAACAAACTGAAGGTTGCAGAAAGGGAGGGGAAGGGGAATGGGTTATCCTGGTGATGGGTATTAAGGAGGGCACGTATTGGTGCACCTGGGTGGCACAACGGTAAAACGTCTGCCTTCGGCTCAGGGTTATGGGATCAAGCCCCACATCAGGCTCCTCCGCTCTGAGCCTGCTTCTTCCTCTCCCACTCCCCCTGCTTGTGTTCCGTCTCTCGCTGGCTGTCTCTATCTCTGTCGAATAAATAAATAAATTCTTTTTTTTTACAAAAAAGGAGGGCACGTGTCATAATGAGCACTAGGTGTTATATGCAAACAGTGAATCATGGAACACTACATCAAAAACAAATGAAGTACTCTAGGGTGACTAACATCATTTTAAAAATGAGAAAGATATTAAATCCATACAGGAAAACTGTCACTATTTGCAAATGACATGAAATCCCGAAAGATTCCACACACAAAAAAACTGTTAGAATAAACAAATTCAAGAAAGCTGCAGGGTATAAAGTCGATATACAGAGACCTGTTGTCTTTATTTTTTTTCAGATTTTATTTAATTATTTGACAGGAAGAGAAAAAGCATGAGCAGGGGGAGTGTCAGAAAGAGGGAAAAGCAGACCCTCGCTAAGCAGGGAGCCCAACACGAGGCTCGATCCCAGAACTCTGGGATCATGACCTGAGCTGAATGCAGACGCTTCACCTATGGAGCCACACAGATGACCCAACTTCTTGCATTTCTGTATACTGATGACACACGTTCGCAAAGAGAAATTTAAAAAGCAATGCCATTTACAATTGCATCAAAAAAAATCTAGGAATAAAAGTAACCAAGAATGAGAAAGATATACTACACTCAATAACTGGAAGAGTTAATTATGTGAACATGTCCATCGTACCCAAAGCAATCGAGAGATGTGATGAAATCCCTATCTGAATTCCAGTGGCATTATTCGAACAAACAGAAAACAGTCCTCAAACTTGTATGGAATCACAAAAGACCCCAAATACCCAAAGCAACCTGGAGAAAGAAAGGTGCAGTCAACACACTCCTGGATTTCAAGCTAGATTACAAAGCTGTTGTCATTAAAACAGGATGGTAATGGCATAAACACAGACACCAGGTCAGTGGAATAGAGCAGAAAGCTCAGAAACTGACCCACACGTAGATGATCCTAACTTACAACACAGCAGCAGAAGATATGCCATGAGGGAAGGACTGTGTCTTCAGTGAGCGGTAACAGGCAAACGGGACACTAAATGCAGAAGAATATAACTGGGTCACTTTCTTACACCACACACAAAATTTTTAATGGATGAATGATAGGAACATAAGACCTGAATCCATAAACCTCCAAGAAGACACAGGTACTAAGTCTCTCAACATTGGTTTTGGCAAAGAGTCTTCAGATCGGACACCAAATGCAAAGCAACAAAAGCAAAAATAAACAAGTGGAACAACATCAAACTGAAATCTTCCACACGGCAAAAGAAACCATCAAAAACTTAAAAGGCCACTGACCCAATAAGAAAAAAATATCTCTCAATCATATGTGTGAGAAGAGGCTAATATCCAAAATACACACAACACTCATACAAATCCAAACAAAAAAAAGTATAAAAATGGGGGGAATATGTGAATAGATACTTTCCAAAATGGTACACAGGTGCCAACAGACAGAAAAAGTTGTTCGACATCACTAATCATCGTCAGGGAAACATCAGTCAAACCCACAATCGGCAATCCCCTCACAACTATTGGAACAGCAATTGTCCCAGAGACAGACACCAGGTGGGGTCAAGGGTATGCATAGGAGGAGTCACTGTGCACTGTTGGTGGGAAAGGAAATTGGTGCAGCCACTGTGACAAATGGTATGGAGGTTCCTGAAAAAATAAATGCAACTACCACATGACCCAGTAATGGCTCTACTGAGTATTGATTCGGTGAACACAAAAATACTGCCTCAAAAAAACAGATGCACTCCCACATTCACTACAGCATTATTCACAAGAACCAGATATGGAAACACAGACCTTGGGGGCCTTATGCCAAGTAACTCAGACACAGAAAGACCAATACCAGATGCTCTCATGTACATTCCACGTGGAATAAACAAATACTGAACGCATAGATACTGAGAGCAAATTGGTAGGTGCCAGATTCGGGGATGGGGTGGTAGAAACGCGTGAAGGTGGTCAAAGTCTCAATGTTTGAGTGAGAAAATCTGACAGTCATCAAATGTTCTGTCCAGCATGGAGACTAAAACTAACCCCGAAGCATTGGGTATAGGTTTCCCTGCTCTTTGAAAGTACAGGGCTTCTGAGAAACCTTGCACAGCAGAAATGGTGTCAAGAAGGAATGGCCATTAATTTACAGGGAACAATTAGACAGTGTGCTCAGACTCCAAAATTCCTTCTCTTTGGCTTTTCTTAGGCCTCAGCAAACAAGTTTCCAATGGAGGCGCAGCATAAATGAAGATAAAGCACATCAGAGGCTCACAAACACAATTCAAAGTGCTGGTGGCTGGATGCGGAGAGCAGTTCCCAGCAGAAGGAGCTTGTTGGGGTGCATGCCGCCTCTGTCGTGTTTCTCCCCAAAACAGATGCTGAATGCGATTCTCACTGTTTACCTTTTTTCATAAGAGGGAAATCCTCTTCAGGTCTCTTCCTCTTACTGAAGCTGGGTAATAACATAGTTTTTCAAGAAAACCAAGTGTCTTACTGTGAACGTTTAAAGAGTGGGGGATACTTATACTTGAGCATTGCTGAGGGAGGAGATGTGAAAAGTTCTCCCAGACACAAACCTCAGCAGATCCACCGGGAAAGGCACCTTCCTCAGCATGCGGAACACGGACTACCTCCAAACCCCCGAGAAACCCTCTCCTTCCCCTCGATCACGACAACCCACAAAAGCTGGGAGTTACCCCAATTCCTCCGTTCTCCTGCTCCTAATAGCTAACCCATCAGCAAATCCTGTGAGCTCCATCTTCAAAATGGACCCAGAATAGGTCTAACCACTCCATCCAAGGCCACCTGTCTGGTCCACAGTGCCTGAGTTCCTGGAAAAGCTTCATCATTGACCTGCCTTGCCATCTTCAACCCTCTGTCATCTGTTCTCAACACTGTAGCCAGGATGGCCCAGTGAAACAGGGTCTCATGGGGTTATAGCCCTGGAATGGCTTTCTGTCACCCTCTGTCACCTCTCTGAGCTCATGTCCTAAGCTGTCTCCTGTGGCCACAGGGCCTTCTTGGTGCTCCTGGACATACCTGGAATTCTCCTGCCCCAGAGCCATTGCACATGCTTTCCCTTCTGTTTTGAATGCTCTTGAGGTGTTCTCACTCACCACCTGAGAAGTCTGAATTGGAGTGAAAGGGACAGAAGATGAAGCTGTGTGTTGGGTGAGGCTGGTGGCCCAGAAAAAGGTTCTCTGCCAGCTCTCCGCCTGTGCCTCACTTGTCCTCAGCCAGGAACTTGCACACAGCCCTCACCTGTCACAACTCTCACTCAGGAGTCCCATAGCCACACCTGGAGCCCACCCTGCCCACATCCTGCTGCAGAATGCTTTCAGCTCTCCTCTGGGACCCCTGTCAGCTTTACCCAGACCTGGAACTCCCCCATCTCCTTCAAAGCTCCCAGATTCCCCCTCTGCTTCCAAAATCACACTGATGCAAGGCTTTCATGAGAAATCTATAATGCTAACTAATGAAATGTTCACACCTACTTTCCCCTTCTGTTGCCTTTCTCTCCACCTTCTTTCCTACGTGTGCAAACTGTAATATATCAGTGGAACATGAACATGCTCTGAGATCTGAATCTTTCATTGCAGCTTTCTGAGGACTCCTTATGTGATAAGCAACTAGTGTATCCTACAACAGGGTGTTCTGCAACTCTCATCTATAGAATAGTACAGCCCAAATCACTACAATTTTACCTCACTCTTCATGAAGCAGAACACTTTTTCCTTTCTTCTTTTACTTAAATTCCAGTTAGTTCACATGCCATGGAATATTCGCTTCAGGGGTAAGATTTAGTGATTCCTCACCTGCATACAGAACCCGGTGCTCATCACAAGAGCCCTCCTTAATGCCCCTCACCCATTTAACTCTTCCCCCCACGCCCCTGTCCTGCAGCAACACTCAGTTTGTTCTCCAAGGTTGAGTCTATCTCCTTGTTTGCCTCTCTAATCACCCCTCCACTCTGTTCATCTGTTTTCTTTCTGAAATTACACAAGTGTGAGAGCATAGGATATTTCTCTTTCTTCACTGATTTTGCTTAGCTTAATACACGCAAGATCCATCCACATCCTTGCAAATGGTAAGATTTCATTCTTTTAGAAGCTGGGTCATATTCCATTATATATATATATGTATCCCACATCTGCTTTATACATTCATCAGTGCATGGACTTTGGGATTCTCTCCATAGTTTGTCTACTGTGGACATTGCTGCTATAAACATCATGGTGCATGGACCCCCTTTGAATCTGCATTTTTGTATCCTTTGCATAAATGCCTAGGACAGCAATTGCTGGATCATGTGGTTGTTCAATGTTTAACTTTTTGAGGAACCCCCACACTGTTTCCCAGCCTGGCTGCACCACTTTGCATTCCCACCAACAGGATGGGAGGGTTCCCCTTTAAGCAGAACATTATCTGCCGGCAATTTCATAAGAGGAAACAAAATCTCTGGGAGATGCACCCAGGGTCAGGCAAGCAGTTGCAGAATTCACCCCAAGGCTCCTGACGCCAAGCCCCTTGAAGCCACAAGCATGCCACTATCCAAAAGAATTCCCAGACTCTCCTTCTGACTCCACCACCAAGGAAACTACAGAGTGAATATGGCACCACAAAATATCGAGATAATACATTTAGTAAAACTAGAAAGTCAAGCTCAACTTTTAAACAGGAACAGACCGCTTTGGATAATTTTCAATTTTCCCTCCACCCTAATTTTAACTCTTCTGATGAATAAACTAATCAATGATGAAACATCACCTTTGTCAAATGACATCATCCAAGTCTGTATCAGATGACAAAAGCCACCTAACTCTAGATACTGGCCACTCAACCATATCTTAGGCCCAATTGAATAAACACTGTTAGATGAAGGAACAAATTAGATGTTACAAACAGGCACAGAGTGAATCTCACATTCCCTTTGTAATAAAAGAGGGTTCCTAGGAAAAAGATGGTCAAAATACATTTGTAAGCAATAAATGGACAGAAATTGTGATCCCCTGCAAAGTTCTACCAGCAGGGAAACTAAGTAATTCTTGCACCAAACCCAGAATGCTGACAGCTACTTCAATTTTACTTTGTGGCTCAACTAGAGAAAAGAGAAAAGCCCAGGAAGTTTGGGATAATGAGAGGTTTTACCTCCAGCCCTGACATAGAAAGGACATTTTGCCAAACATACCTGTGCTTTCTCTGAACACTGGCGTCCTGTGACAAGCTGCCTCGCTGACTCCGATGCTGACGTTCAATCCTCGGGTGTCTTGGAGCCAGAGAAGACAAGTGCTGTCATCTGGGGAGAAGAAGGCACCTCTGACCTATAGCCTAAACACCTGCTTCGGTTTCTGGGTGCAGGGGCAACACATACTTGTTTATCAGTAATTATCTTCATTCTCAATAGACCAATGACCTTGCCTTTTCTGGAAAGCAGACTTACTCTTCTAAAGAAATTCTCAATTTGTCTATTCCCAATGCAATTAGAGTGGCGTCTGGTTTACGCCCTTCTTCAGGCCCCCACCTGGAGGATTTTCCTGCATGATTCTAACAGCCAATTACCACTAACCTGGGGGCACACGGGGCCTAATGCTGAAGTTGGGGGACGGCTCTGGGGCTTGCTACTGCCACACCTGTGCCTGGGGGACCAGGACACACCCTGCTGAACTCGGGGTACTGCTCAAGATGCATCTCCTGCACTGTGTCTGAGAACCGGGGGACACATCACTGAAGGTGGGGACTCTGTGAGGTCCTTACCTGCACTCTTCCCGGGGAACAGGGGAAACCCTGAAATTCTGCAACCATTCCCACAAAAGCTCAGGTCATTGGGCGCCCTTGAGTTCATGGGTATGGGGAATAAGGCCAGTTGAAGACATGAGGCAGAAGAGACTTTAAAGGGAAAAAGAAAACTCACCTGAGTACCCACAATGAACCCTCTCCAGGTGCCCTTCTAGAACCCTGCCTCCCACCTGAGGCGCACCCTACCCCCGGACCCCCCCACCCACGGTGCATGCTGCTCACTAACCAGCTGGGACCTCCGCAGGGCAACTCTCTCTCTACCAGTTCCCCTTCTTCTGTCCCAGGTTTGCACCCCACTGCAACTCTGGAACAGCCCACAGAGACGTAGCTCCACCCCCAAGTGGTGATTTGTCAGGGAGAGTGGTGCCCCAGCCCCTGGGAATCCAGGCAACAGCCCTCAAGCCCCTGGAACCCTGAAAGTGCAGGGGGCCCAAGAGGTGCCTCCTCGACCCAACACCCAGCACAGGCATAGGTGGAGTCCTGGGCCGGGCTCCCCACACACACCTGGCCCATTCCAGGGACCCCTCTAGCTGCAGAACACCCTCAGAGTCCTGCCCCTTCCCTTTCTGCACCACCCCTCCCTGCTGGGGTGTGCCTGGTTCTGGGCAAGGTCAGTGGCTCTCAGACCCTCCAAGGATTGGGCTTTAGGAAATGCAATGATTTCATGCATTTTCAGTATGTACATGTCAGTATGACTTTAATCTTATGGGAGCCAAAGAGGTTCTTTATATTTTCTTAACTTCATGTTGGCATTTTTGGTTATTGTTTTCTTCTCGAAGCAGATGTACAACATGTGCTTGGGGCAGAAATAGGGCCCATGCTTTGAGTTTTTGCCCAATTATTTTGAGCCGGTTAAAATGTTAAAGGATAGCTTCCCTGGGATCCCAGGATCAGGGCCCACAGATGATATAAGATAAAAATTACTTTCATCATTATAATTACTCTAAAATGGAGGAATGTGAGACAAAAGCTCCTTTCACAAGAGTACCAAGAAATCAAAATGATGCCCACAGAAGGCTACCTGCTCCATGGTCAGCACAGGTAACAGAAGTGTTCACAGTCTCTGGACTCCTGCCCTTCTCCTGCCCAAATCGCTGAAGCACACAGACCACTTAAAATCAGAATTGTAGAACTGCTAGACACCTTAGAGATGTCTGGCATCATTCCCTTGGACTGCAGAATAAAACACAGTAGCTCGTTGTCACAAACTAATTTCAACATGAAGTGCCCCCTGGATGCACTAAGTTCTTTCTCTGCAAATGTTGACTAATGTAAGTCACAGTCATACCATATAAACACTACGATGGCTGGGAAGTCATCGTAGGTAAGGGAATATTTTAGCCATGTGTATAAGCATTGGCTCACTTTGTAGAACAGGCTGAGCTGAGTGTTTTTAAATACTATTTCAGACCTGTTTTACAGCACCCTCTGAACATACCAGAGCCTGAATGGACTAAAAATGATAGTTGGTTTCAGTAACTTTAATACCAGAAAAATATTATACTGTCTCTATTCTTAAGGATCTTTGAGTATCTTAACCAGAGGTCCTCCACTGAGATAATGACCTTAATGATCACCATGGGCAGAGGTGAAAAGGCCAGCTGAATTCGTTCCAGTTGTCCACATGACAAGAAAATTCTGATACTTGATAGGTTTCCAGATCGAGACGACCAGAGATAAGAGGGAAATAGTACCCTGTATGGAACAACAAGGGATTTGGAGTCAATTTGGGGATCCCACTTAGGTTTCTAACACTAAAATCCTCTGTGACTCATATCATCTGAGTCCCTGTCTAACCACCTGCACATGTGCCTAAAAATATCTACACCCTAGTTGAGAAGTTTAAGAGGCAGAATGCTACAAAGAGCCAGTATGATGTCTCTCAGGAACAGGTGCTCAGGAACACATAATTGCTATTGGGTCTATTTCTTTTCCTGAAGAAAGTATACATGTTGAATCCATATTTCTAATAGATGACTCACCCGATGATTTTCAAACCTGAAGGAAGGCCAAGAAGTCGCTCTTGTGTCATATTTCAATCAGAAATCATGTTGTTGGACTGGTGAGGACGATACGATAGCAACGTCATCACTAAGAGTGGGGAGCTTCTAATTTCCATACGGCCATGTTGACCGCCTTAGCTCAGAGCCACCAGAAAGGAGAGCTGGGGAGTGGGCACCATCATCACTATGAGTGGAGAGCTTCCCATTTCCATATGGCCATGTTGACCCCCTTAGCTCAGGGCCACCAGAAAGGACAGCTGAGGGGGACCACAGGCCAAGGCTGCCAGGTGTGGCTGGGGCAGGCAGAACTCTGACTTAAGGCTCAACTCCTGTCTAGGTTATTATAATGCTCTTCACAAAGAAAGTGCCATTGTGTGTGAGCCCTCATGTAGAAAAGGTTCAGAATTTCCATTGAGATTCCTTCTCTGACCTTTAGGATATGTAGCAAAGTTCCATTTAATTTTTAAACATTGAAGGACTTCCTGGTTTTCTTTTCGCTATGACTGTGGCTCAATTCCCCTGTGGTCTAAGAATAGAATCTAGTTAATTTCAGGGTTTAACATTTGTAGCCTTGATTCATGGCCCCACCTATCATCTATTTGGGTAAAGAGTCTATGACCACTTGAAAATAACGTATTCTGCACTTATTATGGAATGTTCCCTATATGTCAATTAGGTCACATTTTTACCAATGTTTTGTCTGCTTTTTCTGTCAGATATTGAGAAAGGTATATTAAAATCTTCAATCAATGCTGCTCTATGCAACATGGCATCGGAGAATCTACCAGTGTTAGAAGGCAAGAGAAACAAAAAGTATAAGAATTGAGGGGATAATTTGACTATTCACAGATAATACGATTGTGTACATAGAAAATCCAAACCAGTCTATAAATACCCTATTAGAATTCAAAATGCAATTTATAAATTTGAGATGGATTGTAGCTTCCCATTGGACAGTTTCTGAAAGAAAACGTAGAACCTGTCAATCTTGGGGTAGGACATAGTGTGCACTAACCATTTAAAAGTATTCAGTGGGACTTCATAAAAATGTGACATTTCTCCTTATCTTATGACCATAAGAAAATGAAAAAGTGAACCGCAGGCTGGGAAGTAAAGATGTGCAATACACACACTGACAAAGACTTGTCAATAAAGAATTCCTGCTCATCAACCATAAGAAGTCTATTTATAAATGAATACTTCACAAAAGATTGACTGATGGCCAATAAGAACAGGAAAGGGTACTCTACAGTATTATTTTCAGGAATAACAAGGCCTTTCCTAAAATGAAAACATACACACAAACCAGTATTCCCTAGATGGATGACACTCCTTATTTCTGAGGACAGCTTGAAGAACAGACTAGCATCAAAGTAAAGTGATGGAATTCCTGACACTCAGAGGATGGACAATTGACCTCAAACTACAGTACAATTTCTAGGCATCATTCGGTCCTCTGAAGGCAGACAACTACCACACCCCTTCCTACACCACACAGGTTGCTTCCCAACCCCTGCCATAAAAGAAGTTGAGAAACATTTAGGACTAGTAGGAAATAGCAAAAATCACATGTGGGGATTATCCTGAAACACACTGATCACATAACTAGTGTAAGGAAGTGTAGGGAACTGACAAGGACAGAGACTCAAGAGGTACTTCTTTGGGAAATGCTGTCTGAAATCGTCACACCTTGGTACCAGCTAATGAGGGCTCTGAGCATACCCTAGGGTTTGCTCACAAGGGTCTGCAACACCATCGCTGAGGACTGAAACTCTTCAAGACCTCAAAGCTTGCCTGATTGACTATTGGACTAAGAGATTCCCACGTTCGGAAAACAGATACCAACTAATTGAAAGGTTCACCTGGGCTCTCTCGGAGGCCCTACAAGAAGCTGAACCATTCATTGAAAATCAATTACACACACACACACACACACACACACACACACACACACACACCTGTCATTTCACCAATTACTTAAACATTCAAGGTTCTTCCTACCTTTTCTTTTTCACATTGATATTTATACTCACATGAAATGTTATCATTTCTAATGAACACTGATGTCAAAATAGAGATCCATTGACGCAATATACACAAAATGGAACTTCCCTGCTGTCATTTTCAATATAGCGTTTTTTAAAGTTCATACATATTTTAGGTTTTTGGTAACTTATACAGGAGAAGATCAGCATTGAAAAACTCTGAATACTGACAATGAGTTTTAAGCATGGAGAACAAAAATTGTCCAATTTCATAGATAATAAGGAACCAAAGGGAAAGCATAGAAGCTTTCGAATAATTTTACACATATGCATCCTCTATTATTCTACTACTGAGGGGCATGTTTATTACCACTATGCATGCATCAATTATCTTCCACGTGCACCTTCACAGGTATAATGAATTACTACAGTAGAATGAAATGTCTGGGAACTACTTAGTGGCATCTATAATGAACAATGAAATTTCGATCTTATATTTGGTGAACTTCCACTGTCTGTCCCTTTAGACAGTGGACCCTAAAGAGAAGGGGGAATGAACCACAAGAGACTATGGACTCTGGGAAACAAACTGAGGGCTTCAGAGGGGAGAGGGGTGGGGGATTGGGATGGGCCAGTGATGGGTATTAAGGAAGGTACATATTGCATGGAGCACTGGGTGTTATATGCAAATAATGAATCACGGAACACTACATCAAAAACTAAGGAAATACTGTATAGTGACTAACATATCATAATAAAAAAATATTATTAGAAAAAAAATTAAAGGTAAAAAAAATACAGCCTTTCTGTTTCAAGAACAATCACAATTGAGAATAAACTATCTTCCAATCCCTAAAGCAAAACACAGACCAAGTTCCATTTCACTCCCCTTTATTCACATTCTCTGTGGGTTCTAAGCTATTTCCCTACCTCCTTTCCAGCTGAGCAGGGAGCCCGGGCTCGATCCCAGAACCCTGGGATCATAACCTGATCCAAAGGCACATGCTTAACTGGCTGAGCCAGCCAGGAGCCCCAGCCATGTTTTTCTTAAGCAGAAGGACACTTTCTCACGATGCCTTCACATGACTTCACATGGTACCAGAGACCTGCATTTGCCTCTCGGAGGTTGCAGATGAAGGCAATTGCAAACTCTCACAGTGGTTTATCAAATACAATGACCTGCCTGGTGACAGTGAAACTCTTAGGAGCCCACGAGAGGGTGCTGTGACACTCAGCTGTGGCTGGGCTGGCACAGAGAACCAAATCCATTTCCCTGCCTGATGTCTGTGAGGAACAGATGCCCCCACTGTGAATGAGACCCTGCCACTGAGCTGTCCAGAGATGGCCATCCTCACGGAGGATGAGGATAAAGGACAATGCCTGAGGAGACCTCATCTGTCTCTTTTATATCTTTTCATATTTTTGACAGTGGACAAATCACTGCCTAGGAGTCCCCAATACCTTAGTCTCATCTGTGAATGGCCAAGAGGTTTTACAAAACACTTCAGATTTTGACCTCACAAATGCCCACAACCACTTACCATAGGGATTCAACATTAAGCAAAGATACTGTTCGTTGGAAGAGAGGTCCTGCCCACTGTTGTTTCTCACTTATATGCTCATCTTCCTTACCTCATGTTAACATAACCACCTTGATTCCTGCTTCCGTCTTCAGGAAGGCTGAGGTGACTTGAAGGGCATTACCCTGACATCGTTTTTCTTAGCAATAAGATGTGGACATTTCCCTAGTCCTACACACCCAAAGTTGAATCGGAATCAGGATTGAGGAGGCTGATGAGAGTTGAAGGTGTTTTCCTGTACACGGTGTTTTATTACCAATAAGGATGGGTCAGAGTCCTCGAAATTCGAGAACCTTTTCATTAATGCTTCCTACTCGTGAAAGATGATGTACATTGGTGTTTCCCTGTATAGTGTGGTGACTCAGAGAAAAGTGCTTAGCCCTTTCGTCAGACTTCCACGACCACTTTGGGGCTGCCTTCCATATTCACAAAGGATGATGTTAGGGCTAAGAGGGTTCCTGTACACTGTTATTTCTTACAGATAAGTGTATGGCATTTTTGTTACATTGCCAGAGCCACTTAGCGCCGGGCTTGCCGGCCTCCTGGGGACGAACCCTAACCCTAGGTCGGCCCCCGAGGGGCCCCTCCCAAGAGGCCTTGCTCCACAGCGCCGGGGATTGGGGTCCCCGATCCCAGCACCGGAGTCAGCCTGCCGCCCTGCAGCAACCCGGGCTGCTAGGGGCGCCACCAGTCTTTCAGGGTGAGAAAACCTGCTGGACCCTCTAAGCCCCCGGCGACCTTCGAAGGCCCCTGCGCGAAAACGCTTGGGCCCACACTCCCTCTCTCCAGCGCCCTCACCTTGGCCTGTCCCTCCGCCTGCCGCAGAGCTGGCAGAAAGGGCCTGCAGGACTCCTAAGGGCTAACACTTACCCTAGGTCAGCCCCGAGGGGCCCCTCCCAAGGAGCCTGGCACTGCAATGCCGTGGATTTGGGACCCCCGAGCCCCAGTGCTGTACTCACTCTGCCACTCCATAGGCACCGAGGGCACTAGGGGCGTTGCCAGTCATTCAGGAAGGGAGAACGGGCAGGGCCCTCCGATCCCCCTGCGACCTTCAAAGGCCACCCTCGCAAAAACTCTGGCTCCCACGCTCCTGTCCGCCAGCGCCCTAACCTCGGCCCACCCCTCCACTCGCTGCAGAGCTGGCGGATAGGGCCTGCTGGCTTCCTGGGGGCTAACCTAACCCTAGGTCGCCCCCGAGGGGCCCCTCCCAAGTGGCCTGGCGCCGCATGCCAGGGATTGGGGACCCCCAAGTCCCAGCGCCAGATGCACCCTGCCGCCCCACAGCCACATGGGGAACTAGGGGCGTCGCCAGTCCTTCAGGGCGACAGAACGGGCAGCACCCTCCTAGCCACCTGGGACCTTCGAAGGCACCCCGAGCCAAACCCAAAATGCTCTGGCCCACGCTCCCACTCGCCAGCTACCTCACCTCGACCCACACCTCCATTCACCACACATGGTGAAACGAGCCTGCCAGCCTCCTGCGGGCTAACCCTAACCCTAGGTCGGCCCCTGAGGGGCCCGCCCAAGGGGCCTGGCGCCGCAACGCCGGGTATTAGGGACCCCCGAGCCCCAGCGCTGGACTCACCCTGCCGCCCCGCTGCCACCCGGGCCGCTAGGGGTGCCGCTGGTCATTCAGGGCGGGAGAACGGGCAGGGCCCTCCGAGCACATGGCGACCTTCGAAGGCCCCCCCATCCAAAACGTTTGAGCCCATGCTCCTGCTCCTCAGCGTCCTCACCTTGGCCTGCCCCTCCGCTCGCTGCAGAGCCGGTGGATGAGGCCTGCCTTCCTCCTGGAGGCTACCCATAACCCTAGGTTGGCCCCTGAGGGGCCCCTCTGAAGGGGCCTGACACCGCAATGCCTGAGATTGGGGACCCCGAGCCCCAGCGCCGGACTCACCGTGTCGCCCCGCCGCCACCCGGGCCACTAGGAGCACTGTAGGTCATTTAGGGAGGGAGAACGGGCAGATCCCTCCAAGACCCTGGCAACATTTGAAGGCTCCCCGTGCCAAAACGCTTGGGCCCATGCTCCCGCTCGACAGCGCCCTCACCTCGGCCTGCCCCTCTGCTCGACACACAGCCGGCAGATCGGGTCTGCCAGCCTCCTGGGGGCGAACATTAATGCTTGGTCAGCCCCCTAGAGCCCTTCCGAAGGGGCCTGGCACCCCAACGCCAAGGACTGGGGACCCCGAGCCCCAGCGCCAGACTCACCATACCGCCCCTCCTCTAACCGGGCCGCTAGGGTAGTCGCCTGTCATTCAGGGCGGAAGAACGTGCACGGCCATCCGAGCACCTGGCGACCTTCGAAGGACCCCCCCGCAAAAACTCCTGGGCCCTTGATCATGCTCGCCAGTGGCCTCACCTCCGCCCGACCCTCCGCTCGCCGCACAGCTGGCGAATCGGGCCTGCCGGCCTCCTGGGGGCTAACCCTAACACTAGGTCGCACCCGAGGGGCCCCTCCCAAGGGGCCTGGCGCTGCAACACCGGGGATTGGGGACCCCCGAGCCCCAGCACCGGACTCACACTGCTGCCCCTCTGCAACCTGGGCCGCTAGGTGTGCCGTCGGGCATTCAGGCGGAAGAACATGCAGGGCCCTCTGAGCCCCCGGCGACCTTCAAAGGCCCCCCGCACCAAAACGCTTGGGCCCACCCTCCTGCTCGCCAGCGCCCTCATCTTGGCCCACCCCTCCGCTCCTTGCAGAGTGGGTGGATCGGGACTTCCGGCCTCCTGGGGGCAAACTCTAACCCTAGGTCGGCCACCGAGGGGCCCATCCCAAGTCGCCTATCGCCGCAACGCCTGGGATTGGGGACCCCCGAGCCCCAGCACCAGACTCTACCCTGCTGCCCTGCCGCAACCCAGGCCACTAGGCGTGCTGCCAGTCTTTCAGGGTGGGAGAACGGGCAGGGCCCTCCGAGCCCCTGGCGACCTTCGAAGGCCGCCCGCGCCAGAACGCTTGGGCCCACGCTCCCGCTCGCCATCGCCCTCACCTCGGCCCGCCCCTCCGGTCGCCGCACAGCCAGCACATTGGGCCTGCCTGCCTCCTGGGGGCTAACACTACCCCTATGGCGGCCTATGAGGGGCCCTTCCCAAGGGGCCTGGCGCCTCAGTGCCAGGGATTGGCAACCCCCGAGCCCAAGCCAGTACTCACTTTGCCGTCCCGCCGCCACCCGGGCTGCTAGGTGCACCGCCGGTCATTCATTCTCCCGCCGGCGGGAGAACGGGCAGGGCCCTCCGAATCCCAGTGAACTTCTAAGGCCCCATGTGCCAAAATGCTTGGGCCCATGCTCCTGCTCACCAGCGCCCTGACCTCGGCCCGCCCCTCTGCTCACGCACAACCAGCGGATCGGGCCTGCCAGCCTCCTGGGGGCTAACCCTAACCCTAGGTTGGCCCCCGAGGGGAACCTCACAAGGGGCCTGGTGCAGCAATGCCAGGGATTGGGGACCCCCGAGCCCCACGCCGTGCTCACCGTGCCGCCCTGCCACCACCTGGGCCGCTAAGGGCGCCTCTGGCCATTCAGGGCGGGAGAACCGGCAGGGCCTTCCAATCCCCTGGTGACCTTCCAAGGCCCCCCCGCGCCAAAATGCTTGGGCCCATGCTCCAACTCACTGGCGCCTTCACCTAGGCCTGGCCCTCCACTACCGCACAGCTGGCGGATCATGCCTGCCGGACTCCTGGGTGCTAACACTAACCCTAGGACGGCCCCAGAGGGGCCCCGACCAAGGGGCCTTGTGCTGCAACGCACGGCATTGGGGACCCCTAAACCGCCGTGCCAGACTCACACTGCCAGCCCGCCACCACACGGGTCACTAGGGGCGCCTCCGGTCATTCAGGACGGGAGAACGGGCAGGGCCCTCTGAGCCTCTAGCGACGTTAAAAGTCCCCCCGCACTAAAACGCTGCATACTATTCCCTCGCTCGCCAGCGCCCTCACCTCGGCCCACTCCTCTGCTCGCCGCACAGCCAGCACATGGGTCCTGCTGGCCTACTGGGGTCTAACACTAACCCTAAACCCTAATCCCATAACCTTAAACCCTAAACCTTAAACCCTAATCCTAACCCTAACTCTAACCCCTAACCCTTACCCTAACCCTAACCCTACCCTAAACCTTAATCCTTAAACCCTAAACCCTAACATTAACACTAAACCCTAAACCCTAAGCCCTAAACCTAATCCTGAAACCCTAAACATGAAACCCTAACCTTAACCACTAACCCCAAACCCCAAACACTAACCCTAAACCCTAACCCTACCCCGACCCCTACCATACCCCTAACCCTACGCCTAACCCTACCCCTTCAGTTAACCCTACCCCTAACCCGTAAACTAACCCTAAACCTAACCCTAACCCGTACCCTCACCTGTACTCTAACCCTAACTCTAACCCGTACCCTAACCCTAACCCTAACCTGAACCTTACCCTAACTGTAACCCTAACACGTACTCTAACCCATACCTTAACCCGTACCCTAACCTTAACCCTAAACTGTACCCTAACCCGTAACTTAAACCATACCCTAACCCTAACCGTAACCCTAACAAGTACCGTAACCTGTACCCTAACCTTAACCCTAAACCCTAAACCCGGTTCTAACCCATACCCTAACTCGTACCATAACCCGTACCCTAACCCTACCCGTACCCTAACCCTAACCCATACCCTAACCGTAACCCTAAACCCTAAACCGTAACCTGTACCTTAACCCTAACCAGTACCCTTACCTTAACCTTAAGCCATACCGTAACCCGTACCCAAACCCATACCCTAACCCGTGCCCTATCCCTAACCCGGACCCTAACCCATACCTAACCCTAACCTGTACCCTAACCCGTACCCTAACCCATACCCTAACTATAAACCATACCCTATCCCTATCCCTAACCCGTTCCCTAAACCGTAACCTAACCTGTACCATAACCCTAAACTGTACCCTAACCCTAACCCGTACCGTAACCCTAACCCGTACCCTAAACCATACCCAAATCCATACGCCAACACTTACCCTAAATCGTACACTAACCCATACCCTAAACCATAGCCTAACGCGTACCATAACCCATACCCTAACCCTAACCCGTACCCTAAACCTAACCCGTACTCCAACCCTAACCCTAACCCTAAACCCAAACCCTAAACCCTAACCCATACCCTAAACCTTAATCTGTACCCTAACCCATAACTTCTAACCTGCAACCCATAAACCCAACCCTAACCCGTACTCTCTCCTTACCCTAACCCTAACCCCTACCCTCACCCATACCCTAACCGTAACCCATACCCTAACCTTAACCCGTACCCTAGTCCGTACCCTAAACCCAGGGATTGGGTACACCAGAGCCCCACCACGGGACTCAGCCTGCCACCCCTCAGGAAACCATGCCCCTTGGGGAGCCACAGAGCATCCCATGCAAGAAAACTGGTAGGGCCCCCCTGAGCCCCCAGCGATCGTTGGCGGCTCCCTACACCCCAACCCTGAGGCCCACGCTCATCCCGCCACACGCCTTCCCTTCAGCTTTCCACCAAGCACGTCGCAGAGCCGGCAGATCAGGCCTGCTGGGTTCCTGGGGCCTAGACCTGACCCTAGGTCTGCTGGGTAGGACCCCTCCCCTGGGGCCCGGTGCTGCAGCCCCAGGGACTGGGGACACCTGAGCCCCACAGCAGGACAAAGCCTGCCAGCCTGCAGGAAACCATGCGCCTTGGGAGGCTGTAGAGCATTCAGGGCGGGAGAACCAGGAGGGCCCCCAGAACCCCAGGCGAACTTCGGCGATCCCTAAACCCAACCTTGAAGCCCATGCTCACCCCACCCCCCACCCTCAACTCAGCCCGTGGCGGAGCTCGCCACATAGTGGGCACATCTGGCCTGCGAGGTTCCTGGGCCCCAACCCTAACCGTAGTTCATCTGTGGAGGGGCCCCTCCCCAGGAGCCTGGAGTCACAGCCGTGGGGATTCGGGACACCTGAGCCCCACAGCAGGACTCAGTCTGCCACCGTGCAGGAAACTGTGCACCTTGGGAGGCCATAGAGCATTCAGGGTGGGAGAACCAGGAGGGCCCTCCTGAGCCACCAGCGAACTTCGGCGGCCTCCCGCACCCCAACCCTGAGGCCCACGCTCACCCTCCTGATACCCTCACCTCAGCCCGTGTAGCTCGCCATACAGCCAGCATATCGGGCATGCGGGGCTCCTGGGACCTAACCCTAGCCTTAGGTCGGCCGTGGGTGTGGTGACCTCCCCAGGAGCCTTACACCGCAGCCCCGGGGAATTGGTATACCTGTGCCCCACCGCAAGACTCAGCTTGCCACCCGACAGGAAACCGTGCCCCTTGGGGCTCTACGGAGTCTACAGGGCACGAGAACTTGGGGAGGCCCCCAGAGCCCGTCCCCACCATTGGCAGTCCCCTGTGCCCCAACCCTGAGGCCCATGCTCATCCTCCCCCATGGCCTCCTCTCAGCCCTCCACAGAGCGTGCCACACAGCCTTCAGTATGTCCCTGCCGGGCTCCTGGACCCTAACCCTTACCCTAGGTTGGCCACAGAGGAGCCCCTCCCCAGGGTCCTAGCACCGCACTCTGGGGGATTGGGGACACCCAAGCCCAACCGTAGGACTCAGCCTGCAGCCCACAGTAAACTGTACCATTTTGGGGCACAACAGAGCATTCAGGGCAAGAGAATTCGGGCACCCCCTGAGAGCCCCTTCTGGTGAACCCCGACCTTTGTGGGCCCTTCCGGATGAAACCCCAAGGCTCACACTCACCCGCCCTTGTGCCCTCATCTCACTCGGCCTGGGAGTTCTCTGAGCATTGGGCAGTTCGGACATGCTGTCTCTTGAGGCCTAACCTAACCCTGGGTCCTCTGCTGAGGGTCCTTCCCCGTTTGCCTGCCTCCAAGGCACCAGGCATTGGGCTCACCTCTGCACGACTAGAGGACTCAGCCTGCCCCACAGCAGGAAACTGTCCATTTGGGGCTGCAGCAAGGATTCATAGGAAAATCGGAGGGCCCCCCTCAGCCCATCCCAGGCAATCCCCACTTTCAGAGATGTCCCCGGATCCAATTAGTAGCTTCACACTTACCTTTAAACTTGCTCTTCATGGAGATCTTTTGAAATTCTCCACACTTCCAACCGATGGCATCATCCAGCTTCAGTGCCTTACCCAGCTTTAGGTCTTGAGATGAATTAAAATGGGAAGTCACTTCACTGATGACGACGTACTGGTGACCAAAAGATACATGCATAAATGCTTCATATCACTTGGCTTCAGGGAAATGCAAATCTAAACCCCTATAGATGCCATATCACACCAGGCCGAATATCTAAAATAAGAAGACATGAAACTATACATGTTGGAGAGGATGTGGAGAAATGGGAACTCTCTTACACCCCTGTACGAATGTAGTCTGGTACAGCCACTCTTGAAAACAGTACGGAGTTTCCTCAAGAAGTTATAAATAAAGCTACCCTATGTCCCAGCAATTGCACTACTGGGTATTTACCCCAAAGAGACAGAGGTAGTGAAGATGGGACACATGCACCCCAGTGTTCATAGCATCAATATCCATAATAGGCAAGCTGTGGAAGGAGTGCAGATGAGCATGGATAGATGAATGGATAAAGAAGATGTGGATTATATATATAATGGAATATTACTCAGCCATCAGATAGGATGAATACTTACCATCACACTGACCTGGGTGGAGCTGTAGGGTATTATGCTGAGTGGAATAAGCCAATGAAAGAAAGGCAATGATCATATGCTTTCACTCCTATGTGGAATATCAGAAACAAGGAAGAAGACCATAGGGGAAGGGAGGGAAAATAGAATGGGAAGTCATCAGAGAGGGAGAAAACCCATGATGGACTCTTAACTATCACAAGAAACTGATGATTGTTGGAGAAGTTGGGGAGGTAACAGGGTGAGTAGCATTAAGGACGTCACACGATACAATGAGCACTGGGTGTTATACACGACTGAAAATTTATTGAAGACTACATCTGAAACTAATGATGTACTGTAAATTGGCTAATTGAATTTAAATTAAAGAACAAAAGACCTCAAATAAACAATCCTAAATATTTGTATGGAACCACTAAAGATTCCAAACAGCCAGTGCAATGTGGAAAAGAAAAACAAAGCTGGAGGACTCACAGTTTCAGATTTCAGGTTATACTACAAAGCTGCAGTCATCCTAACAAGACAGTACGGCACAAAAATAGACACAGCGACCAAAGGAATAGGATACAAGTTCAGACAGAAACCCACAATTATGTGGTCCATGAATCTTCCACAAAGCAAGCAACGATATCAAAAGGGAAAAGGACAATCTCTACAACAAATGGTGTTGGGAAAACTAGACAGCTACACACAAAAGAATGAAATTAGACTGCTTTCTTACACAATACAGACAAACACAAAACAGTTTCAAGACCTCAATATGAGACCTGAATCCATAAAAATCCTACAGGAGGGAAGACAGTAACTTCTTGACATGGACCATACCAACGTTTTTCTGGACTGACTCCTGAGGCAAATGAAATGAAAGCAAAATAAACTATTGGGAATACAGCAAAATAAAAAGTTTCCACACGGCAGAAGAACAATGAAAACGTAAAAATAATAAGACAACCTACTCAAAGGGAGAAGATATTTGCAAATAAAGGGATAGTGTCCAAAACATATACAACTGATACTACTCGACCCCCCAAAAACAAATAATCCAGTTAAAAAATAGGCAGAAGACATGGACAGACATTTCTCCAATGAAGAAATACAAATGGCCAACAGTCCCGTGAAAAGATGTTCACCATCACCCATCATCAGGAAAATGTAAATCCAAAGGACAATGAGGTAATACCTCAAACCTGTCAGAATGGCTAACATCAAAGCACAACAAAGAGCAGGTGTTGGGAGGATGTGGATAAAGGGGAATCCTCGCGAACTGTGGGTGGGAATGCAAACTGTGATGGCCACCGTGGAAAACAGTATGAAGGTTCTTCAAAAAATTAAATATAGAACTACCCTATGATCCAACAATCACACTAATCGTCTTTACCCAAAGACTAGGAAAACAGTAACTTAAAAGGATACATGCACCCCTATGTGTCTTGCACCATTATTTACAATATCACAATATGGAAGCAACCCAAGTGTCTGTAGAAAAATTGACAAATAAGATGATAGATGTGTGTATTCACACACACATGCACACACACAGACACACATACACACACACACTGGAGTATTACTCGGCTTCAAAAAGAATGAAACCTTGCCATTTGCAGCCACACGGATGGAGCTAGAGAGTATTATCGTAACTAAAATCAGTCAGTCAGAGAAAGACAAATCCCATACGATGTCACTCTAATGGGGAATTTAGAAAACAAACAAAAATAAATAACTAAAAGAGAAAAAGGAGACACACCAAAATACAAACTCTTAACAATAGAGAACAAACGGATGGTTACCAGAGAGGAGGTGGATAGAGGGATGAGTGAAATACATGAAGGGGATTAAGAGGACGCTTTTCTTGACGACCACTGAGTAATATATGGAATTACTGAATCACTCTACTGTACACCTGAAATGAATGTAACACTGTATGTTAGCTCTACTGGAATTAAAATAAATTTTTAAAAAAGATTTTTCTTTCAGGAACCTCTTTGAAAAAGCTTTTCCTGTGCAATGTGCATAAGCCCTACTTGGGAGGATTCACTCTACAATAATTATTCACTCCATGCCTCAAATTCAGATTTCACTGAGTTCTTACCGTGGATCCCATCCCACGGGAGCCATGGTCCTTTTCTGTGCAGGCTCAGCACCTATGCATTCAAGATTGGAAGTAGAGACCCATGTTACTTCACAGTCCAGAAAGCTATTATTGTTTCTGTTTCAGTGTGAGAGAGTCACAGACTTTGGGACAGGTTTCAGAGGAGGTTTATTATGGACCCTGGATCTCTACTTCAATGTTCATTGCCTGGATCCATTTGGCTAATAGGTTCCCTGTGGATGGGCTTTCTTCCAAGCACATAAATGGAAGATGCAAAGGTGGGTGGGCATGATGCGGGACAGGAAGAAGACCAAAAACAGAGAGGGTCCAACCCCTCCCCTGATCCACGAACTGCTACAGGAGAGGGTACGGGAGGTAGAATCCATGTGAAACTCCAAGGTCATCAGCTGAACATAGGAGGCACAGGTCAAGGGATCTGGAGATGTAGGGGTTGAGGCTGCTCTGAGCTACCTCTGGGAGGAAGGGAGGGAAGGAATGAGAAGGAGACACTGCCTGCCCCTTGCCCATGCCAGCTGCCCACCGCTCCAACACGCATACATCTATGAGCTGACACAGCTTGGGCTCTGGATGAGCTGGCTCAGTTCCCTCAATCCTCAGTGGGAGAGCTGGTCCCAGGGCTCAGAGACATGCTGAGGGAGATGAGAGGGAAAGCTGCCCCACCCAGGTCATCCCCTCCTTGAGCAGACAGCCCTTCAGAACTGCTAAAAAAAAGAAAAAACCCACTAACGGGGTTGAAAGACATGCCATGGATGAACTTAGGCATAGATTTATGTAAAATAACATTCATTTTTAAGTTCAGAGCTGTCAGCTCAGGAAGTGGGGAGAACTTCCCTGAAGAAGACTGAGGGGCGGGCAGGCCATGCTGAAAAGGGAGACATGGCTCTCCTGATTGGGGACCTGCAGCCCCCTTCCAGGGCAGGGCATCATCCTCGCATCACACGAGATCCATGGAAGTGTTCCATCAGGGCCAGATGTTTGTCTCGAGAAGACTACCCTGGCATCGGACTGCACAGGGCATCAGGGATGAGGACCAGATGGAGGACGGACAATACCCCGGAGACCATGGGGCAAGAGCAGAGGCACATGACCTTGAAGATGATGATGAAATGCAGGAGGTGGCAGCATGAATCCGGCCTGAAGTACCATGGAAGCAGTGCCCACAGCTACACTGACTGGGTGCCTTCTGTGCCCAGTGTGACTGACTTCAGTGTGCTCCAGACTAGTCCTGACCACAAGTCTAGGAACTGTGCACCACCCCCGGTCTCCTCTCCCCTTGCAGCTGCTAGGAATCATGGTCACAGACCCTGGTCAGCTTTTGTGGAAACCAAGCAGTGGCTCCCCCGCACGCTGCACCTCTGGTGGTGGTCCAGTGCGACCCTCGTGCCTGGCCAGACAGTGATGTCTACCTGTCTCCACACAAATCCACAGACAGGAGGGTGTCCCTGAATTCCACAGCACCTGATGAGACAGATCCACAGAACCCAACACCCAGTGGGTCACTCGGGACCTCACCTATGGTTATGGAGCTCACCATACCCTATTTCTGTCACTTCCTACAGAAAGCCTGTTTCTGATCCCCCACAATACAATACATCCTGGTTGCTGACCTGGGGTCATGCCATGAACCCACATGGCACCTTTCTTTAAGTGAAGACTATGCCTACACCTCCTAGAAAATATTTCTAATGAAGTACATGTCCATCAGGTATATGGTGTGAACAGTAGCACACAGCCTGCATGGTAGTAGTCAGTAATTCTAACAAAGGTTAACCCCACCCCCCGTCTCACAAAACCTTCCTCTGTCCCATGGAACTCATGATCTGCCCTCAGAAAACCCTCCAGGAAACAAACCTTTCATCTGAATGCTCTCTTCACTTTCTGCTTCAAATCTTGTCCAACCACAATGATATGAAACTAGAAATCAGTCTCAAGAAAAAAATGGGACAGTCAAAAATAGGTGGAGATTGGGGGGCCTCGGTGGATCAGTTGTTAAGGATCTGCCTTCAGCTCAGGTCCTGATCCCAGGATCCTGGGATTTAGCCTGGAATCAGGCTCCTTGCTCAGCGGGAAGCCCGCTTCTTCCTCTCCCACCCCCTCCTTGCATTCCCTCTCTCACTGTCTCACTCTCTGTCAGATACTTAAATAATCTTAAATAAATGTGTGGAGATTTAACAACATGCTACTGAACAACCAACAGTCAAAGAAGAAATCAAAAAAAAATTTAGGAGTACCTTGACACTGATGAAAAAGACAACTTACAAAAACTTATGGGATGAAGCAAAAGTAGCTTTATGGGGGACATTCATAGAAATTCAAGCCTTCATCAATCCCTAAGAATTCTCTCCAATAAATAACCTGATTTATGTGGTAAAGAAGTAGAAAATAAAATAACAAACAAAGCCCCAAATTAGTAGAAATAAGGAAATAACAAAAAGGAATGCATAAATAAATCCAACAGAGACTAAAAAGACCAAAAAAACAAAAACAATGAAAATGAGAGCTGCCTTTTTTGGAAAGATAAACAAAATTGACAAACTTAGCTAGACTCACCAAGAAAGACAGAGGACTCGAATACAATCAGGAAAGAAAAATAATGGATTCCTATATCATATCAAAATCAAAAGAGCTCTTCAAACTTGGACACAACAACTTCTTGCAAGCCACGTCTCTAAAGGCAAAGGAAATAAAAGCAAAAATGAATTATTGGCACTTCATCAGGATAAAAAGCTTCTGCAGGGCAAAGCAAATGATCAACAAAACAAAAAGGCAACCTATGGAATCGAGAAGATATTTGCAAATGATATTACAGATAAAGGGCTGGTATCCAAGTTCTATAAAGAACTCCTCAAACTCGACACCCAAAAAATGGGCAGAAGACACAAAGAGATACTTCTCCAGAGAAGACATACAAATGGCCAACAGACACATGAAAAAATGCTCCACATCACTTGCCATCAGGCAAATACAAATCAAAACGACAATGAGATACCACCTTACACCAGTTAGAATGGTTAAAATTAAAAGGCAGGGGGCACCTGGGTGGCACAGCAGTTAAGCGTCTGCCTTCGGCTCAGGGCGTGATCCTGGCATTATGGGATCGAGCCCCACATCAGGCTCCTCCGCTATGAGCCTGCTTCTTCCTCTCCCACTCCCCCTGCTTGTGTTCCCTCTCTCGCTGGCTATCTCAATCTCTGTGGAATAAATAAATAAAATCTAGAAAAAATTTACAAGACAGGAAGTTACAAAAAGTCAGAGAGGATGTGAATAAAGGGGAGCCCTCTTACACTACTTGTGAGAATTCAAGCTGGTATAGCCACTTTTGCACAATATGTAGGTTCCTCAAGACATTAAACACAGAGCTATCCTATGACCCACCAATTGCACTACTGGGTATTTACCCCATAGACACAGAGTAATGAAAAGAAGGGGCACCTATATCCCAATGTTCATAGCAGCAATGTCCATAATAGCCAAACTGTGGAAGGAGCCAAGATGTCCTTCAGCAGATGAATGGACAAATAAGATGTGGTTCATCTATACAATGGAATATTACTCAGTCATCAGAAAGGATGAATACCCCCCATTTGCACCAACGTGGATGGACCAGGAGGGGATTATGCTAAGTGAAATTAAGTCAAGCGGAGAAAGACAATTATCATAAGGTTTGACTCCTATGTGGAATGGAAGGAGTAGCATGGAGGACATTAGAAGAAGGAAGGGAAAAGTGAAGGGGAGGAATGAGAGGTGGAGATGAACCATGAGAGACTATTGACACTGGGAAACAAAATGAAGGTTGCAGAAAGGGAGTGGTGGGGGAATGGGTTATCCTGGTGATGGGTATTAAGGAGGGCACGTGTCATAATGAGCACTAGGTGTTATATGCAAACAATGAATCATGGAACACTACATCAAAAACAAATGAAGTACTGTAGGGTGACTAACATCATTTTAAAAAAAGAGAAAGATATGAAATCCCTACAGGAAAACTGTCACTATTTTCAAATGACATGAAATCCCAAAAAATTCCACAAAAAAACTGTTAGTTTAAACAAATTCAAGAGAGCTGCAGGATATAAAGTCAATATACAGAGACCTGTTGTCTTTATTTTTTTCAGATTTCATTTATTTATTTGACAGGAAGAGAAAAAGCACATGCAGGGGGAGTGTCAGAAAGAGGGAGAAGCAGACCGTCGCTAAGCGGGGAGCCCAACACGGGCTCGATCCCCGAACTCTGGGATCATGACCTGAGTTGAATGCAGACGCTTCACCTATGGGGCCACCCAGATGACCCAACTTCTTGCATTTCTGTATACTGATGACACACGTTTGCAAAGAGAAATTTAAAAAGCAATGCCATTTACAATTGCACCAAAAAAAAAAATCTAGGAATAAAAGTAACCAAAAATGAGAAAGACATAGTACACTCAACACATGGCAGAAAACTAATGAAAAACATGTGTGTCGAGGGGGGCAGAATGTATGGGTCAAAGATTTGGAAGGCAACACAAACAAGTGGATGCATATGCCATGCTCCTTAACTGGAAGAGTTAATTATGTGAACATGTCCATTGTACCAAAAGCAATCGACACATGTGATGAAATCCCTATCTGAATTCCAGTGGCATTATTCAAGCAAATACAAAACAGTCCTCAAACATGGATGGAATCACAAAAGACCCCAAATACCCAATGCAACCTGGAAAAAGAAAGGTGCAGTCAACACACTCCTGGATTTCAAGCTAGATTACAAAGCTGTTGTCATTAAAACAGGATGGTACTGGCAGAAACACAGACACCAGGTCAGTGGAACAGAACAGAAAGCTCAGAAACTTACCCGCAAGTAGATGATCCTAACTTACGACACAGCAGCAGAAGATATGCCATGAGGGAAGGACTGTCTCTTCAGTGAGCGGTAACAGGCAAACTGGACACTAAATGCAGAAGATTATAACTGGGTACTTTCTTACACCACACACAAAATTTTTAATGGATGAATGATAGGAACACAAGACCTGAATCCATAAACCTCCAAGAAGACACAGGTACTAAGTCTCTCGACATTGGATTTGGCAAAGAGTCTTCAGATCGGACACCAAATGCAAAGGCAAGAAAAGCAAAAATAAACAAGTGGAACAACATCAAACTGAAATCTTCCATACGGTAAAAGAAACCAGCAAAAACTTAAAAGGCCACGGACCCAATAAGAAAAAAATATCTGCGAATCATATGTGTGAGAAGAGGCTAATATCCAAAATACACCCAACACTCATACAAAAAAAAAATACTGTATTAAAAAATGTGGGGAATATGTGAATAGATACTTTCCAAAGATGGCACACAGGTGCCAACAGACAGAAAAAGTTGTTCGACATCACTCATCATCGTCAGGGAAACATCAGTCAACCCCACAATAGGCTATCCCCTCACAACTGTTGGAACAGCAAATGTCCCAGAGACAGACACCAGGTGGGGTCAAGGGTGTGTAGATGAGGAGACACTGTGCACTGTTGGTGGGAATGGAAATTGGTGCAGCCACTGTGACAAACGGTATGGAGGTTCCTGAAAAAATAAAGACAACTACCACATGACCCAGTAATGGCTCTACTGAGTATTGATTTGGAGAACACAAAAATACTGCTTCAAAAAGAAAGATGCACTCCCACATTCACTGCAGCATTATTCACAAGAACCAGACATGGAAACACAGACCTTGGGGGCCTTAGGCCAAGTAACTCAGACACAGAAAGACCAATACCAGATGCTCTCATGTACATTCCACGTGGAATAAACAAATAGTGAACGCATAGATCCTGACAGCAGATTCGTAGGTGCCAGATTCGGGGATGAGGCGGTAGAAACGGGTGAAGGTGGTCAAAGTCTCAATGTTTGAGTGAGAAAATCTGACAGTCATCAAATGTTCTGTCCAGCAGGAGACTAAAACTAATCCCGCAGCATGGGGTATAGGTTTCCCTGCTCTTTGAAAGTACAGGGCTTCTGAGAAACCTTGCACAGCAGAAATGGTGTCAAGAAGGAATGGCCATTAATTTACACGGAACAATTAGACAGTGTGCTCAGACTCCAAAATTCCTTCTCTTTGGCTTTTCATAGGCCTCAGGATACAAGTTTCTAATGGAGGCCCAGCATAAATGAAGATAAAGCACAGCAGAGGCTCACAGATACCATTCAAAGTGCTGGTGTCTGGATACGGAGAGCGGTTCCCAGGGGAAGGAGCTGGTTGGGGTGCACGCCGCCTCTGTCGTGCTTCTCCCCAAAACAAATGCTGAACGCGATTCTCACTGTTCACCTTTTTTCATAAGAGGGAAATCCTCTTCAGGTCTCTTCATCTTACTGAAGCTGGGTAATAATGGGATTCTTTCAAAAAAGCCCAGTGTCTTACTGTGAACGTTTAAAAAGTGGGGGATACTTGTACTTGAGCATTGCTGAGGGAGGAGATGTGAAAGGTTCTCCCAGACACAAACCTCAGCAGATCCACCGGAAAGGCACCTTCCTCAGCATGCAGAGCATAGACTACCTCCTACCCCCCAAGAAACCCTCTCCTTCGCCTTGATCAGGACAACCCACAACAGCTGGGAGTTACCCCAATACCTCCGTTCTCCTGCTCCTAATAGCTAACTCATCAGCAAATCCTGTGAGCGCCATTGTCAAAATGGACCCAGAATAGTTCTAACCACTCCATCCAAGGCCACCTGTCTGGTCCACAGTGCCTGAGTTCCCGGAAAAGCTTCATCATTGACCTGCCTTGCCATCTTCAACCCTCTGTCATCTGTTCTCAACACTGTAGCCAGGATGGCCCAGTGAAACAGTGTCTCATCGGGTTATAGCCCTGGAATGGCTTTCTGTCACCCTCTGTCACCTCTCTGAGCTCATGTCCTAAGCTGTCTCCAGTGGCCAGAGGGCCATCTTGCTACTCCTGGACATACCTGAATATCTCCTGCCCCAGAGCCTTTGCACATGCTTTCGCTTCTGTTCAGAATGCTCTTGATATGTTCTCACTCACCTTCGGAGAAGTCTGAATTGGAGTGATAGAGACAGAAGATGAGGCTGTGTGTTGGGTGAGGCTGGTGGCCCAGAAGAAGGTTCTCTGCCAGCTCTCCACCTGTGCCTCACTTGTCCTCAGCCAGGAACTTGCACACAGCCCTCACCTGTCATAACTCTCACCCAGGAGACCCACAGCCACCCCTGGAGCCCACCCTGCCCACACCCTGCTGCAGAATGCATTCAGCTCTCCTCTGGGACCCCTGTCAGCTTTACTCAGACCTGGAACTCCCCAGTCTCCTGAAAAGCTCCCCGATTCCTCCTCTTCTTCCAAAATCACACTGGCGCAAGGCTTTCATGAGAAAGCTATAATGCTAACTAATGAAAGGTTCACACCTACTTTCCCCTTCTGTTCCTTTCTCTCCACCTGCTTTCCTACCTGTGCAAACTGTAACATATCAGTGGAACATGAACATGCTCTGATATCTGAATCTTTCATTGTAGCTTTCTGAGGACTCCTTATGTGATAAGTAACTAGTGTATCCTACAACAGGGTGTTTTACAACTATCATCTATAGAATAGTACAGCCCAATTCACTACAATTTTACCTCACTCTTCATGAAGCAGAACACTTTTTCCTTTCTTCTTTTACTTAAATTCCAGTTAGTTCACATGCCATGGAATATTCACTTCAGGGGTAGGATTTAGTGATTCCTCACCTGCATACAGAACCAGGTGCTCATCACAAGTGCCCTCCTTAATACCCCTCACCCATTTAACTCTTCCCCCCACGCCCCTGTCCTGCAGCAACACTCAGTTTGTTCTCCGAGGTTGAGTCTATTTCCTTGTTTGCCTCTCTCATCACCCAAACACTCTGTTCATCTGTTTTCTTTCTGAAATTCCACAAGCGTGAGAGCATAGGATATTTGTCTTTCCTCACTGATTTTGCTTAGCTTAATACACTGTAGATCCATCCACATCCTTGCAAATGGTAAGATTTCATTCTTTTTGAAGCTGGGTCATATTCCATTATATATATATGTATCCCACATCTGCTTTATCCATTCATCAGTGCATGGACTTTGGGATTCTCTCCATAGTTTGGCTACTGTGGACTTTGCTGCTATAAACATCATGGTGCATGGACCCCCTTTGAATCTGCATTTTTGTATCCATTGGGTAAATACCTAGGAGAGCAATTGCTGGATCATGTGGTTGTTCAATGTTTAACTTTTTGAGGAACCCCCCACTGTTTCCCAGACTGGCTGCACCACTTTGCATTCTCACCAACAGGATGGGAGAGTTCCCCTTTAAGCAGAACATTATCTGCCGGCAATTTCATAAGAGGAAACAAAACCTCTGGGAGATGCACCCAGGGTCAGGCAAGCAGTTGCAGAATTCACCCAAGGCTCCTGACGCCAAGCCCCTTGAAGCCACCAGCATGCCACTATCCAAAAGAATTCCCAGACTCTCCTTCTGACTCCACCACCAAAGAAACTCCAGAGAGAATATGGCACCACAAAATATCGAGATAATACATTTAGTAAAACTAGAAAGTCAAGCTCAACTTTTAAACAGGAACAGGCCGCTTTGGAAAATTTTCAATTTTCCCTCCACCCTAATTTTAACTCTTCTGATGAATAAACTAATCAATGATGAAACATCGCCTTTGTCAAATGACATCATCCAAGTCTCTATCAGATGAAATAAAGCCACCTAACTCTAGGTGCTGGCCACTCAACCATATCTTAGGCCCAATTGAATAAACACTGTTAGATGAAGGAACAAATTAGATGTTACAAACAGGCACAGAGTGAATCTCACCTTCCCGTTCTAAAAAAGAGGGTTCCTAGGAAACAGATGGTCAAAATACATTTGTAAGCAATAAATGGACAGAGAAATTGTGATCCCCTGCAAAGTTCTACCTGCAGGGAAACTAAGTAATTCTTGCGCCAAACCCAGAATGCTGACAACTACTTCAATTTTACTTTGTGGCTCAACTAGAGAAAAGAGAAAAGCCCAGGAGGTTTTGGGATAATGAGAGGTTTTACCTCCAGCGCTGACATAGATAGGACATTTTGCCAAACATACCTGTGCTTTCTCTAAACACTGGCGTACTGTGACAAGCTGCCTCTCTGACTCCGATGCTGACGTTCAAAACCTCGGGTGTCTTGGAGTCAGAGTAGAGAAGTGCCATCAGCTGGGAAGATGAAGGTACCTCTGACTTAAAGCCTGCACACCTGCGTCAGTTTCTGGGCGAAGGGACAACACATACTTGTTGTTTAGCAGTAATTATCTTCATTCTCAATAGACCAATGACCTTGCCTTTTCTGGAAAGCAGACTTACTCTTCTAAAGTAACCCTCAATTCGTCTATTCCCAATGCAACTAGAGTGGAACATTTATTTCTCACTTAAATAGAAAACACTGTTATTGTCAACATTGTGTGAATGAACTTTTAAAAACATTTTAGAGAGAAAGGAAGGGACCTTTTTTCAAACCCAAGTCAGGACAGCTGCCTGGGAGACACAATCTTCACCAAGAAGGGAGTGCTCCGGGGAAGGAACATTTGGGGCAGGCTTATATATTTTTTTCTGTTTTGTTTTACATACAGAGTTACACACCACAATGAGGATCTTCATAGATTCCAGAAAGTGACAGACTCTTTCTTATGTTTTCAGTATGTACATGTCAGTATGACTTTAATCTTATAGGAGCCAAAGAGGTTCTTTATTTTTTCTTATCTTTATGTTCGCATTTTGGTTATTGTTTTCTACTCAAAGCGGATGTACAACATGTGCTTGGGGCAGAAATAGGGCCCATGCTCTGAGGTTTTGCCCAGTCATTTTAAGCTGGGGAAAATGTTAAAGGATAGCTTCCCTGGGAGCCCAGGATCAGGGCCCACAGATGATATAAGATAAAAATTCCGTTTATCATTATAATTGCTCCTAAATGGAGGAATTTTAGACAAAAGCACCTTTCAGAAGAATACCAAGAAATCAAAGTGATGCCCACAGAAGGCTACCTGCTCCATGGTCAGCACAGGTAACAGAAGTGTTCACAGTCTCTGGACTCCTGCCCTTCTCCTGCCCAAATCGCTGAAGCACACAGACCACTTAAAATCAGAATTATAGAACTGCTAGGCACCTTAGAGATGTCTGGCACCATTCCCTTGGACTGCAGAATAAAACACAGTAGCTCGTTGTCACAAACTAATTTCAACATGAAGTGCCCCCTGGATGCACTAAGTTCTTTCTCTGCAAATGTTGACTAATGTAAGTCACAGTCATACCATAGAAACACTACGATGCCTGGGAAGTCATCGTAGGTAAGGCAATATTTTAGCCATGTTTATAATCATTGGCTCACTTTGTAGAAGAGGCTGAGCTGAGTGTTTTTAAACAGTATTTCAGACCTGTTTTACAGCACCCTCTGAACATACCAGAGCCTGAATCAACTAAAAAAGATAGTTGGTTTCAGTAACATTAATACCAAAAAAAATTATACTGTCTGTATTCCTAAGGATTTTTGAGTATCTTACCCAGAGGTCCTCCACTGAGATAATGATCTTAATGATCACCATGGGCAGAGGTGAAAAGGCCCGCTGAATTCATTCCACTTGTCCACATGACAAGAAAATCCTGATACTTGATAGGTTTCCAGATTGAGAAGACCAGAGATAAGAGGAAGATAGTACCCTGTATGGAACAACAAGGGATTTGGAGTCAATTTGGGGATCCCACTTAGGTTTCTGACACTAAAATCCTCTGTGACTCATATCATCTGAGTCCCTGTCTAACCACCTGAAAATGTGCCTAAAATATCTACACCCTAGTTGAGAAGTTTAAGAGGCAGAATGCTACAAAGAGCCAGTATGATGTGTCTCAAGAACAGGTGCTCAGGAAGCCATAATTGCTATTGGGTCTATTTCTTTTCCAGAAGAAAGAACACATGTTGAATCCATATTTCGAATAGATGACTCACCAGATGAATTTAAAACCTGAAGGAGGGCCAAGAAGTCACTCTTGTGTCATAGTTCACTCAGAAATCATGTTGTTGGACTGGTGAGGATGATACGATAGCAACGTCATCACTAAGAGTGGGGAGCTTCTAATTTCCATACGGCCATGTTGACCCCCCCTAGCTCGAGTCACCAGAAAGGGCAGCTGGGGAGTGGGCACCGTCATCACTATGAGTGGGGAGCTTCCCATTTCCATATGGCCATGTTGACCCCCTTAGCTCAGGGCCACCAGAAAGGACAGCTGAGGGGGACCACAGGCCAAGGCTGCCAGGTGTGGCTGGGGCAGGCAGAACTCTGACTTAAGGCTCAACTCCTGTGTAGGTTATTATAATGCTCTTCACAAAGAAAGTGCCATTGTGTGTGAGATCTCATGTAGAAAAGGTTCAGAATTTGCATTGAGATTCCCTCTCTGACCCTTAGGATATGTAGCAATGTTCCGTTTAATTTTAAACATTGAAGGACTTCCTGGTTTTCTTTTCGCTATGACTGTGGCTCAATTCCCCTGTGGTCTAAGAATAGAATCTAGTTAATTTCAGGGTTTAAGATTTGTAGACTTGATTCGTGGCCCCACCTATCATCTATTTGGGTAAAGAGTCTATGACCACTTGAAAATAATGTATTCTGCACTTATTATGGAATGTTCCCTATATGTCAATTAGGTCACTTTTGTTACCAATGTTTTGTCTGCTTTTTCTGTCAGATATTGAGAAAGGTATATTAAAATCTTCAAACAATGCTGCTCTATTCAAAGTTGCATTGGAGAATTTACCAGTGTTAGAGGGCAAGAGAATCAAAAAGTATAAGAATTGAGGGGATAATTTGACTATTCACAGATAATACGATTGTGTACATAGAAAATCCAAAACAGTCTATAAATACCTTATTAGAATTAAAATGCAATTTATAAATTTGAGATGGATTGTAGCTTCCCATTGGACAGTTTCTGAAAGAAAACGTAGAACCTGTCAATCTTGGGGTAGGACATAGGGTGCACTAACCATTTAAAAGAATTCAGTGGGACTTCATAAAAATGTGACATTTCTCCTTACCTTATGACCATAAGAAAATGAAAAAGTGAACCGCAGGCTGGGAAGTAACGATTTGCAATACACACACTGACAAAGACTTGTCAAAAAAGAATTCCTGCTCATCAACCATAGAAAGTCTATTTATAAACGAATACTTCACAAAAGATTGACTGATGGCCAATAAGAACAGGAAAGGGTGCTCTACAGTATTATTTTCAGGAACAGAAAGGCCTTTCCTAAAATGAAAACATACACACAAACCAGTATACCCTAGATGGATGACGTCCTTATTTCTGAGGACAGCTTGAAGAACAGACTAGCATCAAAGTAAAGTGATGGAATTCCTGACACTCAGAGGATGGACAATTGACCTCAAACTACAGTACAATTTCTAGGCAGCATTCGGTCCTCTGAAGGCAGACAACTACCACACCCCTTTCTACACCACACAGGTTGCTTCCCAACCCCTACCATAAAAGAAGAAGATGAGAAACAGATAGGACTAGTAGGAAATAGCAAAAATCACATGTGGGGATTATCTTGAAACACACTGATCACATAACTAGTGTAAGGAAGTGTAGGGAACTGACAAGGACAGAGACTCAAGAGGTACTTCTTTGGGAAATGCTGTCTGAAATCATCACACCTTGGTACCAGCTAATGAGGTGGGGTGGAACACTACATCATGGAACACTACATCAAAAACTAAGGAAATACTGTATAGTGACTAACATATCATAATAAAAAATTATTAGTAGAAAAAAATTAAAGGTAAAAAAAAAAAACCAATACAGCTTTTCTGTTTCAAGAACAATCACAATTGAGAAAAAAGTAACTTCCAATCGCTAAAGCAAAACACAGACCAAGTTCCATTTCACTCCCCTTTATTCACATTCTCTGTGGGTTCTAAGCTATTTCCCTACCTCCTTTCGTGCTGAGCAGGGAGCCCGGGCTCGATCCCAGAACCCTGGGATCATAACCTGAGCCAAAGGCACATGCTTAACTGGCTGAGACAGCCAGGAGCCCCAGCCATGTTTTTCTTAAGCAAAAGGACACTTTCTCACGATGCCTTCACATGACTTCACATGGTACCAGAGACCTGCATTTGCTTCTAGGAGGTTGCAGATGAAGGCAAATGCAAACTCTCACAGTGGTTTATCAAATACAATGACCTGCCTGGTGACAGTGAAACTCTTATGAGACCACAAGAGGGTGCTGTGACACTCAGCTGTGGCTGGGCTGGCACAGAGAACCAAATCCATTTCCCTGCCTGATGTCTGTGAGGAACAGATGCCCCCACTGTGAATGAGACCCTGCCACTGAGCTGTCCAGAGATGGCCATCCTCACGGAGGATGAGGATAAAGGACAATGCCTGAGGAGACCTCATCTGTCTCTTTTATCTTCTCATATTTTTGACAGTGGACAAATCACTGCCTAGGAGTCCCCAACTACCTTAGTCTCATCTGTGAATGGCCAAGAGGTTTTAGAAAACACTTCAGATTTTGACCTCACAAATGCCCACAACCACTTACCATAGGGATTCAATATTAAGCAAAGATACTGTTCGTTGGAAGAGAGGTCCTGCCCACTGTTGTTTCTCACTTATATGGTCATCTTCCTTACCTCATGGTAACATAACAACCTTGATTCCTGCTTCCATCTTCAGGAAGGCTGAGGTGACTTGAAGGGCATTACCCTGAAATCGTTCTTTCTTAGCAATAAGATGTGGACATTTCCCTAGTCCTACACACCCAAAGTTGCATCGGAATCAGGATGAGGAGGCTGATGAGAGTTGAAGGTGTTTTCCTGTACACGGTGGTTTATTACCAATAAGGATGGGTCAGAGTCCTCGAAATTCGAGAACCTTTTCATTAATGCTTCCTACTCGTGAAAGATGATATACATTGGTCTTTCCCTGTATAGTGTGGTGACTCAGAGAAAAGTGCTTAACCCTTTCGTCAGACTTCCACGACCACTTTGGGGCTGGCTTCCATATTCACAAAGGATGATGTTAGGGCTAAGAGGGTTCCTGTACACTGTTATTTCTTACAGATAAGTGTATGGCATTTTTGTTACATTGCCAGAACCACTTAGCGCCGGGCTTGCCGGCCTCCTGGGGACGAACCCTAACCCTAGGTCGGCCCCCGAGGGGCCTCTCCCAAGGGGCCTGGTGCCACAACGCCGGGGATTGGGGACCCCCGAGCCCAGCGCCGGAGTCACCCTGCCACCCCGCAGCAACCTGGGCTGCCAGGGGCGCCGCCAGTCATTCAGGGTGAGAGAACATGCAGGGCCGTCCAAGCCCCCAGCGACTTTCGAAGTCCCCCCAAGCCAAAAAGCTTGGGCCCACTCTCCCTCTCGCCAGTGCCCTCACCTCGGCCTGCCCTTATGCCTGCCGCAGAGCTGGGGGAACGGGCCCACTGGACTTCTGGGTGCTAACACTTACCCTAGGTCAGCCCCTGAGGTGCCCCTCCCATGGAGCCTGGCACCACAATGCTGGGGATTTGGGACCCCTGAGCCCCAGTGCTGGACTCGCTCTGCCACCCCCAAGCACCCAGGGTGCTAGGGGCGTTGCCAGTCATTCAGGAAGGGAGAACGGGTAGGGCCCTCCGATCCCCCTGCGACCTTCGAAGGCCCCCCGTGCAAAAACTCTGGCTGCCACCCTCCTGCTCGCCAGCACCCTAACCTCGGCCCACCCCTAAGCTTGCTGCAGAGCTGGCAGATCAGGCCTGCTGGCTTCCTGGGGTCTAACCCTATCCCTTGGTCACCCTCAAAGGGCCGCTCCCAAGTGGCCTGGCGCCGCATGCCAGGGATTGGGGACCCCCACGTCCCAGTGCCGGACGCACCCTACCACCCCACCACCACATGGTGCACTAGGGGTGTCGCCAGTCCTTCAGGGCAACAGAACGGGCAGGACCCTCCGAGTCACCTGCGACCTTCGAAGGCACCCGGAGCCAAAGCCAAAATGCTCTGGCCCACGCTCCCGCTCACCAGCGCCCTCACCTCCGCCTGCCCCTCTGCTCGCCCCACAGCTGGTGGATTGAGCCTGCCAGCCTCCTGTGGGCTAAGCCTAATCCTAGGTCGGCGCCAAAGAGGCTGGGTACCGCAATGCCAGAGATGGGGTACCCCCAAGCCCCAGCGCCGGACTCAACTTGCCGCCACCCGGCCACCCGGTCCGCTAGGGACGCCACGCGTCATTCAGGGCGGGAGAACGGGCAGGGCCCTCCGAGCCTTCTGCGAACTTTGAAGCCCCCCATGCCAAAATGCTTGGGCCCATGCTCCTTCTCCCCAGCGCCCTCATCTCGGCCCGCCCCTCCGCTCGCCTGACAGCCGGCGGATAGGGCCTGCAGGCCTCCTGTGGGCTAACACTATCACTAGGGCGGCCCCCGTGGGGCCCCTCTCAAGGGGCCTGGCGCCACAAAGCCCGGGATTTGGGACCCCAGAGCCCCAGCGTCAGACTCAACCTGCCGCCCCGCCACTACCCGGGCCGCTAGGGGCGCCACCGGTCATTCAGGGCGGAAGAACGGGAAGGGCCTTTCGAGCCCCCGGCCACCTTCAAAGGCCCCCCACGCCAAAACGCTTGGGCCCACCGTCCCGCTCGCCAGCGCCCTCACCTAGGCCAGCCCCTCCGCACACCGCACATGCGGTGGATTGGGCCTGCCAGCCTCCTGGGGGCTAACCCAAACCCTACATCAGCCCCCGAGGGGCCCCTCCCAATGGGCCTGGCGCCGCCACGCCAGGGATTGGGGACCCCAGATCCCCAGCACTGGAGCCACCCTACCGCCCCGCCTCCACCTGGGCTGTTAGGGGCGCTGCCAGTCATTCAGAGTGGGAGAACAGGCAGGGCCCTCCGAGCCCCCGGCGACCTTCGAAGGCCACCCTCGCCAAAACGCTTGGGCCCACGCTCCCGTTTGCCAACGCCCTCACCTCAGCCCACCCCTTCACTCGCTGCACAGCCAGCGGATCGGGCCTGCCGGACTCCTGGGGGCAAACCCTAAACCTAAGTCAGCCCCCGAGGGGCCCTTCCCAAGGTGCCTGGCGTCACCACGCCGGGGTTTGGTGTCCCCCGAGCCCCATTGTCAGACTCACCCTCCCGCCCTGCTGCCACCCGGGCCGCTAGGGTCCCCGCCGGTCATTAAGGGCGGGAGAACGGGCAGGGCCCTCCGAGCCAATGGCGACCTTCGAAGGCCCCCTGTGTGAAAACACTCGGGCCCACGCTCCTGCTCGCCAGAACCCTCACTTCGGCCCGCCACATCACTCGCCATACAGCGGGCAGATCGGGGCTGCTGGCCTCCGGGGGGCTAACTCTAAGCCTAGGTCGGCCCCCAAGGGGCTCCTCCCAAGGGGCCTGGCACCGCCATGCCGGGGATTGGGGACTCCCGAGCCCCAGCGCCGGACTCACCCTACCGCCTCACTGTGACCTGGCCCGCTAGGGGCAACGTCCTCATTCAGGGCGGGAGATCGGGCAGGGCCCTCCGAGCCCCCGGCGACCTTTGAACGCCCCCCACGCCAAAACGCTTGGGCCCACGCTCCCGCTCGCCAGCGACCTCACCTCCGCCTGACCATCAGCTCGCTGCACAGCTGGCGGATCGGGCCTGCTGGCCTCCTGGAGGCTAACCCAAACCCTAAGTCAGACCCCGAGGGGCCCCTCCCAAGGGGTCTGGTGCCAAAACGCCAGGGATTGGGGATCCCCGAGCCCCAGCACCGGACTCACCCTGCCGCCCCTCTGCAACCCGAGCCACTAGGTGTGCCGTCGGGCTTTCAGCGCGGTAGAACGGGAAGTGCGCTCTGAACCTCCGGTGACTTTCGAATGCCCCCACACCAAAACGCTTGGGCCCATGCTCCCGCTCTACAGTGCCCTCACCTCGGCCTGCCCCACTGCTTGCTACACAGCTGGCGGATCGGGCCTGCCGGTGCCCTGGGGGACAACCCTAACTCTAGGTCGGCGCCAGAGGGGCCCCTCCCAAGGGGCCTGGCACCACAACGACAGAGATTGGGGACGCCCAAGCCCCAGCTCTGAACACACCCTGCCGCCCCGCCATCACCCGGCCCGCTAGGGGCGCCGCCGGTCATTCAGGGCGGGAGAACGGGCAGGGCCCTTCCGAGCCCCTGGCAACCTTCGAAGGCCCCCTCGCCAAAACGCTTGGGCTCACGCTCCTGCTCGCCAGCGCCCTGACCTCAGCCCGCCACTCCCCTCACTGCACAGCTGGTGTATCGGGCCTGCCGGCCTCCTTTGAGCTAACCCTAACCCTAGGTCAGCCCCTGAGGTTCCCCCCCATGTGCCTGGAGCCGCCACACCGGGGATTGGGGACCCCTGAGCCCCAGCTCCAGACTCACCCTGTGCCCTGCTACCACCGTGGCCGCTAGGGGCACCACCGGTCATTCAGGGCGGGAGAACTGGCAGGGCCCTCCGAGGCCCCGGCGAACATCCAAGGCCTCCCGCGCCAAAACGCTTGGGCCAACGCTACCACTCACCAGCGCCCTCACGTCAGCCTGCCCCTCCACTCTCTGAACAGCTGGCGGATCGGGCCTGCAATCCTCCTGGGGGCTAACCCTAACCCTAGGTCGGCCCCAGAGGGGCCCATCCCAAGGGGCCTGGCGCTGCCACGCCAGGGATTGGGGACCCCTGAGCCGCAACACCAGACGCACCCTGCCGCCCCGCCGCCACCAGGGCCGCTAGGGGCGCCGCCGGTCATTCCGGGCTAGAGAACGTGCAGAGCCTTCCGAGCCACCCTCGATTTTCGAAGGCCCCCGTGCCAAAACGCCTGGGCCCACGCTCCCGCTCTCCAGCACCTTTACCTCAGCCTGCCCCTCTGCACGCCGCACAGCTGGCAGATTGGGCCTGCCGGCCTCCTGGGGGCTAACACAAACCCTATGTCAGCCCCCAAGGGGCCCCTCCCAAGGGGCCTGGAACCACCACGCCCCTGCTTGGGGACCCCCAAGCACCAGCGCCGAACTCACCCTGCCGCCCTGCAGCCACCCGGGCTGCTAGGGGCGCCGACGCTCATTCAGGGCGGGAGAACGGGCAGGGACCTCTGAGCCCCCGGCGACCTTGGAAGGCCCCCCCGCGCAAAAACACTTGGGCCCATGCTCCCGCTAGCCAGAGCCCTCACCTTGGCCTGCCACTCCATAATCCGCACAGCCGGTGGATGGGGCCTGCCGGCCTCCTTTGGGCTAACCCTAACGCTAGGTCAGCACCCGAGGGACCACTCCCAAGTGCCTGGTGCTGCCACGCCGGAGATTGGGGACCACCGAGCCCCAGCTCCGGACTCACCCTGCTGGCCCACCACCACACCGGCCGCTAGGGGCGCCACCAGTCATTCACGGCGGGAGAACGGGCAGGGCCTTCCGAGCCCCCGGTGACATTCGGAGGCCCCCTGTGCCAAAATGCTTGGGCCCACGCTCCCAGTCGCCAGCGTGCTCACCTCAGCCCACCCCTCGCTCGCCGCACAGCCGGCGGATCGGGCCTGCTGGCCTCCTGGGGGCTAACCCTTCCCTAGGTCAGCTCACGAGAGGCCCCTTCCAAGGGGCCTGGCACTGCCACGCTGGTGATTGGGGACCCCCGAGCCAAACCACTGGACACACCCTGCCACCCCACCGACACCCGGGCCGCTAGGGGCACCGCCGGTCATCTAGGTTGGAGAACAGGCAGGGCCCTCCAAGCCCCCGGTGACATTCGAAGGCCCCCCACACCAAAATGCTTTGGCCCACGCTTCTGCTCACCAGTGCCCTCACCTAGGCCAGCCCCTCCGCAAGCCGCACAACCAGCGGATCGGGCCTGGCGGCCTCCTGGGGTCTAACCCTAACCCTAGGTGGGCTGTCGAGGGTCCCCTCCCAAGGGGTCTGGCACCACCACGCCAGGGATTGGGAACCCCCGAGCACCAGCGCTGGACTCACCCTGCTGCCCTGCCAACACCTGGCCCAATAGGCTCGCCGTCCTCATTCAGAGTGGGAGAACTTGCAGGGACCTCCGCGCCCCCTGTGACCTTCGAAGGCAACCTGCGCCAAAACGCTAGGGCCCGCGCTCCTGTTCACCATTGCCCTCACCTGGGCCCCACCCTCCGCTCGCCACACAGCCAGCGGATCGGGCCTACCAGCCTCCTGGGGGCTAAACCTAACCCTAGTTCAGCCCCTGAGGAGCCCTCCCAAGGGGACTGGCGCCGTCACGCCGGGGACTGGGGACAATCGAGCCCCAGCGCCGGACTTTCACTGCCACCCCGCCGCCACCCAGGCTGCTAGGGGCACCGCCGGTCCTTCAGGGCAGAGGAAGGGGCAGGGCCCTCCAAGCCCCTGGTGACCTTCGAAGGCCCCCTGCGCCAAAATGCTTGGGTCCGAGCTCCCGCTCGCCAGCACGCTCACCTCAGCCCTCCCCTCCGCTCGCCACACAGTTGGCGGATCGGGCCTGCTGGGCTCCTGGGGGCTAACCCTAAACCTAGGTCGGCCCCCGAGGGGCCCTTCCCAAGGGTACTGCCTCCGCCACGCCGGAGATTGGGGACCCAGGAGCATGAGCGCCAGGCTCACCCAGCCGCCCCGCCACCACCCGGGCTGCTAGGGGCGCCGCCAGTCATTCAGGGCAGGAGAAGGTGCAAGGATGTCTGAGACCCGGTGACTTTCGAAGGAGTCCCATGCCAAAACGCTTGGGCGCACGCTCCCGCTCGCCAGCGCCCTCACCTTGGCCCACCACTCCTCTCGCCGCACAGCTGGCAGAAAGGGCCTGCCGGCCTCCTTTGGGCTAACCCTAACCCTAGGTAGGCCCCCGAGGGACCACTCCCAAGTGCCTGGCGCCGCCACACTGGGGATTGGAGACCCACGAGCCCTAGCTCCAGACTCACCCTGCCGCCCCGCCGTGACCCGGCCCCCTAGGGGCAAAGTCCTCACAGGGCGAGAGAACGGGCAGGGCCCTTTGAGCCCCCGGTGACTTTCGAAGGCCCCCCGGGCCAAAACGCTTGGGCCCACGCTCCCGCTTGCCAGCACATTCACGTCGGCCCGCCCCTCTGCTTGACGCACAGCCAGCGGATCAGGCTGCCGGACTCCTGGAGGTAACCCTAAAGCTAGGCAGGCCCCAGAGGGGCCCCTCCCAAGGGGCCTGGCGCCACAAAGCCTGGGACTAGGACCACAGGCCCCATTGCCAGACTCACCCTGCCTCCCTGCTGCCACTCGGGCCACTAGGGGCGCCGCCGGTCATTCAGGGCTTGAGAAGGGACAGGGTGCTCCAAGCCACTGGCAACCTTCGAAGGCTCCCTGCGCCAAAACCCTGGTGCCCACGCTCGCGCTCCCCAGCGCCCTCACCTCGGCCTGCCCCTCCGCTCCCTGCACAGTGGGTGGATCTGGCCTGCGGGCCTTGTGTGGGCTAACCCTAACCATAGGTCGGCCCTCCAGGGTCCCTCCCAAGGATTCTGGTGCCTATACACAGGGGATCGGGGACCTCAAGACCCAGAACCAGACTCACGCTGCTGCAACGCTGCCACCCAGGCCGCTTGGGGCGCCGCCGCTCATTCAGTGCAGGAGAAGGGACAGGGCCCTGGAGAAACCAGCTACATTTGAAGCCTCCAGCGCCAAAATGCAGGGGCCCATGCTCCCGCTCTCCAGCGCCTTTACCTCGGCCAGCCCACCTCTCGCCACCCAGCCAGAGGATTGGGCCTGCCGGCCTCCTGGGTGCTAACTCTAACCCTAGGTCGGCCCAGGAGGAGCCTCTCCCAAGGGGCCTGGCCCCACAATGCTGGGGATTGGGGATCCCCTAGCTGCAGCTCAGGACTCACCCTGCAGCCCCACCGCCAACGGAGCCGCTAGGGGCGCGGCTGGTTATTCAGGGCAGGAGAATGGGCAGGGCCCTCCGAGACATGGCAACATTCGAAGGCCCAGGACACCAAAACGCTGGGGCCCACGCTCCCACTCCACATCCCCCTCAACTCAGCCCACACCTCCACTCCTCGCACAGCCGGCGGATCGGGCCTGCCGGGCTCCTGGGCGCTAACCCTAACCCTAGGACGGCCCCTGAGGGTCCTTTCCTAAGGGGCCTGGCGCCGCAACGCCAGGGATTGGGGACCCCCAAGCCCCAGCGCTGGATGCACCCTGCCGCCCCGCCCCACACGTGCCGCTAGGGCCGCCGCCATTCATTCAGGGTGGGAGAAGGGGCAGGGCCCTTTGAATGCCCACCGACCTTCAAAGGCGCCCTGAACCAAAACGCTTGGGCCCAGGTTCATGTTCTCCTGCACCCTCAACTCGGCCTGCACCTCCGCTCCTTGCACAGCCGGCGACTCAGGCCTGCCGGCCTCCTGGGCGGTAACTAGAACCCTAGGACAGCCCCTGAGGGTCCCTTCCTAAGGGGCCTGGCACCTCAACGCGGGGATTGGGTACCCCCAGGCCCCAGCGCCAGATGCACGCTGCCGCCCCGCCCCACACCAGCCGCTAGTGGCGCCGCCATTCATTCAGGGTGGGAGAACTGGCAGGGCCCTCCGAAACCCTGCCGACCTTCGAAGGCGCACCGAACCAAAACGCTTGGGCCCAGGCTCATGTTCACCAGCACCCTCACCTCGGCCCAACCCTCCGCGTGCTGCACAGCCGCTGATCGGGTCCATCGGCCTCCTGGGGGCTAACCGTAACCCTAGATTGACCCCCGAGGGCCCCTCCCAAGGGTCCTGGCACCGCAACACTGGGGATTGTGGACCCCTGAGCCCAAGTGCCGGACTCACCCTGCTGCCCTTCAGCCACCCAAGCCTTAGGTGCCCTGCTGGTCATACAGCGCGGGAGAACGGGCAGGTCCCTCCGAGCCCTCGCGGACCTTCGAAGGCCCCCCGGGGCTAAAACGCTTGTGCTCATGCTCAGTCTCTCCAGCGCCCTCACCTCGGCCAAACACTCCGCGTGCCGAAGAGCTGCTGATTGGGTCCACCGGCTTCCTGGGGGCTAACCGTAACCCTAGACGAACCCGAGTGGCTTCTCCCAAGGGGCCTGGTGCTGCAACGCCGGGGATTGGGGACCCGAGCCTCAGCACCTGACTCACCCTGCCGCCCAGCCGTCACCCAGGGGCTTGGGTGCTGCAGTTCATTCAGGGCGGGAAAACGGGCAGGGCCCTCTGAGACACGGCGACCTTCGAAGGCCCCCCCGGGCCAAAACACCCAGGCACACCCTCCCACTACCAGCGCCCTCACCTCGGTCCGCCACTCCGGTCTCCACACAGGTTGCGAATAGGGCCTGCCAGCCTCCTGGTGGCTAAAGCCCACCCTAGGTTGGCCCCCGAGTGGCCCCTCCCAAGGGGCCTGGAGTCACAACGCTGGGGATGGGGACCCCGAGCCACAGCGTGGGACTCACCCTGCCGCCCAACAGCTAATGGAGCCGCTAGGGGCGCCGCTGTTTATTCAGGGCAGGAGAAGGGGCAGGGTCCTCCGAGCCACGGCAACATTCCAAGGCCCAGCACGCCAAAACGCTGGGGCCCATGCTCCCGCTCGCCATCGCCTTCAACTCGGCCTGCACCTCCGCTCCTTGTACAGCTGGCAGATCGGGCCTGCCAGCCTCCTGGGCGCTAACCCTAACCCTAGGATGGCCCCTGAGGGTCTCTTCCTAAGTGGCCTGGCGCTGCAACGCTGGGGATTGGGGACTCCTGTGCCCCAGCGCCAGATGCACGCTGCCACCCCGCCCCACACGGGCCGCTAGGGGCGCCGCCATTCATTCAGGGTGGATGAACCTGCAGGGCCCGCCGAGCCCCCGCTGACCTTCGAAGGCCCCCTGCGCTAAAACGCTTGGGGTCATGCTCAGGCTCGCTAGCGCCCTCACCTCGGGGCAACCCTCCGCCTGTTGCACAGCCAGTGATTGGGTCCACCAGCCTTCTGGGGGCTAACCGTAACCCTAGATTGACCCCCGAGCGGCCCCTCCCAAAGGGCCTGGCGCCGCAACTCCTGGGATTGGGGACCCCTGAGCCCCAGCGCCGGACTCACCCTGCCGCCCAGATGCCACCAGGGGTCTTGGGGTGCTGCTATTATTCAGGGAGGGAGAAAGGTCAGGGTCCTCTGAGACATGGTGACCTTCAAAGGCCCCCGGCGCCGAAACACCCGGGCCCACGCTCCCGATCACCAGCGCCCTCACCTTGGTCCGCCACTCCACTATCCACACAGTTGGCGAATAGGGCCTGCCGGCCTCCTACGGGCTAAACCTAACCCCAGGTTGGCACCCGAGGGGCCGCTCCCAAGGGGCCTGGCGTCACAACGCTGGGGATTGGAGATACCAGAGCCGAAGCACCAAACTCACCCTGCTGCCCCACCGCCACCAGGGCAGCTAGGTGCGCCACCGGTCATTCAGGGAGGAGAATAGGTAGGGCCTTCCGGATCCCCGGAAATATTCGAAGGCCCCCTGCGCCAAAATGCTTGGGCCCACGCTCCGGCTCCACACAGACCTCACCTTGACCCACCACTCCTTTCGCCGCACAGCTGGCAGATTGAGCCTGCTGGCGTCCTGGGGTCTGACCCTAACCCTAGGTCAGCCCCCGAGGGGCCCCTCAAAAGCGGCCTGGTGCCCCAACGCGGTGGATTGGGGACCCCTGAGCCCCAGCGCCAGATTCACCTGCCGCCCTGCTGCCACCCAGGCTGCTAGGGGCGCTGCGGGTCATTCAGGGTGGGAGAACTGGCAAGGCCCTCGGTTTCCCCGGCGGCCTTCGAAGGCCCCCCGCGCAAAAAAGTTGGCTCCCACGCTCCTGCTCGCCAGCGCGCTCACCTCGGCCCACCCCTCCGCTTGATTCAGAGCTGGTGGATAGGGCCTGCCGGGCTCCTGGGGGCTAACCAAAACCCTAGGTCAGCCCCATGGGGCACATCCCAAGGGGCCTGGCTCTGCAACGCTTGGGATTGGTGACTCAGAGCCCCAGAGCCTGACTCACCCTGCTGCACTGTTGCCACCCAGGCCGCTAGGGGCGTTGCCGGTGATTCAGGGTGAAAGAAGGGGCAGGGCCTTCTGAGCCCCTGGTGACCTTCAAAGGCCCCCCGCGCCAAAATGCTGGTGCCCACGCTCCCGCTCCCCAGCGCCCTCACCTCGACCTGCCCCTCCACTCGCTGCACAGCAGGCGGATTGGGCCTGCCGGCCTCCTGGGGGCTAACCCTAACCCTAGGTCGGGCGCGAGGGGCCCCTCCCAAGGGGCCTGGCACTGCAACGTCGGGTATAGGGAAGCCCCAGCCTCAGCACCGGACTCACCCTGCCGCCCCGCCATCACCCGGGCCGCTAGGGGCGCCACCGGTCATTCAGGCGAGAGAATGAGCAGGGCCCTCTGAGCCCCCAGTGACTTTGGAAGGACTCCTGCTCCAAAATGCTTGACCCCACGCTCCCGCTCGCCAGCGCACCCACCTCGGCCCGCCCCTCTGTTCGCTGCTCAGCAAGCGGATCAGGCCTGCTGGGCTCCTGGGGGCTAATCCTAACCCTAGGTTGGCCCCCGAGGGGCCCCTCCCAAGGGGCCTGTCACCGCAACACCGGGGATTGATGACCCCCAAGCCCCAGCGCTGGACTCACCCTGCCGCCCCGCTGGCACCCAGGCCACTAGGGGTACCGCCGGTCATTCAGGGCGGGAGAAGGGGCAGGGCCCTCTGAGTCCCGGTGAACTTCTAAGGGCCCACGCACCAAAATGCCTGGGCCCATGCTCCCGCTCACCAGCGCCTTCACTTCGACCCATCCCTCTGCTCGCTGCAGAGCCAGCGGATCTGGCCTGCCAGCCTCCTGGGGGCTAACCCTAACCTTAGGTTGGCCACCAAGGGGAACCTCCCAAGGGGCCTGGTGCAGCAACGCCAGGGATTGGGGACCCCCGAGCCCCAGCGCCATACTCACCGTGCTGCCCTGCCACCACCCAGGCCACTAGGGGCGCCTCTGGCCTTTCAGGGCGGGAGAACCGGCTGGGCCCTCCATCCTCCGGCAACCTTCCAAGGCCCCCCGCACCAAAATGATTGGGCCCACGCTCCAGCTCGCCAGCGCCCTCACTTCGGCCTGGCCCTCCGCTACCGCACAGCTGGTGGATCATGTCTACCGGACTCCTGGGTGCTAACAGTAACCCTAGGATGGCCCCAGAGGGGCCCCTCCCAAGGGGCCTTGCGCGGCAATGCATGGCATTGGGGACCCCCAAATCGCAGTGCAAGACTCACACTGCCAACCCACCACCACCCAGGCCGCTAGGGGCACAGCCGGTCATTCAGGGCGGGAAACGGGCAGGGCCCTCCAAGCCTCTAGCGACGTTCAAAGGCCCCCTGCACCAAAACGCTGGATACCATACTCCTGTTCGCCAGCGCCCTCACCTCGTCCCACTCCTCCGCTCCCTGCACAGCTGGCGCATTGGTCCTGCTGGCCTACTGGGGTCTACCTCTAACGCTAAATCCTAACCCCTAACCTTAAACCCTAAACCTTAATGCCTAACCCTAACCCTAACCCCTAACCCTTACCCTAACACTAACCCTACCCTAAACCTAACAATAAACCCTAATCCTTAAATCCTAAACCCTAACATTAACACTAAACCCTAAACCCTAAACCCTAACCCTAATCCCGAAACCCTAAACACTAAACCATAACCTTAACCACTAACCCCAAAACCCAAACCCTAACCCTAAACCCTAACCTTACCCCAACCCCTACCATACACCTAACCCTACCCCTAACCCTACCCCTTCAGCTAACCCTATCCCTAACCCGTAACCTAACCCTAACCTAACCCTAACCATACCCTAACACTAACTCTACCAGTAACCTAACCCTAACCCTAACCTGTACCCTAACCCTAACCGTAAACCTAACACGTACTCTAACCTGTACCCTAACACATACACTAACCCTAACCCTAAATTGTACCCTAACCCATAACTTAAACTGTACCCTAAACCTAACCGTAACCTTAACAAGTACCCTAACCCATACACTAACTTTAACCCTAAACCCTAAATCCTGACCCTAACCCATACCCTAACTCGTACCATAACCCGTACCCTAACCCTACCCGTACCCTAACCCTAACCCGTACCCTAACTGTAACCCTAAACCCTAAACTGTAACCCGTACCCTAACCCTAACCAGTACCCTTACATTAACCTTAACACATAACCTAACCCGTACCCTAACCCATACGCTAACCCGTACCCTATCTCTAACCGAGACCCTAACCCATACCCTAACCCGTACCCTATCTCTATCCCGGACCCTAACCCGTACCCTAACCCATACCCTAACCCTAAACCATACCCAATCGCTATCCCTAACCCGTTCCCTAACCCGTACCCTAACCCTAACCCGTACCCTCACCCATACCCTAAACTTAACCCATACGTAACCTTAACCCATACCCTAATCCGTACCCTAACCCCGGGGACTGGGTACACCTGAGCCCCAACACAGGACTCAGCCTGCCAACCCTCAGGAAACCATGCCCCTTGGGGCGCCGCAGAGCATCCCGTGCAGGAGAACTGGTAGGGCCCCCCTGAGCCCCCAGCAATCCTCGGCAGCCCCCTACACCCCAACTCTGAGGCCCATGCTCATCCCGCCCCACGCCTTCCCTTCAGCTTGCCGCTGAGCTCGTCGCAGAGCCGGCAGATCAGGCCTGCCGGGTTCCTGGGGCCTAGACCTGACCCTAGGTCTGCTGGGTAGGGCCCCTCCCCTGGGGCCTGGTGCCACAGCCCCAGGGACTGGGGACACCTGAGCCCCATTGCAGGACAAAGCCTGCCAGCCCGCAGGAAACCGTGCCCCTTGGGAGGCTGTAGAGCATTCAGGGCAGGAGAACCAGTAGGGCCCCCAGAGCCCCCAGCGAACTTCGGCGATCCCTAAACCCAACCTTGAAGCCCATGCTCACCCCACCCCACACCCTCACCTCAGCCCACGGTGGAGCTCGCCACATAGTGGGCAGATCTGGCCTGCGGGGTTCCTGGACCCCAACCCTAACCCTAGTTCATCTGTGGAGGGGCCCCTCCCCCAGGAGCCTGGATCCACAGCTGCGGGGATTCGGGACACCTGAGCCCCACAGCAAGACTCAGTCTGCCACCCCGCAGGAAACCGTGTGCCTTGGGAGGCCATAGAGCATTCAGGGCGGGAGAACCAGGAGGGCCCTCCTGAGCCACCAGCGAACTTCGGTGGCCTCCTGCACCCCAATCCTGAGGCCCACGCTCACCCTCCCCACACCCTCACCTCAGCCCCTGTAGCTAGCCATACAGCCAGCAGATCGGGCCTGTGGGGCTCCTGGGCTTAACCCTAGCCCTAGGTCGGCTGTGGGTGTGGGGGCCTCCCCAGGAACCTTACACCGCAGCCCCGGAGAATTGCGATACCTGTGCCCCATCTCAGGACTCAGCTTGCCACCCGACAGGAAACCGTGCCCCTTGGGGCTCTATGGAGCCTAAAGGCACGAGAACTTTGGGAGGCCCCCAGAGCCCATCCCATCCTTTGGCAGCCCCCCGTGCCCCAACCCTGAGGCCCATGCTCACCCTCCCCCATGGCCTCCTCTCAGCCCTCCACAAAGCTCACCGCACAGCATGCAGATTGTTCCTGCCGGGCTCCTGGACCCTAACCCTTACACTAGGTTAGCTACAGAGGGGCCCCTTCCCAGGGTCCTGGCACCCCACTCCAGGAGATTAGGGACACCCAAGCCCCACCATAGGACTCAGCCTGCAACCCACAGTAAACCGTACCATTTTGGGGCACAACAGAGCATTCAGGGCAAGAAAATGGGGCACCCCCTGAAAGCTCCTTCTGCTGAACCCCGACCTTTGTGGGCCCTTCTGGATGAAACCCCAAGGCTCACACTCACCCGCCCTTGTGCCCTCATCTCACTCGGCCTGGGAGTTCTCTGAGCACGGGGCAGTTCGGACCTGCTGTCTCTTGAGGCCTAACCTAAACCTGGGTCTTCTGCTGAGGGCCCCTCCCCGTTTGCTGCCTCCAAGGTACCAGGCATTGGGCTCACCTCTGCATGACTAGAGTACTCAGCCTGCCCCACAGCAGGAAACTGTCCATTTGGGGCTCCAGCAAGGATTCATAGGAAAATCGGAGGGCCCCCCTCAGCCCATCCCAGGCAACCCCCACTTTCAGAGATCTCCCCGGATCCAATTAGTAGCTTCACACTGACCTTTAAACTTGCTCTGCACGGAGATATTTAGAAATTCTCCACACTTCCAACAGATGGCATCATCCAGCTTCAGTGCCTTACCCAGCTTTAGGTCTTGAGATGGATTAAACTGGGAAGTCACTTCACTGATGACGACGTACTGGTGACCAAAAGATACATGCATAAATGCTTCATATCACTTGGCTTCAGGGAAATGCAAATCTAAACCCCTATAAATGCCATATTACACGAGGCCGAATATCTAAAAATAAGAAGACATGAAACTATACATGTTGGAGAGGATGTGGAGAAACGGGAACCCTCTTACACCCCTGTACGAATGCAGTCCGGTACAGCCACTCTTGATAATAGTACGGAGTTTCCTCAAGAAGTTATAAATAAAGTTACCTTAGGTCTCAGCAATTGCACTACTGGGTATTTACCCCAAAGAGACAGAGGTAGTGAAGACAGGACACATGCACCCCAGTGTTCATAGCAGCAATATCCATAATAGACAAGCTGTGGAAGGAGTGCAGATGACCATGGATAGATGAATGGATAAAGAAGATGTGGATCATATATATAATGAAATATTACTCAGTCATCAGATAGGATGAATACTTACCATCACACCGACCTGGGTGGAGCTGGAGGGTATTATGCTGAGTGGAATAAGTCAATGAAAGAAGACAATGATCATATGCTTTCACTCCTATTTGGAATATCAGAAACAAAGAAGAAGACCATAGGGGAAGGAAGGGAAAATAGAATGGGAAGTCATCAGAGAGGGAGAAAACCCATGATGGACTCTTAACTATCACAAGAAACTGATGATTGTTGGAGGAGAAGTTGGGGGGGTGTAACTGGGTGAGTAGCATTAAGGAGGTCACACGATACAATGAGCATTAGGTGTTACACACAACTGAAAATTGATTGAAGACTACATCTGAAACTAATGATGTACTGTAAGTTGGCTAACTGAATTTAAATTAAAGAACAAAAGACCTCGAATAAACAATCCTAAACATTTGTATGGAACCACTAAAGATTCCGAACAGCCAGTGCAATGTGGAAAAGAAAAACAAAGCTGGAGGACTCACAATTTCAGATTTCAGGTTATACTACAAAGCTGCAGTCATCCTAACAAGACAGTACAGCAAAAAATAGACACAGCGACCAAAGGAACAGGATACAAGTTCAGACAGAAACCCACAATTATGTGGTCCATGAATCTTCCACAAAGCAAGCAACGATATCAAAAGGGAAAAGGACAATCTCTACAACAAATGGTGTAGGAAAACTAGACAGCTACGCCCAAAAGAATGAAATTAGACTGCTTTCTTTCACAATACAGACAAACACAAAACAGTTTCAAGACCCCATTATGAGACCTGAATCCATAAAAATCCTACAGGAGGGAAGACAGTAACTTCTTGACATGGACGATACCAACGTTTTTCCAGACTGTGTCCTGAGGCAAAGGAAATGAAAGCAAAAATAAACTATTGGGAATACAGCAAAATAAAAAGTTTCCACACGGCAGAAGAACAATGGAAATGTAAAAATAATAAGACAACCTACTCAAAGGGAGAAGATATTTGCAATGATCATATGCAATAAAGGGATAGTGTTCAAAACATATACAACTGATACTACTCGACCCCCAAAAAACAAATGATCCAGTTTAAAAATAGGCAGAAGACATGGACAGACATTTCTCCAATGAAGAAATACAAATGGCCAACAGTCCCGTGAAAAGATGTTCACCATCACCCATCATCAGGAAAATGTAAATCCAAAGGACAATGAAGTAATACCTCAAACCTGTCAGAATGGCTCACATCAAAAGCACAGCAAAGAGCAGGTGTTGGGAGGATGTGGATAAAGGGGAATTCTCGCGAACTGTGGGTGGGAATGCAAACTGCGGTGGCCACTGTGGAAAAGAGTATGAAGGTTCCTCAGAAAATTAAATATAGAACTACCCTACAATCCAACAATCACACTACTCGTATTTACCCAAAGAATAGGAAAACAGTAACGTAAAAGGATACGTGCACCCTTATGTTTCTTGCACCATTATTTACAATATCACAATATGGAAGCAACCCAAGTGTCTGTAGAAAAATTGACAAATGAGATGATAGATGTGTGTATTCACACACACACACACACACACACACACACACACACACGCAATGGAATATTACTCGGCTTGAAAAAGAATGAAACCTTGCCATTTGCAGCCACATGGATGCAGCTAGAGAGTATTATACTAACTAAAATCAGTCAGTCAGAGAAAGACAAATCCCATACGATGTCACTCTAATGGGGAATTTAAGAAACAAACAAAAATAAATAACTAAAAGAGAAAAAGGAGACACACCAAAATACAAACTCTTAACAAGAGAGAACAAACGGATGGTTACCAGAGAGGAGGTGGATAGAGAGAGGAGTGAAATAGATGAAGGGGATTAAGAGGACGCTTTTCTTGATGACCACTGAGTAATATATAGAATTACTGAATCACTCTATTGTACACCTGAAACGAATGTAACACTATATATTAGCTCTACTGGAATTAAAATAAATTTTAAAAAAAGATTTTACTTTCAGGAACCTCTTTGAAAAAGCTTTTCCTGTGCAATGTGCATAAGCCCTACTTGGGAGGATTCACTCTACAGTAATTATTCACTCCATGCCTCAAGTTCATATTTCACTGAGTTCTTACCATGGATTCCAGCCCACGGGAGCCATGGTCCTTTTCTGTCCAGGCTCACCACCTATGCATTCAAGATTGGAAGTAGAGACACATGTCACTTCACAGTCCAGAAAGCTATTATTGTTTCTGTTTCAGTGTGAGAGAGTCACAGATTTTGGGACAGATTTCAGAGCAGGTTTATTATGGATCCTGGATCTCTACTTCAAAGTTCTTTGCCTGGATCCATTTGGCTAATAGGTTCCCTGTGGATGGGCTTGCTTCCAAGCACATACATGGAAGAAGCAATGGTGGGTGGGCTTGGTGCGGGACAGGAAGAAGATCAAAAACAGACAAGGTTCCGACGCCTCCCCTGATCCAGGAACTGCTACGGGAGATGGTACGGGTGGTAGAATCCATGTGAAACTCCAAGGTCACCAGCTGAACACAGGAGGCATAGGTCAAGGGATCTGGAGATGCAGGGGTTGAAGGCTGCTTTGAGCTACCTCTGGGAGGAAGGGAGGGAAGAAATGAGAAGGAGACACTGCCTACCCATGGCCCATGCCTGCTGCCCAGTGCTCCGACACCCGTCAGTCTAAACAGCTGACACAGCCTGGGCTCAGGATGGGTTGGCTCCGGTCCCTCAATCCTCAGTGGGACAGCTGGCCCCAGGGCTCAGAGACATGCTGAGGGAGATGAGAGGGAAAGCTGCCCCACCCAGGTCATCCCCTCCTTGAGCCGACAGCCCTTCAGAACTGCTAAAAAAAAAACCCAACGGAGTTGAAAGACATGCCATGGATGAACTAAGGCATAGAGATATGTAAAATAACATTCATTTTTATGTTCAGAGCTGTCAGCTCACGAAGTGGGGAGAGCTTCCCTGAAGAAGACTGAGGGGAGGGCAGGCCATGCTGAAAAGGGAGACATGGCTCTCCTGATGGGGACCTTCAGCCCCCTTCCAGGGCAAGGCATCATCCTCGCATCACACAAGATCCATGGAAGCGTTCTATCAGGGCCAGATGTTTGTCTCGAGAAGGCTACCCTGGCATCGGACTGCACAGGGCACCAGGGACGAGGGCCAGATGCAGGACTGACAATACCCCGGAGGCCGTGGGGCAAGAGCAGAGGCACATGACCTTGAAGATGATGATGAAAAGAGGTGACAGCATGGAGCTGGCCCGAAAGTACCATGGGAGCAGTGCCCACAGCTACACTGACTGGGTACCTTCTCTGCCTAGTGTGGCTGACTTCAGTGTGCTCCAGACTAGTCCTGACCACAACTCTAGGAAGTGTGCACCACCCCCGGCAGCCTCTGCCCTTGCAGCTGCTAGGAATCACGGTCAAGGACCCTGGTCAGCTTTCGTGGAAACCAAGCAGTGACTCCCCTGCACGCTGCACCTCTGGTGGTGGTCCAGTGCGACCCTCGTGCCTGGCCAGACACTGATGTCTACCTGTCTCCACACAAATCCACAGACAGGAGGGTGTCCCTGAATTCCACAGCACCTGATGAGACAGATCCACGGAACCCAACACCCAGTGGGTCATTCGGGACCTCACCTATGGTCATGGAGCTCACCACAAACTATTTCTGTCACTTCCCACAGAAAGCCTGTTTCTGATCACCCACAATACCATACATCCTGGTTGCTGACCTGGGGTCATGCCATGAACCCAATGGCACGTTTCTTTAAGAGAAGGCTATGCCTACACCTCCTAGAAAATATTCCTAATGAAGTACAAGTCCATCAGGACTTTGGTGTGAACAGTAGCACACAGCCTGCATGGTAGTACTCAGTAATTCTAACAAGGGTTAACCCCACTCCCCGTCTCACAAAACCTTCCTCCATCCCCACGGAACTCATGGTCTGCCCTCAGAAAAGCCTCCAGGAAACAAACCTTTCATCTGAATACTCTCTTCACCTTCTGCTTCAAATCTTGTCCAACCACAATGATATGAAACTAGAAATCAGTCTCAAGAAAAAAATGGGACAGTCAAAAATAGGTGGAGATTGGGGAGCCTGGGTGGATCAGTTGTTAAGGATCTGCCTTCATCTGAGGTCCTGATCCCAGGATCCAGGGATTTAGCCTGGAATCAGACTCCTTGCTCAGCGGGAAGCCCGCTTCTCCCTCTCCCACCCCCCTGTTTGCGTTCCCTCTCTCACTGTCTCACTCTCTGTCAGATACTTAAATAATCTTAAAAAAATATGTGGAGATTTAACAACATGCTACTGAACAACCAACAGTCAAAGAAGAAATCAAAAAAGATTTTAGAAGTACCTTGACACTGATGAAAAAGACAACCTACAAAAACTTATGGGATGCAGCAAAAGTAGCGTTATGGGGGACATTCATAGAAATTCAAGCCTTCATCAATTCATGAGAATGGTCTCCAATAAACAACCTGATTTATGTGGTAAAGAAGTAGAAAATAAAACAACAAACAAAGCCCCAAATTAATAGAAATAAGGAAATAACAAAAAGGAATGCATAAACAAATCCAATAGAGACTAAAAAGACCAAAAAAACAAAAAAAAATGAAAATGAGAGCTGCCTTTTTTGGAAAGACAAACAAAACTGACAAACTTAGCTAGACTCACCAAGAAAGACAGAGGACTCAAATACAATCAGAAAAGAAAGATAATGGATTCCTGTATCATATCAAAATCAAAAGAACTCTTCAAACTTGGACACAACAACTTCTTGCAAGCCACGTCTCTAAAGGCAAAGGAAATAAAAGCAAAAATGAACTATTGGCACTTCATCAAGATAAAAAGCTTCTGCACAGCAAAGCAAACGATCAACAAAACAAAAAGGCAACCTAGGGAAATGAAGAAGATATCTGCAAATGATATTACAGATAAAGGGCTGGTATCCAAGATCTATAAAGAACTCCTCAAACTCGACACCCAAAAAATGGGCAGAAGACACAAAGAGACACTTCTCCAGAGAAGACATGCAAATGGCCAACAGAAACATGAAAAAATGCTTCACATCTCTTGCCATCAGGCAAATACAAATCAAAACGACAATGAGATACCACCTTACACCGGTTAGAATGGTTAAAATTAACAAGGCAGGGGGCACCTGGTTGGCACCGTGGTTAAGCGCCTGCCTTTGGCTCAGGGCGTGATCCTGGCATTATGGGATCGAGCCCCACATCAGGCTCCTCCATTATGAGCATGCTTCTTCCTCTCCCACTCCCCTTGCTTGTGTTCCCTCTCTCGCTGGCTGTCTCTAACTCTGTTGAATAAATAAATAAAATATTGAAAAGGAAATTAACAAGACAGGAAGTTACAAAAAGTCAGAGAGGATGTGAAGAAAGGGGAGCCCTCTTACACTACTCGTGAGAATTCAAGCTGGCATAGCCACTTTTGAACAATATGGAGGTTCCTCAAGACGTTAAACACAGAGCTATCCTACGACACACCAATTGCACCAGTGGGTATTTACCCCATAGACACAGAGTAATGAAAAAAGGGGCACCTGTATTCCAATGTTCATAGCAGCAATGTCCATAATAGCCAAACTGTGGAAGGAGCCAAAATGTCCGTCAGCAGATGAATGGACAAAGAAGATGTGGTTCATCTATACAATGGAATATTACTCAGTCATCAGAAAGGATGAATACCCACCATTTGCACCAATGTGGATGGACCAGGCGGGATTATGCTAAGTGAAATTAAGGCAAGCAGAGAAAGACAATTATCATATGGTTTCACTCCTATGTGGAATGGAAGGAATAGCATGGAGGAAATTAGAAGAAGGAAGGGAAAAGTGAAGGGGGGGAATGAGAGGGGGAGATGGACCATGAGAGACTATTGACACTGGGAAACAAAATGAAGGTTGCAGAAAGGGAGGGTAGGGGAATGGGTTATCCTGGTGATGGGTATTAAGGAGGGCACGTGTCATAATGAGCACTAGGTGTTATATTCAAACAATGAATCATGGAACACTTCATCAAAAACAAATGAAGTACTGTAGGGTGACTAACATCATTTAAAAAAAAAGAGAAAGATATGAAATCCATACAGGAAAACTATCACTATTTGCAAATGACATGAAATCCTGAAAGATTCCACAAAAAAAACTGTTACTTTAAACAAATTCAAGTAAGCTGCAGGATATAAATTCAATATACAGAGACCTGTTGTCTTTAATTTTTTTCAGATTTTATTTATTTATTTGAGAGGAAGAGAAAAAGCACATTCAGGGGGAGTGTCATAAAGAGGGAGAAGCAGACGCTCGTTAAGCGGGGAGCCCAACACGGGGCTCAATCCCAGAACTCTGGGATCATGACCTGAGCTGAAGGCAGACGCCTCACCTATGGGGCCACCCAGATGACCCAACATCTTGCATTTCTGTGTACTGATGACACACTTTCACAAAGAGAAATTAAAAAAAGCAATGCCATTTACAATTTCATCAAAAAAAATCTAGGAATAAAAGTAACCAAAAATGAGAAAGACATAGTACACTCAAAACATGGCAGAAAAGAAATGAAAAACATGTGTGTCAAGGGGGGCAGGATGTATGGGTCAAAGAGTTGGAAGGCAACACAAACAAATGGAAGCATAAGCTGTGCTCCTTACTGGAATGGTTAATTATGTGAACATGTCCATCGTACCCAAAGCAATCGACAGATGTGATGAAATCCCTATCTGAATTCCAGCGGCATTATTCGAGCAAATAGAAAACAGTCCTCAAACTTGTATGGAATCACAAAAGACCCCAAATACCCAAAGGAACCTGGAGAAAGAAAGGCGCAGTCAACACACTCCTGGATTTCAAGCTAGATTACAAAGCTTTTGTCATCAAAACAGGATGGTACTGGCATAAACACAGACACCAGGTCAGTGGAACAGAACAGAAAGCTCAGAAATTTACCCACACGTAGATGATCCTAACTAACGACACAGCAGCAGAAGATATGCCATGAGGGAAGGACTGTCTCTTCAGTGAGCGGTAAAAGGCAAACTGGACACTAAATGCAGAAGAATATAACTGGGCCACTTTCTTACACCACACACAAAATTTTTAATGGATGAATGATTTGAACATAAGACCTGAATCCATTTACCTCCAAGAAGACACAGGAACTAAGTCTCTCGACGTTGGTTTTGGCAAAGAGTCTTCAGATCGGACACCAAATGCAAAGGCAACAAAAGCAAAAGTAAACAAGTGGAACAACATCAAACGGAAATCTTCCCCACGGCAAAAGACACCAGCAAAAACTTAAAAGTCCACTGACCCAATAAGAAAAAAATATCTGTGAATCATATGTGTGAGAAGAGGCTAATATCCAAAATACACACAACACTCATACAAATCAAAAGAAACAAAAAAAAACTGTATAAAAAAATGGGGGGGATATGTGAATAGATACTTTCCAAAGATGGCACACAGGTGCCAACAGACAAAAAAAGTTGTTCGACATCACGAAATATCGTCAGGGAAACATCAGTCAAACCCACAATCGGCTATCCCCTCACAACTGTTGGAACACCAATTGTCCCAGAGACAGACACCAGGTGGGGTCAAGGGTGTGCAGATGAGAAATCACTGTGCACTGTTAGTGGGAATGGAAATTGGTGCAGCCACTGTGACAAACGGTATGGAGGTTCCTAAAAAAGTAAATGCAACTACCACATGACCCAGTAATGGCTCTACTGAGTATTGATTCGGAGAACACAAAAATACTGCTTTAAAAAGACAGATGCACTCCCACGTTCATTGCAGCATTATTCACAAGAACCAGACATGGAAACACAGACCTTGGGGGCCTTATGCCAAGTAACTCAGACACAGAAAGACCAATACCAGATGCTCTCATGTACATTCCACGTGGAATAAACAAATACTGAATGCATAGATACTGAGAGCAGATTGGTAGGTGCCAGATTCGGGGATGGGGTGGTAGAAACGGGTGAAGGTGGTCAAAGTCTCAATGTTTGAGTGAGAAAATCCGACAGTCATGAAATGTTCTGTCCAGCATGGAGACTAAAACTAACCCTGCAGCATGGGGTATAGGTTTCCCTGCTCTTTGAAAGTACAGGGCTTCTGAGAAACCTTGCACAGCAGAAATGGTGTCAAGAAGGAATGGCCATTAATTTACACGGAACAATTAGACAGTGTGCTCAGACTCCAAAATTCCTTCTCTTTAGCTTTTCTTAGGCCTCAGGACACAAGTTTCTAACGGAGGCCCAGCATAAATGAAGATAAAGCACAACAGAGGCTCACAGACACCATTCAAAGTGCTGGTGTCTGGATGCGGAGAGCGGTTCCCAGCGGAAGGAGCTGGTTGGGGTGCACGCCGCCTCTGTCGTGCTTTTCCCCAAAACAGATGCTGAACGCGATTCTCACTGTTCACCTTTTTTCATAAGAGGAAAATCCGCTTCAGGTCTCTTCCTCTTACTGAAGATGGGTAATTATGTAGTTCTTTCAAGAAAACCCAGTGTCTTACTGTGAACGTTTAAAAAGTGGGGGATACTTGTACTTGAGCATTGCTGAGGGATGAGATGTGAAAGGTTCTCCCAGACACAAACGTCAGCAGATCCCCTGGGAAACGCACCTTCCTCAGCATGCGGAACATGGACTACCTCCTACCCCCCGAGAAACCCTCTCCTTCCCTCGATCAGAACAACCCACAACAGCTGGGAGTTACCCCAATTCCTCTGTTCATCTGCTCCTAATAGCTAACCCATCAGCAAATCCTGTGAGCTCCATCTTCAAAATGGACCCAGAATAGGTCTTACCACTCCATCCAAGGCCACCTGTCTGGTCCACAGTGCCTGAGTTCCTGGAAAAGCTTCGTCATTGACCTGCCTTGCCATCTTCAACCCTCTGTCATCTGTTCTCAACACTGTAGCCAGGATGGCCCAGTGAAACAGGGTCTCATGGGGCAATAGCCCTGAAATGGCTTTCTGTCACCCTCTGTCACCTCTCTGAGGTCATGTCCTAAGCTGTCTCCTGTGGTCACAGGGCCTTCTTGCTGCTCCTGGACATACCTGGAATTCTCCTGGCCCAGAGCCTTTGCACATGCTTTCCCTTCTGTTCAGAATGCTCTTCATGTGTTCTCACTCACCTTCGGAGAAGTCTGAATTGGAGTGACAGGGAAAGAAGATGAGGCTGTGTGTGTTGGGTGAGGCTGGTGGCCCAGAAGAAGGTTCTCTGCCAGCTCTCCGACTGTGCCTCACTTGTCCTCAGCCAGGAACATGCACACAGCCCTCACCTGTCACAACTCCCACCCAGGAGACCCACAGCCAACCCTGGAGCCCACCCTGCTCACACCCTGCTGCAGAATGCATTCAGCTCTCCTCTGGGACCCCTGTCAGCTTTACCCTGACCTGGAACTCCCCTGTCTCCTGCAAAGCTCCCGGATTCCTCCTCTTCCTCCAAAATCACACTGGCGCAAGGCTTTCATGAGAAAGCTATAACGCTAACTAAGGAAAGGTTCACACCTACTTTCTCCTTCTGTTGCCTTTCTCTCCACCTTCTTTCCTACCTGTGCAAACTGTAACATATCAGTGGAATATGAACATGCTCTGAGATCTGAATCTTTCATTGCAGCTTTCTGCGGACTCCTTATTTTAAGCAACAAGTGTATCCTACAACAGGGTGTTTTACAACTCTCATCTATAGAATAGTACAGCCCAATTCACTACAATTTTACCTCACTCTTCATGAAGCAGAACACTTTTTCCTTTCTTCTCTTACTTAAATTCCAGTCAGTTCACAGGCCATGGAATATTTGCTTCAAGGGTAGGATTTAGTGATTCCTCACCTGCATACAGTACCCGGTGCTCATCACAAGTGCCCTCCTTAATACCCCTCACCCATTTAACTCTTCCCCCCACGCCCCTGTCCTGCAGCAACACTCAGTTTGTTCTCCAAGTTTGAGTCTATTTCCTTGTTTGCCTCTCTCATCACCCCTCACTCTGTTCATCTGTTTTCTTTCTGAAATTCCACAAGCGTGAGAGCGTAGGATATTTGTCTTTCCTCACTCATTTTCCTTAGCTTAATATACTCTAGATCCATCCACATCCTTGCAAATGGTAATATTCCATTCTTTTTGAAGCTGGGTCATATTCCATTATATATATGTATCCCACATCTGCTTTATCCATTCATCAGTGCATGGACTTTGGGATTGTCTCCATAGTTTGGCTACTGTGGACATTGCTGTTATAAACATCATAGTGCATGGACCCCTTTGGACCTGCATTTTTGTATCCTTTGGGTAATACCTAGGAGAGCAATTGTTGGATCATGTGGTTGTTCTATGTTTAACTTTTTGAGGAACCCCCACACTGTTTCCCAGACTGGCTCACCACTTTGCATTCCCACCAACAGGATGGGAGAGTTCCCCTTTACACAGAACATTATCTGCTGGCATAATCATAATAGGAAACAAAACCTGTGGGAGATGCACCCAGGGTCAGGCAAGCAGTTGCAGACTTCACCCCAAGGCTCCTGACGCCAAGCCCCTAGAAGCCACCAGCATGCCACTATCCAAAAGAATTCCCAGACTCTCCTTCTGACTCCACCACCAAAGAAACTACAGAGAGAATATGGCACCTCAAAATATCGACATAATACATTTAGTAAAACTAGAAAGTCAAGCTCGACTTTTAAACAGGAACAGTCAGCTTTGGATAATTTTCAATTTTCCCTCCTCCCTAATTTTAACTCTTCTGATGAATAAACTAATCAATGATGAAACATCACCTTTGTAAATGACATCATCCAAGTCTGTATCAGATGAATAAAGCCACCTAACCCTAGATGCTGGCCACTCAACCATATCTTAGGCCCAATTGAATAAACACTGTTAGATGAAGGAACAAAATAGATGTTACAAACAGGCACAGAGTGAATCTCACCTTCCCTTTCTAATAAAAGAGGGTTCCTAGGAAACAGATAGTCAAAATACATTTGTAAGCAATAAATGGACATAAAAATTGTGATCCCCTGAAAAGTTCTACCTGCAGGGAAACTAAGTAATTCTTGCACCAAACCCAGAATGCTGACAGCAACTTCAATTTTAATTTGTGGCTCAACTAGAGAAAAGAGAAAAGAACAGGAGGTTTTGGGATAATGAGAGGTTTTACCTCCAGCCCTGACATAGTTAGGACATTTTGCCAAACATACCTGTCTTTTCTCTGAACACTGGAATCCTGTGACAAGCTGCCTCGCTGACTCCGATGCTGACATTCAAAACCTCGGGTGTCTTGGAGCCAGAGCAGAGAAGTGCTGTCAGCTGTGGAGAAGAAGGCACCTCTGACCTAAAGCCTGCACACCTGCTTCGGTTTTTGGGCAAAGGGGCAACACATACTTGTTGTTTAGCAGTAATTATCTTCATTCTCAATAGACCAATGACCTTGCCTTTTCTGGAAAGCAGACTTACTTTTCTAAAGAAACCCTCATTTTGTCTATTCCCAATATAACTAGAGTGGAACATTTATTTCTCACTTAAATAGAAAACACTGTTATTGTCGACATTGCCTGAATGAACTTTTAAAAACATTTTAGAGAGAAAGGAAGAGACCTCTATTCAAACCCAAGTCAGTACAGCTGCCTGGGAGACACAATCTTCACCAAGAAGGGAGTGCTCCGGGGAAGGAACATTTGGGGCAGGCTTATATGTTTTTTTCTGTTTTGTTTTACGTACAGAGTTACACACCACAATGAGGATCTTCTTAGATTCCAGAAAGTGACAGACTCTTTCTTATGTTTTCAGTATGTACATGTCAGTATGACTTTAATCTTTTGGGAGCCAAAGAGGTTCTTTATTTTTTCTTATCTTTATGTTGGCATTTTTGGTTATTGTTTTCTTCTCGAAGCAGATGTACAACATGTGCTTGGGGCAGAAATAGGGCCCATGCTTTGAAGTTTTGCCTAGTCATTTTGAGCTGGGTAAAATGTTAAAGGATAGCTTCCCTGGGAGCCCAGGATCAGGGCCAACAGATGATATAAGATAAAAATTACTTTCATCATTATAATTACTACTAAATGGAGGAATTTGAGACAAAAACACCTTTCACAAGAGTACCAAGAAATCAAAATGATGCCCACAGAAGGCTACCTGCTCCATGGTCAGCACAGGTAACAGAAATGTTCACAGTCTCTAGACTCCTGCCCTTCTCCTGCCCAAATCTCTGAAGCACACATACCACGTAAAATCAGAATTGTAGAACTGCTAGACACCTTAGAGATGTCTGGCACCATTTCCTTGGACTGCAGAATAAAACACAGTAGCTCGTTGTCACAAACTAATTCCAACATGAAGTGCCCCCTGGATGCCCTAAGTTCTTTCTCTGCAAATATTGACTAATGTAAGTCACAGTCATACCATAAAAACACTAGGATGGCTGGGAAGTCATCGTAGGTAAGGCAATATTTTAGCCATGTTTATAAGCATTGGCTCACGTTGTAGAAGAGGCTGAAATGAGTGTTTTTAAATACTATTTCAGACCTGTTTTACAGCACCCTCTGAACATACCAGAGCGTGAATCAACTAAAAAAGATAGTTGGTTTCAGTAACTTTCATACCAGAAAAATATTATACTGTCTGTATTCCTAAGGATCTTTGAGTATCTTACCCAGAGGTCCTCCACTGAGATAATGATCATAATGATGACCATTGGCAGAGGTGAAAAGGCCAGCTGAATTTGTTCCAGTTGTCCACATGACAAGAAAATCCTGATACTTGATAGGTATCCAGATCGAGAAGACCAGAGATAAAAGGGAAATAGTACCCTGTATGGAACAACAAGGGATTTGGAGTCAATTTGGGGATCCCACTTAGGTTTCTGACACTAAAATCCTCTGTGACTCATATCATCTGAGTCCCTGTCTAACCACCTGAAAATGTGCCTAAAAATATCTACACCCTAGTTGAGAAGTTTAAGAGGCAGAATGCTACAAAGAGCCAGTATGATGTCTCTCAGGAACAGGTGCTCAGGAAGCCATAATTGCTATTGGGTCTATTTCTTTTCCAGAAGAAAGAACACATGCTGAGTCCATATTTCTCATAGATGACTCACCAGATGATTTTCAAACCTGAAGGAAGGCCAAGAAGTCGCTCTTGTGTCATATTTCACTGAGAAATCATGTTGTTGGACTGGTGAGGACGATACGATAGCAACGTCATCACTAAGAGTGGGGAGCTTCTAATTTACATACGGCCATGGTGACCCCCTTAGCTCAGAGCCACCAGAAAGGGCAGCTGGGGAGGGGGCACCGTCATCACTATGAGTGGAGAGCTTCCCATTTCTGTATGGCCATGTTGACCCTCTTAGCTCAGGGCCACCAGAAAGGACAGCTGAGGGGGACCACAGGCCAAGGCTGCCAGGTGTGGCTGGGGCAGGCAGAACTCTGACTTAAGGCTCAACTCCTGTCTAGGTTATTATAATGCTCTTCACAAAGAAAGTGCCATTGTGTGTGAGCCCTCATGTAGAAAAGGTTCAGAATTTCCATTGAGATTCCCTCTCTGACCTTTAGGATATGTAGCAAAGTTCCATTTAATTTTTAAACATTGAAGGACTTCCTGGTTTTCTTTTCGCTATGACTGTGGCTCAATTCCCCTCTGGTCTAAGAATAGAATCTAGTTAATTTCAGGGTTTAACATTTGTAGACTTGATTCGTGGCCCCACCTATCATCTATTTGGGTAAAGAGTCTATGACCACTTGAAAATAATGTGTTCTGCACTTATTATGGAATGTTCCCTATATGTCAATTAGGTCACATTTGTTACCAATGAGTTGTCTGCTTTTTCTGTCAGATATTGAGAAAGGTATATTAAAATCTTCAAACAATGCTGCTCTACTCAACGTGGCATCGGAGAGTCTACCAGTGTTAGAAGGCAAGAGAAACAAAAATTATAAGAATTGAGGGGATAATTGTGACTATTCACAGATAATACGATTGTGTACATAGAAAATCCAAAACAGTCTATAAATACCCTATTAGAATTAAAAATGCAATTTATAAATTTGAGATGGATTGTGCTTCCCATTGGACAGTTTCTCAAAGAAAACGTAGAACCTGTCAATCTTGGGGTAGGAAATAGGTTGTACTAACCATTTAAAAGAATTCAGTGGGACTTCATAAAAATGTGACATTTCTCCTTATGACCATAAGAAAATGAAAAAGTGAACCGCAGGCTGGGAAGTAAAGATTTGCAATACACACACTGACAAAGACTTGTCAATAAAGAATTCCTGCTCATCAACCATAGAAAGTCTATTTATAACCGAATACTTCACAAAAGATTGACTGATGGCCAATAAGAACAGGAAAGGGTGCTCTACAGTATTATTTTCAGGAACAGCAAGGCCTTTCCTAAAATGAAAACATACACACAAACCAGTATTCCCGAGATGGATGACATCCTTATTTCTGAGGACAGCATGAAGAACAGACTAGCATCAAAGTAAAGTGATGGAATTCCTGACACTCAGAGGATGGACAATTGACCTCAAACTACAGTACAATTTCTAGGCATCATTCGGTCCTCTGAAGGCAGACAACTACCACACCCCTTCCTACACCACACAGGTTGCTTCCCAACCCCTACCATAAACGAAGAAGATGAGAAACAGATAGGACTAGTAGGAAATAGCAAAAATCACATGTGGGGATTATCCCGAAACACACTGATCACATAACTAGTGTAAGGAAGTGTAGGGAACTGACAAGGACAGAGACTCAAGAGGTACTTCTTTGGGAAATGCTGTCTGAAATCGTCACACGTTGGTACCTGCTAATGAGGGCTCTGAGCATTCCCTAGGGTTTGCTCACAAGGGTCTGCAACACCATCTCTGAGGACTGAATCTCTTAAAGACCTCAAAGCTTGCCTGATTGACTATTGGACTAAGAGATTCCCATGTTCTGAAAACAGATACCAACTAATTGAAAGGTTCACCTGGGCTCTCTCAGAGGCCCTACAAGAACCTGAACCATTCACTGAAAATCAGACTCACACACACACACACACACACACACACACACACACACACACACACCTGTCATTTCAGCAATTACTTAAACATTCAAGGTTCCTCCTACCTTTTCTTTTTCACATTGATATTCCTACTCACATGAAATGTCATCATTTCTAATGAACACTGATGTCAAAATAGAGATCCATTGACACAATATTTACAAAATGGAACTTCCCTGCTGTCATTTTCAATATAGCTTTTTTTAAAGTTCATACATATTTTAGGTTTTTGGTAACTTATACAGGAGAAGATCAGCATTGAAAAACTCTGAATACTGACAATGAGTTTTAAGCCTAGAGAACAAAAATTGTCCAATTTCATAGATAATAAGGAACCAAAGGGAAAGCATGGAAGCTGTAGTCGAATAATTTTACACATATGCATCCTCTATTATTCTACTACTGAGGGGCGTTTTTTATTACCACTATACATGCATCAATTATCTTCCACGTGCACCTGCACAGGTATAATGAATTACTACAGTAGAATGAAATGTCTGGGAACTACTTGGCGGCATCTATAATGAACAATTCAATTTCGATCTTATATTTGGTGAACTTTCACTGTCTGTCCCTTTAGACAATGGACCCTAAAAAGAAGGGGGAATGAACCACGAGAGACTATGGACTCTGGGAAACAAACTGAGAGCTTCAGAGGGGAGAGGGGAGGGGGATTGGGATGGGCCAGTGATGGGTATTAAGGAAGGTACATATTGCATGGAGCACTGGGTGTTATATGCAAATAATGAATCACGGAACACTACATCAAAAACTAAGGAAATACTGTATAGTGACTAACATATCATAATAAAAAATTATTATTAGAAAAAAAATTAAAGGTAAAAAAAAACCAATACAGCTTTTCTGTTTCAAGAACAATCACAATTGAGAAAAAACTAACTTCCAATCCCTAAAGCAAAACACAGACCAAGTTCCATCTCACTCCCCTTTATTCACATTCTCTGTGGGTTCTAAGCTATTTCCGACCTCCTTTCGTGCTGAGCAGGGAGCCCGGGCTCGTTCCCAGAACCCTGCGATCATTACCTGAGCCAAAGGCACATGCTTAACTGGCTGAGCCAGCCAGGAGCCCCAGCCATGTTTTTCTTAAGCAAAAGGACACTTTCTCACGATGCCTTCACATGACTTCACATGGTACCAGAGACCTGCATTTGCCTCTAGGAGGTTGCAGATGAAGGCAATTGCAAACTCTCACAGTGGTTTATCAAATACAATGACCTGCCTGGTGACAGTGAAACTCTTATGAGCCCACGAGAGGGTGCTGTGACACTCAGCTGTGGCTGGGCTGGCACAGAGAACCAAATCCATTTCCCTGCCTGATGTCTGTGAGGAACAGATGCCCCCACTGTGAATGAGACCCTGTCAGTGAGCTGTCCAGAGATGGCCATCCTCACGGAGGATGAGGATAAAGGACAATGCCTGAGGAGACCTCATCTGTCTCTTTTATCTTTTCATATTTTTGACAGTGGACAAATCACTGCCTAGGAGTCCCCAACTACCTTAGTCTCATCTGTGAATGGCCAAGAGGTTTTACAAAACACTTAAGATTTTGACCTCACAAATGCCCACAATCACTTACCATGGGGATTCAACATTAAGCAAAGATACTGTTCGTTGGAAGAGAGGTCCTGCCCACTGTTGTTTCTCAGTTATATGCACATCTTCCTTACCTCATGGTAACATAACCACCTTGATTTCTGCTTCCATCTTCAGGAAGGCTGAGGTGACTTGAAGGGCATTACCCTGACATCATTCTTTCTTAGCAATAAGATGTGGACATTTCCCTACTCCTACACACCCAAAGTTGAATCGGAATCAGGATTGAGGAGGCTGATGAGAGTTGAAGGTGTTTTCCTGTACACGGTGGTTTATTACCAATAAGGATAGGTCAGAATCCTCGAAATTCCAGAACCTTTTCATTAATGCTTCCTACTCGTGAAAGATGATGTACAGTGGTCTTTCCCTGTATAGTGTGGTGACTCAGAGAAAAGTGCTTAGCCCTTTCGTCAGACTTCCAGGACCACTTTGGGGCTGGCTTCCATATTCACAAAGGATGGTGTTAGGGCTAAGAGGGTTCCTGTACACTGTTATTTCTTACAGATAAGTGTATGGCATTTTTGTTACATTGCCAGAACCACTTAGCGCCGGGCTTGCCGGCCTCCTGGAGACGAACCCTAACCCTAGGTCAGCCCCCGAGGGGCCCCTCTCAGGAGGCCTGGCGCCACAACGCCGGGGATTGGGGACCCCCGAGCCCAGCGCCGGAGTCACCCTGTTGCCCCGCAGGAACCTGGGCTGCTAGGGGCGCCACCAGTCTTTCAGGGCGAGAGAACGTGCAGGGCCTCTCAAGCCCCCGGCGACCTTTGAAGGCCCCCGCGCCAAAACGCATGGGTCCACGCTACCGCGCGCCATCACGCTCACCTCAGCCTGCCCCTCCACTGGCCGCACAGCTGGTGGATCGGGCCTGCCTGCCTCCCGGGGGCTAACAGTAACCGTAGGTGGGCTCAATAGGGGCCCCTCTCAAGGGGCCTGGAGCCACCACACCGGGGATTGGGGACCTGAGAGCACCAGTGCCTGACGAACCCTGCCGCTCCCCCGCGATGCGGCAGGCTCAGGGCGTCACTGGTCATTCAGGACTGGAGATACGGAAGGGCCCTCAGAGCCCCAGGCGACCTTCGAAGGCCCCCTCGCCAAAAAGCTTGGGCCCATGCTCCCGCTCGCCAGCACCTTCACCTCCGCCAGCCACTCCACACGCCACACAGCCAGCGGATCAGGCCTGTCGGCCTCCTGGGAGCTAACTCCAAACCCTATGTCGGCCCCCAAGGGGCCCCTTCCAAGGGGCCTGGCGTTGCCACGCCAGGGATAGGGGATGCCGGATCCCTAGCGCCGGACTCACCCTGCAGCCCCGCCACCACCCTGGCCTCTAGGGGTGCCGCTGGTCATTCAGGGCAGGAGAACCTGCAGTGCCCTCCGAGCCCCCAGCAAACTTTGAAAGCCCTGCGCGAAAACTCTTGGGCTCACGCTCCCGCTCGCCAGTGCCCTCACCTCGGCTAGCCCCTCCGCATGCGGCAGAGCCGGCGGATCGGGCCTGCTGGCCTCCTGGGGGCTAACCCTAACGCTAGGTCGGCCCCAGAGGGGCCCCTCCCAAGGGGCCCTGGCACCACTACGCCTGGGATTCGGGATCCCCGAGCCCCAACGCTGGAAGCATCCTGCCGCGCCGCCAACACCCGGGCCGCTAGGAGCTCCGCCGGTCATTCAGGGAGGGAGAACAGGCAAGGCCCTCCGAGCCCCCACTGACATTCGAAGGCTCCTGGCGCCAAAACCCTAGGGTCCACGCTCCCGCTCGCCAGTGCCCTGCCTCGGCCAGCCCCTCTGCACGTCATAGAGCTGGCGGTTCGGGCCTGCCAGACTCCTTTGGGCTAACGATAATCCTAGGTCGGCCCCCGAGGGACCCCTCCCAAGGGGACAGGCAGTGCCACGGCGGGTATTGGGGACCCCCGAGCCCCAGCTCCGGACTCACCCTGCCGCCCCTCCGCCACCCTGGCCGCTAGGGAGCCGTCGGGCATTCAGGGCGGGAGAACAGGCAGGGGCCTCCGAGCCCCCAGTGACATTCGAAGGCCCCATGCGCCAAAACACTAGGGCCCATGCTCCCGCTCGCCAGCGCCCGTTCCTCTGCTCCCCACACAGCCGGCAGACCAGGCCTGCCGGCCTCCTGGGGTCTAACTATAACCCTAGGACGGCTCACGAGGGGCCCTTCCCAAGGGGCCTGGTGCCGCCACGCCAGGGATTGGGGACCCACAAGCACCAGCGCCGGACTCAACCTGCTGCCTCACCGTGACCCTACCCGCTGGGGTTGCTGTCCTATTTCAGGGCGGAAGAACGGGCAGGGCCTTCCGAGCCCCCGGCGACCTTCGAAGGCCCGCCACGCGAAAACGCTTGGGTTCAAGCTCCTGCTCGCCAGCGCCCTCGCCTCGGCCCGTCCCTCTGATCGCCGCACAGCCGGCGGATCGGGCCTGCCGACCTCCTTTGGGCTAACCATAACCGTAGGTCAGCCCAGAGGGAACCCTCCCAAGGGGCCTGGCGATGCCTCGCCGGGGATTGGTGACCCCCGAGCCCCAGCTCTGGACTCATCCTGCCACCCCGTTGTGATCCGGCCCGCTAGGGGCAACGTCCTCACAGGGCGGAAGAACAGGCAGGGCCCTCCTAGACCCCGGTGACTTTCGAAGGCCCCCCGCGCCAAATGCTTGGGCCCACACTCCCGCTCTCCAGCGCATTCACATCGGCACGCCCCTCCAGTTGCCGCACAGCTGGCGGATCCAGTCTGTCGGCCTCCTGGGGGCTAACCTTAAAGCTAGGTAGGCCCCAGAGGGGCACCTCACAAGGGGCCTGTTGCCGCCATGCAAGGGATTGGGGACATCCGAGCCCCACCGCAAGATGAACCCTGCGGCCCCGCCACCACCTGGGCCGCTAGGGGCGCCGCCGGTCATTCAGGGCGGAAGAAAGGGCAGGGCCCTCCGAGCCCCCGGCTACATTCAAAGGCCACCAGCGCCAAAACTCTTGGGCCCACGCTCCCGCTCGCCAGCGCCCTCATCTAGGCCTGGCCCTCCACTCACCGCACAGCCAGCGGATCGGGCCTGCCGGCCTCCTTTAGGCTAAACCTAACCCTAGGTCGACCCCCGACGGACCCCTCCCAAGGGTCCTGGTGCCCCTATGCCTGGGATCAGGAAACCCAAGCCCCAGAGCCAGACTCACCCTGCCGCAATGCCACCACCCGGGCTGCTAGGGGCGCTGCCGGTCATTCAGGGCGGGAGAACTGACAGGGCCCTGGAGAAACCGGCGACATTTGAAGCCTCCCGTGCCAAAATGCAGGGGCCCACACTCCCGTTCACCAGAGCGTTTACCTCGGCCCACGCACCTCTCACCGCCCAGCCAGAGGATTGGGCCTGCTGGCCTGCTGGGTGCTAACTCTATCCCTAGGTCAGCCAAAGAGGAGCCCCTCCCAAGGGCCCTGGCCCTGCAATTCTGGGGAATGGGGATCCCCGAGCCACAGCGCAGGACTCACCCTGCCGCCCCACAGCTACAGAGCCGCTAGGGGCTTTGCTGGTTATTCAGGGCAGGAGAAAGGGCAGGGCCCTCCAAGTCATGGCAACATTCCAAGGCTCAGGGTGCCAAAACGCTGGTGCCCACGCTCCCGCTCCCCAGCCCCCTCACCTCGGACCGCACCTCCGCTCACCGAACAGCTGGCGGATCGGGCCTGCCGGCCTCCTAGGTGCTAACCCTAACCCTAGGATGGCCCCTGAGGGTCCCTTCCTAAGGGGTCTGGAACCACAACGCCGGGGATTGGGAACCCCCAAGCCCCAGGGCTGGATGCACCCTGCCGCCCCGCCCCACACGTGCCCCGAGGGGCGCCGCCATTCATTCAGGGTGGGAAAACGGGCAGGGCCCTTCGAACCTCCACCGACCTTCGAAGGCGCCCCGAACCAAAACGCTTGGGCCCAGGCTCATGTTCACCAGCACCCTCACCTCGGCCCAACTCTCCGCTCGATGCACAGGCGGTGTATAGGGCCTGCTGGCCTCCTGGGGACTAACCCTAAGTGTAGGTCGGCCCCGGAGGGGCCCTTCCCAAGTGGCCTGGCACCACACTCCGGGAATGGGGACCCCAACCCATGTGCCGGACTCACCCTGCTGCCCTTCAGGCACCGGAGCCTCTAGGGGCCCCGCCAGTCATTCAGAGCGGGAGAAAGGTCAGGTCCCTCCGAACCCCTGCCAACCTTCGAAGGCCCCCCGCACTAAAACGCTTGGGCTCATGCTCAGTCTCGCCAGCGCCCTCTCCTTGGCCCAGCCCTGCGCGAGCCCCACAGCCACTGATCGGGTCCACCAGCCTCCTGGGGGCTAACCTTAACCCTAGATCGACCCCCAAGGGGCCCCTCCCAAGGGGCCTGGCACCACAACGCCAGGGATTGGGTACCCCCTAGCCTTCAGCACTGGACTCACCCTGCCACCCAGCCGCCACCCGGGGGCTTGGGGTGTTGCTGTTCATTCAGGGCGGGAGAACGGGCAGGGTGCTCTGAGACATGGCGACCTTCAAAGGCCCACCGCGCCAAAATGCCCGTGCCCACGCTCCCGCTTGCCAGCGCCCTCACCTTGGACCGCTGCTCCACACACCGCACTGCCGGCCTCATGGGGGCTAACCCTAACCCTTGGTCTGCCCCCGAGGGGCCCCTCCGAAGTGGCCTGGTGCTGCAATGCTGGGGATTGGGGACCCCCAAGCCGCAGCACCAGACTCACCCTGCTGCCCCTATGTCACCCGGGCCTTGAGTGGCGCCGCCGGTCATTCAGGGAAGGAGAACAGGCAGGGCCCTCCGAACCCCCGGGACTTTCGAAGGCCCCCCACGTCAAAATGCTTGGGCCCACGCTCCCGCTCGCCAGCGCCCTCACCTCGACCCTCCGCTCTGCACACCACACAGTCAGTGGATCTGGCCTGCCGGCCTCCTGGGGGCTAACCCTAACCCTAGATCGACCCCCGAGGAGCCCCTCCCAAGGGGCCTGGCACCACAACGCCAGGGATTGGGGACCCCCAAGCCTTCAGCACTGCACTCACCCTGCCACCCAGCCGCCACCCGGGGGCTTGGGGTGCTGCCGTTCATTCAGGTTGGGAGAACAGGCAGGGCCCTCCGAGACATGGCGACCTTCAAAGGCCCCCCGTGCCAAAACACCCGGGCCCACGCTCCCGCTCACCAGTGCCCTCACCTCGGTCCGCCACTCCAGTCTCCACACAGCTGGTGAATAGGGCCTGCTGGCATCCTAGGGGCTAAACCTAACCCTAGGTCAGCCCCTGTGGGGTCCCTCCCAAGGAGCCTGGCACCACAATGCCTGGGATTTGGGACCCCGGAGCCCCAGTGCTGGACTCACTCTGCCACCCCACAAGCAACCAGGGTGCTAGGGGCCTTGCCAGTCATTCAGGAAGGGAGAAAGGGCAGGGCCCTCCGATCACCCTGCAACTTTCGAAGACCCCCCGTGCAAAAACTCTGACTCCCACGCTCCTGCTCGCCAGCGCCCTAACTTCGGCCCATGCCTATGCTCCCTGCAGAGCTGGCGGATTGGGCCTGCTGGCTTCCTGGGGGCTAACCCTATCCCTAGGTCACCACCGAGGGGCCCCTCACAAGTGGCCTGGCGCCACATGCCAGGGATTGGGGACCCCCATTTCCCAGCGGCAGACGCACCCTGCCGCCCCACCACCACATGGGGCACTAGGGGCATCGCCAGTCCTTCAGGGCGACAGAACGGGCAGGACCCTCCGAGCCACCTGCGACCTTCGAAGGCACCCCGAGCCAGAGCCAAAATGCTCTGGCCCACGCTCCTGCTCGCCAGCTACCTCACCTCGACCCACACCTCCATTCGCCGCACATGGGCGGAACGAGCCTGCCAGCCTCCTGGGGGCTAACCCTAACCCTAGGTCGGCCCCCGAGGGTCCCCTCCCAAGGGGTCTGGCGCCGCAATGCCGGGTATTAGAGACCCCCGAGCCCCAGCGCCGGACTCACCCTGCTGCCCCGCTGCCACCTGGGCCGCTAGGGGCACCGCCCGTCATTCAGGGCGGGTGAACGAGCCGGGTCCTCCAACGCCCCTGCGACATTAGTAGGTGCCCCATGCCAAATGCTTGGGCCCACGCTCCCACTCACCAGCGCCCTCACCTCTGTCCGCCCCTCCACTTGCTGTACAGCCGGCGGATCGGGACGGCTGGCCTCCTGGGTGTTACCTAACCCTAGGTCGGCCCCCGAGGGCCCCTCCCAAGGACCCTGGGGCCGCAACCCCTGGGATTGAGGAACCCCAGAGCCCCAGCGTCAGACTCAACCTGCCGCCCCGCCACCATCCGGGTTTCTAGAGGCGCCGCCGGTCATTCAGGGCGTGAGAATGGGCAGGGCCCTCCTAGCCCACGGTGACATTCGAAGGCGCCCCGTGCCAAAACGCTTGGGCCCACGCTCCTGCTCGCCAGCGCCCTCACCTCGGTCCGCCCCATCGCTCGTCTGACAGGGGGCAGATAGGGCCTGCCCGACTCCTGGGGGTTAACTCAAACCCTAGGTCGGCCCCCGAGGGACCCCTCCGATGGGGCCTGGCACCACAACGCCTGGGACTGCTGAACCACGAGCTCCAGCGCCGAACTGACCATGCTGCCCCGCTGACACCCGGGCCGCTAGAGGTGCCGCCGGTCATTCAGGGCGTGAGAACGGGCAGGGCCCTCCGAGCCCCCGTTGTCCTTCGAAGGCCCACCGCGCCAAAATGCTTGGGTCCACGCTCACGCTCACCAGCGCCCTCACCTCAGCCCGCCCCTCAGCTCGCCACCCAGTGGGCGGATCGAGCCTGCTGGCCTCCTGGGGGTTAACCCTAACCCTAGGTAGGCCCCCGAGGAGCCGCTCCCATGGGGCCTGGCACCGCAACGCGGGGATTGGGGACCCCCGAGCCCCAGCACCAGACTAATCTTACCGCTCTGCCGGAGGCCGGGCTGCTAAGGGTGCCGCCGGTCATTCAGGGCGGGAGATCGTGTAGGCCCTCCAAGACCCCGGCGAACTACGAAGGCCCCCCGTGCCAAAATGGTTGGGCCCACGCTCCTGCTCGCCAGCGCCCTCATATCGGCCCGCCCCTCCTCTCATAGCAGAGCCTGCGGATCAGGCCTGCCGGCCTCCTGGGGGCAAACTCTAACCCTAGGTCGACCACCAAGGGGCCTTCCCAAGCGGTCTGGCACTGCAATGCCAGGGATTGGGGACCCCCGAACCCCAGCGCCTGACTCCCCCTGCCCCCCGCCACCACCCAGGACGCTAGCGGCGCCGCAGGTCATTCAGGGCGTGAAAACTGGCAGGGCCCTCCGAGCCACAGGCGACATTTGAAGGCACCCTGCATCAAAACGCTTGTGCCCACAATGCCGCTAGGCAGTGCCCTCACCTCAGCCCGCCCTTCTGCTCGCTGCACAGCTGGCGGATCGGGCCTGCTAGCCTCCTTGGGCCTAACCCTAACACTAGGTCGGCCCCCGAGGGGCCCCTCCCAAGGGGCCTGGCTCCGCAACGCCTGGGATTGGGAAACAACGAGCCCATTTGCCAGACTCACCCTGCCGCCCCACCGCTGCATGGGCCACTAGGGGTGAAGCAGGACATTCAGTGCGGAAGAACGGGCAGGGCCCTCTGAGACTCCGTCGTTGTTCGAAGGCCCACCACGCCAAAATGCTTGGGTCCACGCTCCCGCTTGCCAGCACCCTCACCTCAGCCCGCTCCTTCGCTCACCGCACAACCGGCGGATATGGTCTGCCATCTTCCTCTGGGCTAACACTAACCCTAGGTCGGCCCCCGAGGGGCCCCTCCCAAGGGGCCTGGCGCCACAGCGCCAGGGATTGGGGACCCCCAAACCCCAGCGCCAGAATCACCCTGCCGGTCCGCCGGCACCCAGGCCACTAGGGGCGCTGCAGGTCACTCAGTGTGGCAGAAAGGGTAGGGCCCTCAGAGCCCCCGGCGACTTCGAGGCACCCCGCGCCAAAACGCTTGCGGCCACGCAACTGCTAGTCAGTGCCCTTACCTCGGCCCGCTGCTCTGCTCACCGCACAGCTGGCGGATCGGGCCTGCCGGCCTCCTGGGGGCTAACTCAAACCCTAGGTCAGACCCCGAGGGACCCATCCCAAGGGGCCTATTGCCGCAACGCCTGGGATTGAGGAGCGCCGGACTCACCCTGCTGCCCCGCCACCACCCGGGCCACTAGGGGCATCGCCGGTCATTCAGGGCGGGAGAAAGGGCAGGGCCCTCCGAGCCCTGGGCCACCTTCGAAAGCACCCCACATCAAAATGCTTGCACCCACGCTCCCGCTACTCAGCGCCCTCACCTCGGCCCTTCCCTCCGCTCGCCACACCGCCGGCAGATCGGGACTGCTGGCCTCCTGGAGCTAACCCTAACCCTAGGTAAGCCCCCGAGGAGCCCATCCCAAGGGGAGTGGGGCAGCAACGCTGTGATTAGGGACCCCCGAGCCCCAGCGCCGGACTCACCCTGCCGGACCACCGCCACCTGGGTCGCTAGGGGTGCCGCCAGTCATTCAGGGCGGGACAACGAGTAGGGCCTTCCGAGCCCCCAATGACCTTCGAAGGCCCCCCACACCAAAACGCTTGGGCCCACGCTCCTGCTCGCCAGTGCCCTCATCTCGGACTACCCCTCTGCTCGTTGAAGAGCGGGCAGATCGGGACTGCTGGCCTCCTGGGGGCAAACTCTAACACTAGGTCGGCCACTGAGGGGCCCATCCCAAGGTGCTGGTGCTGCCACGCTGGGGATTTGGGACCCCCAAGCCCAAGCACTGGACTCACCCTGCCCCCCCTCTTCCACCTGGGCCGCTAGGGGAACCGAGGATCATTCAGGGCGGGAGAATGGGCAGGGCCCTCCGAGCCCCCAGCGACCTTCGAAGGCCACCCGCGCCAGAACGCTTGGGCCCACGCTCCCGCACACCAGCGGCATCACCTCAGCCAGTGCTTCCGCTCTCCGCACATCCGGCGGATCCGCCCTGCCAGCCTCCTGGGGGCTAACCCTAACCCTAGGTTGGCTCCCAAGAGGCCTGGCACTGCAACACCGGGGATTGGGTACCGCCTAGCCCCAGCGCCGGACTCAACATGCCGCCCCCAGGCCACCCGGGCCACTAGGGTTGCCACCGGTCATTCAGGGCAGGAGAACGGGCAGGGCCCTCAGAGCCCCCGGCTACCTTTGAAGGCCACCCGCGCCAAAACTCTTGGGCTCACGATCCCGCTCGCCAGCGCCCTCACCTCGGCCCGCCCCACCGAAGTTGCAGCGCTGATTGATCAGGAGTGCCAGCCTCCTGGGGGCTAACCCTAACCATAGATCGGCCGCTGAGGAGACCCTCCCATGGGGCCAGGCGTTACCACTCCAGGGATTGGGGACCCCCGAGCCCCAGCGCTGGACTCACACTGCTGCCCTGCTACCACCTGGGCTGCTAGGGTCGCCACCGTTCATTCAGGGCAGGAGAACGGGCAGGGCCTTCTGAGCCACCTGCGACCATCGAAGACCCCCGCGCCAATGTGCCTGGTCCCATGGCCCTGCACTCCAGCGCGCTCATCTCGAACCACCCCTCCACTCGTCACAGAGCCAGCGGATCGGTCCTGCCAGCCTCCTGGGTGCTAACTCAAACCCTAGCTCGGACCCCAAGGGACCCATCCCAAGGGGCATGGCACCGCAACAACAGGGATTGGGGACCCCCGAGAACAAGCGCCGACTCACCCTTCCGCCCCGCCGCCACACGGTCCTCTACGGGCGCCTCAGTACATTCAGTTCGGGAGAACAGGCAGGGCCCTCTGAGCCCCCGTCTTATTTCAAAGGCCCACCACGACAAAACGCTTGGGCCCACACTCCCGCTCGCCTGCGCCCTCACCTCGGCCTTCCTCTCCACTCGCTGCACAGCCGGCGGATCGGGCCTGCCGGCCTCCTGGGGGCTAACCCTAACCCTAGGTCGGCCCCCGAGGAGCCCCTCCCAAGGGGCCTGGCGCCGCAACGTGGGGATCGGGGACCCCCGAGCCCCAGCTCCGAACACACCCTGCCGCCCCGCCGCCACCCGGGCTGCTAAGGTCGCCGCCGGTCATTCAGGGCTGGAGAATGGGTAGGGCCCTCCGAGCCACCAGAGACCTTTGAAGGCCCCCCACACCAAAAAGCTTGGGCCCATGCTCCCGCTCGCCAGCGCCCTTACCTCGGCCCACCCCTCCTCTCCACGCACAGCTGGAGGATCGGGCCTCCCGGCTTCATGGGGTCTCACCCTAACACGAGGTCGGGCCCCGAGGCGCCCCTCCCAAGGGCCGGGGATTGGGGACCCCCAGCCCCAGCGCCAGCGCCAGACTCACCCTGCCGGACCACCGCCCCCCGGGCCGCTAGCGCCGCCGGTCACTCAGCGTGGGAGAACGTGCAGGGCCCTCCACCCCCCGGCGACCATCGAAGGCCCCCTGCGCCAAAACGCTTGGGCCCACGCTCCCGCTCACCAGCGCGCTCACCTTGGCCCACCCCTCTGCTCGCCACACCGCCAGCGGTTCGGGCCTACCGGCCTCCTGGGGGCTAACGCTAACCCTAGGTCGGCCCACAAGGGGCCCCTAACAAGGGACCTGGCGCCGCAACGCCGGGGTTTCAGGACCCCCGAGCAACAGCCAGGACTCACCTTGTCGACCCGCCGCCACCTGGGCCGCTAGGGGCGCCACTGGTCATTCAGTGCGGGAGAACAGGCAGGGCCCTCCGAGCCCACTGCAACATTCAAAGGCACCCCGTGCCAAAATGCTTGGTCCCACGGTGCAGCTCCCTAGCGCCCTCATCTCGAACCGCCCCTCCGCTCATTGCAGAGCCGGCGGATAGGTCCTGCCGACCTCCTGGGGGCTAACTCAAACCCTATTTCGGACACCGAGGGACCCATCCCAAGGGGCCTATAGCCGCAACGCCTGGGATTGAGGACCCCAAGCCCCAGCACCGGACTCACCCTGCCGCCCCGCCACCACCTGGGCTGCTAGGGGCGCCGCTGGTCATTCAGGGCGGGACAAAGGGCAGGGACCTCCGAGCCCCGATGGACCTTCGAAGGCACCCCACATCAAAACGCTTGCGCCCACGCTCCCGCTACTCAGCGCCCTCACCTCGGCCCGCCCCTCCGCTCGCCGCACAGCCAACAGATCGGGACTGCTGGCCTCCTGCAGCTAACCCTACACTAGGTAGGCCCCTGAGGAGCCCATCGCAAGGGGCCTTAGGCAGCAACGTGGTGATTGGGGACCCCCGAGCCCCAGCGCCGGACTCACCCTGCCGGACCACCGCCACCCGGGCCTCTAGGGGTGCCACCGGTCATTCAGGGCGGGACAACGGGTAGGGCCTTCCGAGTCCCCGACGACCTTCGAAGGCCCCCGGCACTAAAACGCTTGGGCCCACGCTCCTGCTCCCCAGTGCCCTCATCTCGGCTCACCCCCCCGCTCCTTGCAGAGTGGGCGGATCGGGACTGCTGGCCTCCTGGGGGCAAACTCTAACCCTAGGTCGGCCACCGAGGGGACCATCCCAAGGTGCCTATCACCGCAACACCTGGGATTGGGAACGCCCGAGCCCCAGCGCCAGACTCTACCCTGCTGCCCTGCCGCAACCCGGGCCACTAAGTGCGCCTGCCGGTCATTCAGGGCGGGAGAACGGGCAGGACCTTCCGAGCCCCCGGCGACAATCGAAGTCCCCCTGAGCCAAAACGCTTGGGCCCATGCTCCCGCTCACCAGCGCCCACAACTCGGCCTGCCCTCCGCTCGTTGCACAGCCGGCGGATCGGGCCTGCCGGCCTCCTGTGGAAACCCTCACCTTGGGAGGCCCCTGAGGAGACCCTCCCAAGGGGCCTGGCGCCACAATGTGGGGATTGGGGACCCCCGAGCCCCAGTACCGGACTCACCTGCCGCCCCGCCTGCGCCCGGGCTACTATGGGCGTGGCCGGTCATTAAGGGCTGAAGAATGTGTAGGGCCCTCCGTGCCCCCTGAGACCTTCAAAGGCCCACCGCGCCAAAACACTTGGGCCTACGCTCCCGCTTGCCAGAGCCCTTACCTCAGCCTGCCCCTCCGTTCACACACAGCCGGCAGATCGGGCCTCCCAGCCTCCAGGGGGCTAACCCTAACCCTAGGTCTGCCCCCGAGGGGCCCCTCCCAAGGGGCCTGGCTGCGCAATGGCAGGGGATTGGGAACCCCCAACCCCCAGCACCGGACTCACCCTGCCGCTCCGCCACCACATGGGCCTCTAGGGGCCCAGCAAGACATTCAGTGCAGGAGAATGGGCAGGGCCCTCTGAGTCCCATCATCTTTCGAAGGCCCACCACACCAAAAGGTTTGGGCCCATGCTCCCACTCTCCAGTGCCCTCACCTTGGCCCGCCCCTCCGCTCAGCGCATGGCCGGCGGATCGGGCCTACTGGCCTCCTGGGGGCTAACACTAACCCTAGGTCGGCCCCACAGGGCCTCTCCCAACAGGCCTGGCGCCGGAACGCACGTGATTTTGGAACCCCAAGCCCCAGCGCCAGACTCACCCTGCCAAGCCGCCTCCACCTGGGCTGCTAGGGGCGTCGCCGGTCATTGAGGGCGGGAGAATGGGCAGGGCCCTCCGAGCCCCCTGCGACATTCCAAGGCACCCCGCCCCAAAACGCTTAGGCCCATGTTCCTTCTCCCAGCGCCCTCACCTTGGCCCGCGCCTCCCCTCGCAGCACAGCCGGCAGATTAGGCTTGCTGGCCTCCTGGGGGTTAACCCTAACCATAGGTCGGCCCACGAGGGCCCCTCCCAAGGGGACTGGCACCGCAACGCCGGGGATTGGGGAACCCAAGCCCCGACTGCGGTCTCACCCTGCCCCCATGCCACCACCCGGGCTGCTGGGGCACCCCCGGTCATTCAGGGCAGGAGAACGGGCAGGGCCCTTCAAGCCAAGGCAACACTCAAAGGCCCAGGGCGCCAAAACGCTGGGGACCACGCTCCTGCTCTGCATCGCCCTCACCTCAGCCCAACCCTCTGTGTGCCGCACAGCCGCTGATCAGGTCCACCGGCCTCCTGGGGGCTAACCATAAATGTAGATCGACCCCCGAGGAGCCACTCCCAAGGTGTCTGGTGCAGCAATGCTGGGGATTGGGGACCCCCGAGCCTCAGCACTGGATTCACCCTGCCACCCAGCCACCACGTGGGGGCTTGGGGTGCTGCCATTCATTCAGGGCGTGAGAACGGGCAGGGCCCTCGAGACACAGCGACCTTCAAAGGCCCCCCACGCCAAAACACCCGGGCCCACGCTCCCGCTCACCAGTGCCCTCACCTCGGTCCACCACTCCAGTCTCCACACAGCTGGCGAATAGGCCCTGCCAGCATCCTAGGGGCTAAACCTAACCCTAGGTCAGCCTCCGAGGGGCCCCTCCCAAGGGGCCTGCCGCTGCAAAGGGGTGGACTGGGGACCCCCGAGCCCTATGCCCGGACTTACATGCCGCCCCGCCGCCACCTGGGCTGCTAGAGGCGCCACCGGTCATTCAGGGAGGAGAATGGGCAGGGCCCGCCGAGTCCCCAGAGACATTCGAAGGCCCCCCGGTGCCAAAATGCTTGGGCCCACGATCTTGCTCGCCAGCGCCCTCACCTAGGCCCGCCGCTCCGCCCCACGCACAGTGGGCGGATCCCGCCTCCCAGCCTCCTGGGTGCTAACCCTAACACTAGGTCGGCCGCCCAGGGGCCACTCCCAAGGGTCCTGGTGCCGCTTCACCGGGGATCGGGAACTTCAAGCCCCAGAGCCACACTCACCCTACCGCAATGCCACCACCCGGGCCGCTAGGAGCACTGCCAGTCATTCAGGGCGAAAGAAGGGGCAGGGCCTTCCGTGGTCCCGGTGGCATTCAAAGGCTCCCCGTGCCAAAACGCTGGTGCCCACGCTCCCGCTCCCCAATGCCCTCACCTCGGCCCCGCCCTCCACTCCCCAGACAGTGGGCAGATCCCACCTGCTGGCCTCCTGGGGGCTAACCCTAACCCTAGGTCCGCCACCCAGGGGCCCCTCCCAAGGGTCCTGGTGCCGCTTCGCCGGGGATTGGGGACCCCAAGACCCAGAGCGAGACACCCTGCCGCAACGCCGTCACCCGGCCCACTAGGGGCGCCGCTGGTCATTCAGGGTTGGAGAATGGACATGGCCCTGGAGAAACCAGTGACATTTGAAGCCTCCTGCACCAAAATGCAGGGGCCCACGCTCCCACTCGCCAGCGCCTTTACCTCAGCCCGCCCACCTCTCACCGCCCAGACAGAGGATTGGGCCTGCTGGGTTCCTGGGGGCTAACCGAAACCCTAGGTCTGCCCCGTGGTGCACATCCCAAGGGGCCTGGCTCTGCAACGCTTGGGATTGGTGACTCAGAGCCCCAGAGCAGGACTCACCCTGGTGCACTGTTGCCACCTGGTGCACTGGGCCACTAGGGGCGCTGACGTTCATTCAGGGTGGGAGAAAGGGCAGGGCCCTCCGAACCCCCACTGACCTTTGAAGGCGCCCGGAACCAAAATACTTTGGCCCAGGCTCATGTTCACCAGCACCCTCACCTCGGCCAAACTCTGCTCGACGCACAGGTGGTGTATCGGGCCTGCCGGCATCCAGGGTGCTAACGCTAACCATAGGTCGCCCCCCGAGGGGCCTTCCCAAGGGGCCTGGCCTCGGAACGCTGGGGATGGGGAACCCGAGTCCAAGTGCCGGACTCACCCTGCCACTTTGCCACACCCGGGCCGCTAAGGGCGCCGCCGGTTATTCATGGCGAAAGAAGGGGCAGGGCTTTCCAAGCCCCCGGAGACATTCGAAGGCGCCCCGCGCCAAAATGCTTGGGCCTACGCTCCCGCTCCCCAGCGCCCTCACCTCGGACCACTGCTCCGCAGACCGCATAGCCAGCCAATCGGGCCTGCCGGCCTCCTGGGGGCTAACCCTAAGCCTAGGTCTGCCCCCGAGGGGCCCATACCAAGGGGCCTGGCGCCGCAACGCCGGGGATTGGGGATCCCCGAGCCGCAGCGCGGGACTCCCCCTGTCGCCCCACCAGCAACGGAGCTGCTAGGGGCACCGCTGGTTATTCAGGGCAGGAGAACGGGCAGGGCCCTCCTAGCCATGGCAACATTCGAAGGCCCAGGGCGCCAAAATGCTGGTGCCCACACTCCCTCTCCCCAGTGCCCTCACCTCGGCCCGCCCCTCCACTTGATGCACAGTGGGTGGATCGGGCCTGCCAGCCTCCTGAGGGCCAACCCTAACCCTAGGTCGGACCCCCACGGGTCTCTCCCAAGTGGCCTGGCGCTGCAACGCTGGGGATGGGGACCCTGAGCCCAAGTGCCGGACTCACCCTGCTGCCCTTCAGCCACCCGAGGCTCAGGTGCCCCGCCGGTCATACAGCGCGGGAGAACGGGAAAGTCCCTCCGAGCCCCCGCCAACCTTCGAAGGCCCCCGGGCTAAAACGCTTGTGCTCATGCTCAGTCTCGCCAGCGCCCTCAACTCGGCCAAACCCTCCGCGTGCTGAAGAGCTGCTGATCGGGTCCACTGGCCTCCTGGGGGCTAACCTTAACCCTAGATCAACCCCAAGCGGCCTCTCCCAAGGGGCCTGGCACCACAATGCCGGGGGTTGGGGACCCAAGCCTCAGCACCTGACTCACCCTGCCACCCAGCCACCACCCAGCGCCTTGGGGTGCTGCTGTTCATTCAGGGTGGGAGAACGGGCAGGGCCCTCTGAGACACGGCGACCTTTGAAGGCCCCCCGGGCCAAAACGCCCAGGCACACCCTCCCACTCACCAGCGCCCTCACCTCGGTCCACCACTCCGGTCTCCACACAGCTGGCGAATAGGGACCGCCGGCCACCTAGGGGCTAAATGTAACCCTAGGTTAGCCCCCGAGGGGCCCTTTCCATGGGGCCTGGTGCCACAACGCCAGGGATTGGGGACCCCCAAGCCCCAGCGCCGGATGCAACCTGCCACCCCACCCCACCTGGGCTGCTAGGGGCGCCGCCATTCATTCAGGGTGGGAGAACTGGCAGGGCCCTCAGAACCTCCGCCGACCTACAAAGCCACCCTGAACCAAAACGCTTGGGCCCAGGCTTATGTTCACCAGCACCCTCACCTCAGCCCAACACTCCGCTCGACGTACAGGTGGTGTATCAGGCCTGCCGGCCTCCTGGGGGCTAACCCTAATTGTAGGTGGGCCACGGAGGGGCCCTTCCCAAGTGGCCTGGCGCCACAACGCCGGGAATGGGGACCCCAACCCAAGTGCCGGACTCACCCTGCTGCCCTTCAGGCACCTGAGCCTCTAGGGACCCCGCCAGTCATTCAGAGCAGGAGAACGGGCAGGTCCTTCCGAGCCCCCACCGACCTTCGAAGACCCCCTGCACTAAAACACTTGGGCTCATGCTCAGTCTTGCCAGTGCCCTCACCACGGCCCAACCTTCCGCGTGCCACACAGCCGCTGATCTGGTCCACCGGCTTCCTGGGGGCTAACCGTAACCCTAGATCGACCCCCGAGGGCCCCACCCAAGGGGCCTGGCGCCGCAACCCCAGCAATTGGGGACCCCGAGCCTCAGCACCTGACTCACCCTGCTGCCCAGCCACCACACGGGGGCTTGGAGTGCTGCCGTTCATTCAGGGCGGGAGAACGGGCAGGGCCCTCCGAGACACGGTGACCTTTGAAGGCCCCCCGCGCCAAAACGCCCAGGCCCACGCTCCCAATCACCAGCGCCCTCACCTCGGCCCGCCACTTCACTCTCCACACAGGTTGCGAATAAGGCCTGCCAGCCTCCTGGGGGCTAAACCTAACCCTAGGTTGGCCCCCGAGGGGCCCCTCCCAAGGGGCCTGGCATCGCAACACTGGGGATGGGGACCCCGAGCCCCAGCGCAGGACTCACCCTCCTGCCCCACTGCCAATGGAGCCGCTAGGGGCGCCGCTGTTTATTCAGGGCAGGAGAAGGGGCAAGGCACTCCAAGCCATGGCAACATTCCAAGGCCCAGCGCACCAAAACACAGGGGCCCATGCTCCCGCAGGCCATCGCCCTCAACTCGGCCCGTACCTCCGCTCCTCGCACAGCCAGCGGATCGGGCCTGCTGGCCTCCTGGGCGCTAACCCTAACCCTAGGATGGTCCCTGACGGTCACTTCCTAAGGGGCCTGGCGCCGCAACGCCAGGGATTGGGGACCCCCAAGCCCCAGCGCCGGATGCACCCTGCCGCCCCCGCCCCACATGGGCCACTAGGGGCGCCGCCATTCATTCAGGGTGGGAGAAACAGCAGGGCCCTCCGAGCCCCCGCTGACCTTCAAAGGCCCCCCACCCTAAAACGCTTTGAGTCATGCTCAGGCTCGCCAGCGCCCTCACCTCGGGGTAACCCTCCACTTGTTGCACAGCCGCTGATCAGGTCCACCGGCCTTCTGGGGGCTAACTGCAACCCTAGATTGACCCCCGAGTGGCCCTTCCCAATTGGCCTGGCGCCGCAACGCCGGGGATTGGGGACCCCTGAGCCCCAGCGCCGGACTCACCTTCCCACCCAGCTGCCACCCAGGGTCTTGGTGTGCTGCCATTATTCAGGGAGGGAGAAAGGGCTGGGCCCTCCGAGACACGGTGACCTTCAAAGGCCCCGGCGCCAAAACGCCCAGGCCCACGCTCCCGCTCACCAGCGCCCTCAACTTGGTCCGCCACTCCGCTGTCCACACAGCTGGTGAATAGGGCCTGCCAGGCTCCTATGGGCTAAACCTAACCCTAGGTTGGCACCCGAGGGGCCGCTCCCAAGGGGACTGGCACCACAACGCTGGGGAATGGAGATACCGGAGCCGAAGCGCCTGACTCACCCTGCCGCCCTGCCGCCACCAGGGCAGCTAGGTGCGCCGCCGGTCATTCAGGGAGGAGAATGGGTAGGGCCCGCTGAGTCCCTGAAGACATTCGAAGGCCCCCCGCGCCAAAACGCTTGGGCCCATGCTCCTGCTCCACAGAGACTTCACCTTGACCCACTACTCCTTTCGTCGCACAACTGGCGGAGTGAGCCTTCTGGCGTCCTGGGGTCTGACCCTAACCCTAGGTCAGCCCCCGAGGGGCCCCTCCCAAGGGGCCTGGTGCCGCAACTGGGTGGATTGGGGACCCCTGAGCCCCAGCGCCGGACTCACCTGCCGCCCTGCCACCACCCGGACCGCTAGGGGCGCCGTGGGTCATTCAGATGGGAGAACTGGCAAATCCTTCCGTTTCCCCTGCCACCTTCCAAGGCCCCCCACTCAAAAAAGTTGGCTCCCACGCTCCTGCTCGCCAGCACCCTCACCTTGGCCTGCCCCTCCGCTTGCTGGAGCCAGCGGATAGTGCCTGCCAGGCTCCTGGGGACTAACCGAAACCCTAGGTCGACCCCGTGGGGCACATCCCAAGGGGCCTGGCTCTGCAACGCTTGGGATTGGTGACTCAGAGCCCCAGAGCCAGACTCACCCTGCCACACTGTCGCCACCCGGACCACAAGGGGCGCTGCTGGTCATTCAGGGTGGTAGAATGGTCAGGGCCCTGGAGAAACCGACGATATTTGAAGCCTCCCATGCCAAAATGCAGGGGCCCACGCTCCCGCTTGCCAGTGCCTTTACCTCGGCCTGCCCACCTCTCACTGCCCAGCCAGAGGATTGGGCCTGCCAGCCTCCTGGGGGCTAACTCTAACCCTAGGTCAGCCCAGGAGGAGTCCCTTCCAAGGGGCCTGGCGCAGCAACGCTGGGGATTGGGGATCCCAGAGCCACAGTGCGGGACTCACCCTGCCACCCCACCACCAACGGATCCGCTAGGGGCGCCGCTGCTTATTCAGGGCAGGAGAATGGGCAGGGCACTATGAGCCATGGCAACATTCGAAGGCCCAGGGTGCCAAACGCTGGGGACCACGTTCCCACTCGCCATTGCCCTCAACTCGGCCCGCACCTCCGCTCCTCACACAGCCAGCAGATCGGGCCTGCCAGCCTCCTGGGGGCTAACCCTAACCCTAGGTTGGCCCCCAAGGGGAACCTCCCAAGGGGCCTGGTGCAGTAACGCCAGGGATTGGGGACCCCCGAGCCCCAGCGCTGTACTCACCATGCTGCCCCGCCACCACCCGGGCTGCTAGGGGCGCCGCTGGCCATTCAGGGAGGGAGAACCAGCAGGGCCCTCCAATCCGCCAGCAACCTTCCAAGGCCCCCGTGCCAAATGCTTGGGCCCACGCTCCAGCTCGCTGGTGCCCTCACCTCGGCCTGGCCCTCTGCTACTGCACAGCTGGCGGATCATGCCTGCCGGACTCCTGGGTGCTAACACTAACCCTAGGACGGCCCCAGAGGGGCCCTTCCCAAGGGGCCTTGCACTGCAACGCATGGCATTGGGGACCCCCAAACCGCAGTGCCAGACTCACACTGCCACCCTGCCACCACCCGGGCCGCTAGGGGCGCCGCCGGTCATTCAGGGCAGGAAAAAGGGCAGGGTCCTCCAAGCCTCTAGCGACATTCAAAGGCCCCCTGCGCCAAAACGCTAGATACCACACTCCTGCTCGCCAGCGCCTTCACCTCGGCCCACTCTTCCGCTCGCCGCACAGCCGGCGCATCGGTCCTGCTGGCCTGGGGTCTAACCCTAACCCTAACCCCTAACCTTAAACCCTAAACCTTAACCCCTAATCCTAACCCTAACCCTAACCCCTAACCCTTACCCTAAACCTAACCCTACCCTAAACCTAACCGTAAACCCTAATCCTTAAACCCTAAACCCTAACATTAACACTAAACCCTAAACCCTAACCCTAATCCTGAAACCCTAAACACTAAACCCTAACCGTAACCACTAACCCAAAATCCTAAAACATAACTCTAAACCCTAACCCTACCCTGACCCCTACCATACCCCTAACCCTACCCCTAACCCTACCCCTTCAGCTAACCCTACCCCTAACCCGTAACCTAACCCTAAACCTAACCCTAACCCATACCCTAACCCATACTCTAACCTTAACTCTAACCCGTACCCTAACCCTAACCCTAACCTGTACCCTAACCGTAACCCTAACATGTACTCTAACCCGTACCCTAACCCATACCCTAACCCTAACCCTAAACTGTACCCTAACCCGTAACTTAAACTGTACCCTAAACCTAACCATAACCCTAACAATTACCATAACCCGTACCATAACCTAAACCCTAAACCTTAAACCCTGACCCTAACCCATACCCTAACTCATACCATAACCCGTACCCTAACCCTACCTGTGCCCTAACCCTAACCAGTACCCTTACCTTAACCTTAACCCATACCCTAACCCGTACACTAACCAATACCCTAACCCGTACCTAATACCTAACCCGGACCCTAACCCATACCCTAACCCTAAACCGTACCCTATCCCTATCCCTAACCCGTTCCCTAAACCGTACCCTAACCCTAACCCTAAACCGTAACCTAACCTGTACCGTAACCCTAAACTGTACCCTAACCCTAACCCGTACCCTAACCCTAACCTGTACCCTAAACCGTACCCATTTCCGTACGCCAACACTTAACCTAAACTGTACCCTAACCCGTACCCTAAACCATACCCTAATGCGTACCCTAACCCGTACCCTAAACCTAACCCATACCCTAAACCTAACCCGTGCTCCAAATCTACCCCTAACCCTAAAACCAAACCCTAAACCCTAACCCGTACCCTAAACAATAATCTGTACCCTAACCCATAACCTCTAACCGGTAACCCCTAAACCCAACCCTAACCTGCACCCTCTCCTTACCCTAACCCTAACCCCTACACTCACCCATACCCTAACCGTAACCCATACCCTAACCGTAACCCATACCCTTATCCGTAACCTAACCCTGGGGATTGGGTACACCTGAGCCCCACCACGGGACTCAGCCTGCCACCCCTCAGGAAACCATGCCCCTTGGGGCACCACAGAGCATCCCGTGCAGGAGAACTGGTAGGACCCCCTGAGCCCCCAGCAATCCTCGACGGCCCCCTACACCCCAACCCTGAGGCCCACGCTCATCCCGCCCCACGCTCATCCCGCCCCACGCCTTCCCTTCAGCTTGCCACCGAGCTCAGGCCTGTCAGGTTACTGGGGCCTAGACCTGACCCTAGGTCAGCTGGGTAGGGCCCCTCCCCTGGGGCCCGGTGCAATAGCCCCGGGGACTGGGGACACCTGAGCCCCACTGCACGACAAAGCCTGCCAGCCGGCAGGAAACCGTGCCCCTTGGGAGGCTGTAGAGCATTCAGGGCGAGAGAACCAGGAGGGCCCCCAGAGCCCCCGGCGAATTCGGCGATCCATAAACCAAACCTTGAAGCCCATGCTCACCCCACCCCGCACCCTCACCTCAGCCCGCGGTGGAGCTCGCCACATAGTGGGCATATCTGGCCTGCGGGGTTCCTGGACCCCAACCCTAACCCTAGTTCATCTGTGGAGGGGCCCCTCCCCAGGAGCCTGGAGCTGCAAACGTGGGGATTCGGGACACCTGAGCCACACAGCAGGACTCAGTCTGCACCCCGCAGGAAACCATGCACCTTGGTAGGCCATAGAGCATTCAGGGCTAGAGAACCTGGAGGGCCCTGCTGAGCCACCAGCGAACTTCGGCGGCCTCCCGCACCCCAACCCTGAGGCCCACGCTCACCCTCCTCACACCCTCACCTCAGCACGTGTAGCTCACCATACAGACAGCAGATTGGGCCTGCAGGGCTCCTGGGGCCAAACCCTAGCCCTAGGTCGGCCGCAGGTGTGGGGGCCTCCCCAGGAGCCTTACACCGCAGCCCTGGGGAATTGGGATACCTGTGCCCCACCGCAGGACTCAGCTTGCCATCCGACAGGAAACCGTGCCCCTTGGGGCTCTACGGAGCCTACAGGGCACGAGAACTTGGGGAGGCCCCCGGAGCCCATCCCCATCCATTGGCAGCCCCCCGTGCCCCAACCCTGATACCCATGCTCACCCTCCCCCATGGCCTCCTCTCAGCCCTCCACAGAGCTCGCCGCACAGCCTGCAGATTGTCCCTGCCAGGCTCCTGAACTCTAACATTTACCCTAGGTTGGCCACAGAAGGTTCCCATCCCAGGGTCCTGGCACCCCACCCCGGGGGATTGGGGACACCCAAGCCCCACCGTAGGACTTAGCCTGCAGCACACATTAAACTGTACCATTTTGGGGAACAACAGAGCATTCAGGGCAAGAGAATTGGGGCAACCCCTGAGAGCCCCTACTGGTGAACCCCGACCTTTGTGGGCCCGTCCGGATGAAACCCCAAGGCTCACACTCACCCACCCTTGTGCCCTCATCTCAGTAGGCCTGGGAGTTCTCTGAGCACTGGGCAGTTCAGAACTGCTGTCTCTTGAGGCCTAAACTAGCCATGGGTCCTCTGCTGAGGGTCCCTCCCTGTTTGCCTGCCTCCAAGGCAGCAGGCATTGGGCTCACCTCTGCATGACTAGAGGACTCAGCCTGCCCCACAGCAGGAAACTGTCCATTTGGGGCTGCAGCAAGGATTCATAGGAAAATCGGAGGGCCCCCCTCAGCCCATCCCAAGCAACCCCCACTTTCAGAGATCTCCCCAGATCCAATTAGTGGCTTCACACTGACCTTTAAACTTGCTCTCCACGGAGATCTTTTGAAATTCTCCACACTTCCAACCGATGGCATCATCCAGCTTCAGTGCCTTACCCAGCTTTAGGTCTTGAGAGATTAAAATGGGAAGTCACTTCACTGATGACGACATACTGGTGACCAAAAGATACATGCATAAATGCTTCATATCACTTGGCTTCAGGGAAATGCAAATCTAAACCCCTATAGATGCCATTTCACACGAGGCCAAATATCTAAAAATAAGAAGACATGAAACTATACATGTTGGAGAGGATGTGGAGAAACGGGAACCCTCTTACACCCCTGTACGAATGCAGTCCGGCACAGCCACTCTTGAAAATGGTACGGAGTTTCCTCAAGAAGTTATAAATAAAGCTACCGATGTCCCAGCAATTGCACTACTGGGTATTTACCCCAAAGAGACAGAGGTATTGACGATGGGACACATGCACCCCAGTGTTCATAGCAGCAATATCCATAATACACAAATTGTGGAAGGAGTGCAGATGAGCATGGATAGATGAATGGATAAAGAAGATGTGGATCATATATATAATGGAATATTACTCAGCGATCAGACAGGATGAGTACTTACCATCACACCGACCTGGGTGGAGCTGGAGGGTATTATGATGAGTGGAATATGTCAATGAAAGAAAGGCAATGATCATATGCTTTTACTCCTATGTGGAATATCAGAAAAAGGGAAGAAGACCATAGGGGAAGGAAGGGAAAATAGAATGGGAAGTCATCAGAGAGGGAGAAAACCCATGATGGACTCTTAACTATCGCAAGAAACTGATGATTGTTGGAGGAGAAGTTTAAGGGGTAACTGGCTGAGTAGCATTAAGGAGGTCACACGATACAATGAGCACTGGGTGTTACACACGACTGAAATTTTATTGAAGACTACATCTGAAACTAATGATGTACTGTAAGTTGGCTAATTGAATTTAAATTAAAGAACAAAAGACCTCGAATAAACAATCCTAAACATTTGTATGGAACCACTAAAAATTCCAAACAGCCAGTGCAATGTGGAAAAGAAAAACAAAGCTGGAGGACTCACAATTTCAGATTTCAGGTTATACTACAAAGCTGCAGTCATCCTAACAAGAGAATACGGCACAAAAATAGACACAGTGACCAAAGGAACAGGATACAAGTTCAGACAGAAACCCACAATTATGTGGTCCATGAATCTTCCACAAAGCAAGCAAAGATATCAAAAGGGAAAAGGACAGTCTCTACAACAAATGGTGTTGGGAAAACTACACAGCTACGCACAAAAGAATGAAATTAGACTGCTTTCTTACACAATACAGACAAACACAAAACAGTTTCAAGACCTCAATATGAGACCTGAATCCATAAAAATCCTACAGGAGGGAAGACAGTAACTTCTTGACATGGACCATACCAACGTTTTTCTAGACTGTGTCCTGAGGCAAAGGAAATGAAAGCAAAAATAAACTATTGGGAATACAGCAAAATAAAAAGTTTCCACATGGCAGAAGAATAATGAAAACATAAAAATAATAAGACAACCTACTCAAAGGGAGAAGATATTTGCAATGATCATATGCAATAAAGGGATAGTGTCCAAAACATATACAACTGATACTACTCGACCCCCAAAAAACAAATAATCCAGTTTAAAATTAGGCAGAAGACATGGACAGACATTTCTCCAAAGAAGAAATACAAATGGCCAACAGTCCCGTGAAAAGATGTTCACCATCACCCATCATCAGGAAAATGTAAATACACAGGACAATGAGGTAATACCTCAAACCTGTCAGAATGGCTAACATCAAAAGCACAACAAAGAGCAGGTGTTGGGAGGATGTGGAGAAAGGGGAATCCTCGCGAACTGTGGGTGGGAATGCAAACTGTGGTGGCCACCGTGGAAAACAGTATGAAGGTTCCTCAAAAAATTAAATATAGAACTACCCTACGATCCAACACCCACTCTACTGGTATTTCCCCAAAGAGTAGGAAAACAGTAACTTAAAAGGATACGTGCAGCCCTATGTTTCTTGCACCATTATTTACAATATCACAATATGGAAGCAACCCAAGTGTCTGTAGAAAAAATGACAAATGAGATGATAGATGTGTGTATTCACACACGCACACGCACACACACACACACACACACACACACACACACACACACACACACACAGTGGAGTATTACTCGGCTTGAAAAAGAATGAAACATTGCCATTTGCAGCCATATGGATGGAGCTAGAGAGTATTATCCTAACTGAAATCAGTCAGTCAGAGAAAGACAAATCCCATACGATGTCAGCCTAATGGGGAATTTAAGAAACAAACAAAAATAAATAAATAAATAAAAGAGAAAAAGAAGACACACCAAAATACAAACTCTTAACAAGAGAGAACAAACGGATAGTTACCAGAGAGGAGGTGAATAGAGGGATGAGTGAAATAGATGAAGCAGATTAAGAGGACACATTTCTTGATGACCACTGAGTAATATATAGAATTACTGAATCACTCTCTTGTACACCTGAAACGAATGTAACACTGTATGTTAGCTCTACTGGAATTAAAATAAATTTTTAAAAAAGATTTTTCTTTCAGGAACCTCTTTGAAAAAGCTTTTCCTGTGCAATGTGCATAAGTCCTACTTGGGAGGATTCACTCTACAATAATTATTCACTCTATGTCTTGAATTCAGATTTCCCTGAGTTCTTACTGTGGATCCCAGCCCACGGGAGCCATGGTCCTTTTCTGTCCAGGCTCAGCACCTATGCATTCAAGATTGGAAGTAGAGACACATGTCACTTCACAGTCCAGAAAGCTATTATTGTTTCTGTTTCACTGTGAGAGAGTCACAGACTTTGGGACAGGTTTCAGAGCAGGTATATTATGGATCCTGGATCTCTACTTCAATGTTCATTGCCTGGATCCATTTGGCTAATAGGTTCCCTGTGGATGGGCTTGCTTCCAAGCACATACATGGAAGATGCAAAGGTGGGTGGGCTTGGTGCGGGACAGGAAGAAGACCAAAAGCAGACAAGAGTCCGAACCCTCCTCTGATCCAGGAACTGCTACGGGAGAGGGTACGGGAGGTAGAATCCATGCGAAACTCCAAGGTCACCAGCTGAACACAGGAGACACAGGTCAAGGGATCTGGAGATGCAGGGGTTGAAGGCTGCTCTGAGCTACCTCTGGGAGGAAGGGAGGGAAGGAATGAGGAGACACTGCGTGCCCCTGGCCCATGCCAGCTGCCCATCACTCCGAAACGCATCCGTCTACACAGCTGACACAGCCTGGGCTCAGGATGGGCTGGCTCGGGTCCCTCAATCCTCAGTGGGACAGCTGGCCCCAGGGCTCAGAGACATGCTGAGGGAGATGAGAGGGAAAGCTGCCCCACCCAGGTCATCCCCTCCTTGAGCAGACAGCCCTTCAGAACTGCTAAAAAAAAAAAAACACTAACGGGGTTGAAAGACATGCCATGGATGAACTGAGGCATAGAGATATGTAAAATAACATGCATTTTTAAGTTCAGAGCTGTCAGCTCAGGAAGTGGGGAGAGCTTCCCTGAAGAAGACTGAGGGGAGGGCAGGCCATGCTGAAAAGGGAGACATGGCTCTCCTGATTGGGGACCTGCAGCCCCCTTCCAGGGCAGGGCATCATCCTCGCATCACACGAGATCCATGGAAGTGTTCCATCAGGGCCAGATGTTTGTCTCAAGAAGGCTACCCTGGCATCGGACTGCACAGGGCACCAGGGACGAGGGCCAGATGGAGGACGGACAATACCCCGGAGGCCATGGGGCAAGAGCAGAGGCACATGACCTTGAAGATGATGATGAAAAGCAGGAGGTGGCAGCATGGAACCGGCCCAAAAGTGCCATGGGAGCAGTGCCCACAGCTACACTGACTGGGTGCTTTCTGTGCCTGGTGTGGCTGACTTCAGTGTGCTCCAGACTATTCCTGACCACAAGTCTAGAAAGTGTGCACCACCCGCGGCCTCCTCTCCCCTTGCAGCTGATAGGAATCACGGTCAAAGACCCTGGTCAGCTTTCGTGGAAACCAAGCAGTGGCTCCCCCGCACGCTGCACCTCTGGTAGTGGTCCAGTGCGACCCTCGTGCCTGGCCAGACACTGATGTCTACCTGTCTCCACACAAATCCACAGACAGGAGGGTGTCCCTGAATTCCACAGCACCTGATGAGACAGATCCACAGAACCCAACACCCAGTGGGTCACTCGGGACCTCACCTATGGTCATGGAGCTCACCATACCCTATTTCTGTTACTTCCCACGGAAAGCCTAGTTCTGATCCCCCACAATACCATACATCCTGGTTGCTGACCTGGGGTCATTGCATGAACTCACATGGCACCTTTCTTTTAGAGAAGGCTATGCCTACACCGCCTAGAAAATATTTCTAATGAAGTACAAGTCCATCAGGACTACGTTGTGAATGGTAGCACACAGCCTGCATGGTAGTAGTCAGTAATTCTAACAAGGGTTAACCCCACCCCCCGACTCACAAAACCTTCCTCCGTCCCCACGGAACTCATGGTCTGCCCTCAGAAAACCCTCCAGGAAACAAACCTTTCATCTGAATGCTCTCTTCACCTTCTGCTACAAATCTTGTCCAACCACAATGATATGAAACTAGAAATTAGTCTCAAGAAAAAAATGGGACAGTCAAAAATATGTGGAGATTGGGGGGCCTGGGTGGCTCAGTCTTAAGGATCTGCCTTCAGCTCAGGTCGTGATCCCAGGATCCTGGGATCTAGCCCAGAATCAGGCTCCTTGCTCAGTGGTAAGCCTGCTTCTCCCTCTCACAACCCCCTCCTTGCATTCCCTCTCTTGCTGTCTCACTCTCTGTCAGATACTGAAATAATCTAAAAAAAATATGTGGAGATTTAACAACATGCTACTGAACAACCAACAGTCAAAGAAGAAAAAAAATTAGAAGTACCTGGTCACTGATGAAAAAGAGAACCTACAAAAACTTATGGGATGCAGCAAAAGTAGCTCTACTGGGGACGTTCATAGAAATTCAACTCTTCATCAATCCATGAGAATGCTCTCCAATAAACAACGTGATTTATTTGGTAAAGAAGTAGAAAATAAAACAACAAACAAAGCCCCAAATTAGTAGAAATAAGGAAATAACAAAAAGGAAGGCATAAATAAATCCAACAGAGACTAAAAAGACAAAAAAATAAAAAGCATGAAAATAAGAGCTGCCTTTTTTGGAAAGATAAACAAAACTGACAAACTTAGCTAGACTCACCAAGAAAGACAGAGGACTCAAATACAATCAGGAAAGAAAGATAATGGATTCCTATATCATATCAAAATCAAAAGAACTCTTCAAACTTAAACACAACAACTTCTTGCAAGACAGGTCTCTAAAGACAAAGGAAATAAAAGCAAAAATGAACTATTGGCACTTCATCAAGATAAAAAGCTTCTGCACAGCAAAGCAAATGATCGACAAAACAAAAAGGCAACCTATGGAATCAAAGAAGATATCTGCAAATGATATTACAGATAAAGGGCTGGTATCCAAGATGTATAAAGAACTCCTCAAACTCGACACCCAAAAAATGGGCAGAAGACACAAAGAGATACTTCTCCAGAGAAGACATACAAATGGCCAACAGAAACATGAAAAAATGCTTCACATCACTTGCCATCAGGCAAATACAAATCAAAATGACAATGAGATACAACCATACACCAGTTAGAATGATTAAAATTAACAAGGCAGGGGGCACCTGGGTGGCACAGTGGTTAAGCGTCTGCCTTCGGCTAAGGGCGTGATCCTGGCCTTATGGGATCGAGCCCCACATCAGGCTCCTCCACTATGAGCCTGCTTCTTCCTCTCCCACTCCCCCTGCTTGTGTTCCCTCTCTCACTGGCTGTCTCTATCTCTGTGGAATAAATAAATAAAATGTTGAAAAAAAATTAACAAGACAGGAAATAAAAAAAAGTCAGAGAGGATGTGGAGAAAGGGGAGCCCTCTTACACTACTCGTGAGAATAAAGCTGGTACAGCCACTTTTGAAAACAATATGGAGGTTCCTCAAGACGTTAAACCCAGAGCTATCCTACGACCCACCAATTGCACTACTGGGGATTTACCCCATAGACACAGAGTAATGAAAAGAAGGGACACCTGTATCCCAATGCTCATAGCAGCAATGTCCATAATACCTAAACTGTGGAAGGAGCCAAGATGTCCTTTAGCAGATGAATGGACAAAGAAGATGTGGTTCATCTGTACAATGGAATATTACTCAGTCATCAGAAAGGATGAATACCCACCATTTGCACCAACGTGGATGGACAGGAGGGGATTATGCTAAGTGAAATTAAGTCAAGCAGAGAAAGACAATTATCATATGGTTTCACTCCTATGTGGAATGGAAGGAATAGCATGGAGGACATTAGGAGAAGGAAGGGAAAAGTGAAGGGGGGGAATTAGGGGGGGGTGAACCATGAGAGACTATTGACACTGGGAAACAAACTGAAGGTTGCAGAAAGGGAGGGGTAGGGGAATGGGTTATCCTGGTGATGGGTATTAAGGAGGGCACGTGTCATAATGAGCACTAGGTGTTATATGCAAACAATGAATCATGAAACATTACATCAAAAACAAATTAGTACTGTAGGGTGACTAACATCATTTTAAAAAAAGAGAAAGATATGAAATCCATACAGGAACTGTCACTATTTGCAAATGACATGAAATCTTGAATGATTCCACAAAAAAAAAAAACTGTTAGAATAAACAAATTCAAGAAAGCTGCAGGATATAAAGTCAATATACAGAGACCTGTTGTCTTTATTTATTTTCAAATTTTATTTATTTATTTGACAGGAAGAGAAAAAGCACGAGAAGGGGGAGTGTCAGAAAGAGGGAAAAGCAGACCCTCGCTAAGCAGGGAGCCCAACACCGGGCTGGATCCCAGATCTCTGGGTTCATGACCTGAGCTGAAGGCAGACGCTTCACCTATGGGGCCACTCAGATGACCCAACTTCTTGCATTTCTGTATACTGATGACACACTTTCACAAAGAGAAATTAAAAAAGCAATGCCATTTACAATTGCATCAAAAAAAATCTAGGAATAAAACTAACCAAAAATGAGAAAGACATAGTACACTCAACAAATGGCAGAAAAGAAATGAAAAGCATGTGTGTCGAGGGGGGCAGGATGTATGGGTCAAAGATTTGGAAGGCAACACAAACAAATGGAAGCATACGCCATGCTCCTTAACTGGAAGAGTTAATTATGTGAACATGTCCATCGTACCCAAAGCAATCGACAGATGTGATGAAATCCCTATCTGAATTCCAGTGGCATTATTCGAGCAAATAGAAAACAGTCTTCAAACTTGTATGGAATCACAAAAGACCCCAAATACCCAAAGGAACCTGGAGAAAGAAAGGTGCAGTCAACACACACCTGGATTTCAAGCTAGGTTACAAAGCTGTTGTCATCAAAACAGGATGGTACTGGCATAAACCAGACACCAGGTCAGTGGAACAGAACAGGAAGCTCAGAAACTTACCCACACGTAGATGATCCTAACTTATGACACAGCAGCAGAAGATATGCCATGAGGGAAGGACTGTCTCTTCAGTGAGCGAAAACAGGCAAACTGGACACTAAATGCAGAAGAATATAACTGGGCCACTTTCTTACACCACACACAAAATTTTTAATGGATGAATGATTTGAACATAAGACCTGAATCCATAAACCTCCAAGAAGACACAGGTGCTAAGTCTCTCGACATTGGTTTTGGCAAAGAGTCTTCAGATCGGACACCAAATGAAAAGGCAACAAAAGCAAAAATAAATAAGTGGAACAACATCAAGCTGAAATCTTCCACACGGAAAAGAAAGCATTCAAAACTTATAAGGCCACTGACCCAATAAGAAAAATATATCTGCGAATCATATGCGTGAGAAGAGGCTAATATCCAAAATACACACAACACTCATACAAATCAAAAGAAACAGAAAAAAACTGTATAAAAAATGGGGGGAGTATGTGAATAGATACTTTCCACAGATGGCACACAGGTGCCAACAGACAGAAAAAGTTGTTCGACATCACTAATCATCGTCAGGGAAACATCAGTCAAACCCACAATCGGCTATCCCCTCACAACTGTTGGAACAGCAATTGTCCCAGAGACAGACACCAGGTGGGGTCAAAGGTGTGCAGACGAGGAGACACTGTGCACTGTTGGTGGGAATGGAAATTGGTGCAGCCACTGTGACAAATGGTATGGAGGTTCCTGAAAAAATAAATGCAACTACCACATGACCCAGTAATGGCTCTACTGAGTATTGATTCGGAGAACACAAAAATACTGCCTCAAAAAGACAGATGCACTCCCACGTTCACTGCAGCATTATTCAAAGGACCAGATATGGAAACACAGACCTTGGGGGCCTTATGCCAAGTAACTGAGACACAGAAAGACCAATACCAGATGCTCTCATGTACATTCCACGTGAATAAACAAATACTGAACGCATAGATACTGAGAGCAGATTGGTAGGTGCCAGATTCGGGGGTGGGGTGGTAGAAACGGGTTAAGGTGGTCAAAGTCTCAATGTTTGAGTGAGAAAATCTGACAGTCATGAAATGTTCTGTCCAGCATGGAGACTAAAACTAACCCTGCAGCATGGGGTATAGGTTTCCCTGCTCTTTGAAAGTACAGGGCTTCTGAGAAACCTTGCACAGCAGTAATGGTGTCAAGAGGAATGACCATTAATTTACACAAACAATTAGACAGTGTGCTCAGACTCCAAAATTCCTTCTCTTTGGCTTTACTTAGGCCTCAGGACACAAGTTTCTAAGGGAGGCCCAGCATAAATGAAGACAAAGCACAGCAGAGGCTCACAAACACCATTCAAAGTGCTGGTGTCTGGGTGCGGAGAGCGGTTCCCAGCGGAAGGAGCTGGTTGGGGTGCATGCCGCCTCTGTCATGCTTCTCCCCAAAACAGATGCTGAACGCGATTCTCATTGTTCACCTTTTTTCATAAGAGGGAAATCCTCTTCAGGTCTCTTCCTCTTACTGAAGCTGGGTAATAACGTAATTCTTTCAGGAAAGCCCAGTGTCTTACTGTGAACGTTTAAAAAGTGGGGGATATTGAACTTGAGCATTGCTGAGGGAGGAGATGTGAAAGGTTCTCCCAGACACAAACCTAAGCAGATCCACCGGGAAAGGCACCTTCCTCAGCATGTGGAACACGGACTACCTCCTACCCCCTGAGAAACCCACTCCTTCCCCTCGATCAGGACAACCCACAACAGCTGGGAGTACCCCAATTCCTCCGTTCTCCTGCTCCTAATAGCTAACCCATCAGCAAATCCTGTGAGCTCCATCTTCAAAATGGACCCAGAATAGATCTAACCACTCCATCCAAGGCCACCTGTCTGGTCCACAGTGCCTGAGTTCCTGGAAAAGCTTCGTCATTGACCTGCCTTGCCATCTTCAACCCTAGGTCATCTGTTCTCAACATTGTAGCCAGGATGGCCCAGTGAAACAGGGTCTCATGGGGTTATAGCCCTGGAATGGCTTTCTGTCACCCTCTGTCACCTCTCTGAGCTCATGTCCTAATCTGTCTCCTGTGGCCACAGGGCCTTCTTGGTGCTCCTGGACATACCTGGAATTCTCCTGCCCCAGAGCCTTTGTACATGCTTTCCCTTCTGTTTCTAATGCTCTTGATGTGTTCTCACTCACCTTCAGAGAAGTCTGAATTGGAGTGACAGGGACAGAAGATGAGGCTGTGTGTGTTGGGTGAGGCTGGTGGCTCAGAAGAAGGTTCTCTGTCAGCTCTCCGCCTGTGCCTCACTTGTCCTCAGCCAGGAACATGCACACAGCCCTCACCTGTCACAACTCCCACCCAGGAGACCCACAGCCACCCCTGGAGCCCACCCTGCCAACACCCTGCTGCAGAATGCATTCAGCTCTCCTCTGGGACCCCTGTCAGCTTTACCTAGACCTGGAACTCCCCTTTCTTCTGCAAAGCTCCCAGATTCCTCCTCTTCTTCCAAAATCACACTGGCGCAAGGCTTTCATGAGAAAGCTAAAACGCTAACTAATGAAAGGTTCACACCTACTTTCCCCTTCTGTTGCCTTTTTCTCCACCTTCTTTCCTACCTGTGCAAACTGTAACATATCAGTGGAACATGAATATGCTCTGAGACCTGAATCTTTCATTGCAGCTTTCTGAGGACTCCTTATGTGATAAGAAACTAGTGTATCCTACAACAGGGTGTTTTACAACTCTCATCTATAGAATAGTACAGCCCAATTCACTACAATTTTACCTCACTCTTCATGAAGCAGAACACTTTTTCCTTTCTTCTCTTACTTAAATTCCAGTTAGTTCACATGCCATGGAATATTTGCTTCAGGGGTAGGATTTAGTGATTCCTCACCTGCATACAGTACCCGGTGCTCATCACAAGTGCCCTCCTTAATACCCCTCACCCATTTAACACTTCCCCCCACGCCCCTGTCCTGCAGCAACACTCAGTTTGTTCTCCAAGGTTGAGTCTATTTCCTTGTTTGCCTTTCTCATCACCCCTCCACTCTGTTCATCTGTTTTCTTTCTGAAATTCCACAAGCGTGAGAGCATAGGATATTTGTCTTTCCTCAATGATTTTGCTTAGCCTAATACACTCTAGGTCCATCCACATCCTTGCAAATGGTAAGATTTCATTCTTTTTGAAGCTGGGTCATATTCCATTATATATATGTATCCCACATCTGCTTTATCCGTTCATCAGTGCATGGACTTTGGGATTCTCTCCATAGTTTGGCTACTGTGGACATAACTGCTATAAACATCATAGTGCATGTTCCCCCTTTGAATCTGCATTTTTGTATCCTTTGGGTAAATACCTAGGAGAGCAATTGCTGGATCATGGGGTTGTTCAATATTTAACTTTTTGAGGAACCCCAACACTGTTTCCCAGACTGGCTGCACCACTTTGAATTGCCACCAACAGGATGGGAGGGTTCCCCTTTAAGCAGAACATTATCTGCCGGCAATTTCATAAGAGGAAACAAAATCTCTGGGAGATGCACCCAGGGTCAGGCAAGCAGTTGCAGACTTCACTCCAAGGCTCCTGACGCCAAGCCCCTTGAAGCCACCAGCATGCCACTGTCCAAAAGAATTCCCAGACTCTCCTTCTGACTCCACCACCAAAGAAACTACAGAGAGAATATGGCACCTCAAAATATCGAGATAATACATTTAGTAAAACTAGAAAGTCAAGCTGAACTTTTAAACAGGAACAGGCCGCTTTGGATAATTTTCAATTTTCCCTCCACCCTAATTTTAACTCTTCTGATGAATAAACTAATCAATGATGAAACATCAACTTTGTCAAATGACGTCATCCAAGTCTGTATCAAATGAAAAAAAGCCACCTAACTCTAGATGCTGGCCACTGAACCATATCTTAGGCCCAATTGAATAAACACTGTTAGATGAAGGAACAAATTAGATGTTACAAACAGGCACAGAGTGAATCTCACCTCCCCTTTCTAATAAAAGAGGGTTCCTAGGAAACAGATGGTCAAAATACATCTGTAAGCAATAAATGGACAGAGAAATTGTGATCCCCTGCAAAGTTCTACCTGCAGGGAAACTAAGTAATTCTTGCACTTCCAGAATGCTGACAGCTACTTCAATTTTACTTTGTGGCTCAACTAGAGAAAAGAGAAAAGCCCAGGAGGTTTTGGGATAATGAGAGGTTTTACCTCCAGCCCTGACATAGATAGGACATTTTGCCAAACATACCTGTGCTTTCTCTGAACACTGGCGTCCTGTGACAAGCTGCCTCGCTGACTCAGATGTTGATGTTCAAAACTTCTGGTGTCTTGGAGCCAGAGCAAAGAAGTGCTGTCAGCTGGGGAGAAGAAGGCACCTCTCACCTAAAGCCTGCACACCGGCTTTGGTTTTTGGGCGAAGGGGCAACACATACTTGTTGTTTAGCAGAAATTATCTTCATTCTCAATAGACCAATGATCTTGCCTTTTCTGGAAAGCAGACCTACTCTTCTAAAGAAACCCTCAATTCGTCTATTCCCAATGGAACTAGAGTGGAACATTTATTTCTCACTTAAATAGAAAACACTGTTATTGTCAACATTGTGTGAATGAACTTTTAAAAACATTTTAGAGAGAAAGGAAGAGACCTTTATTCAAACCCAAGTCAGGACAGCTGCCTGGGAGACACAATCTACACCAAGAAGGGAGTGCTCCGGGGAAGGAACATTTGGGGCAGGCTTATATATTTTTTTCTGTTTTGTTTTAAGTACAGAGTTACACACCACAATGAGGATCTTCTTAGATTCCAGAAAGTGAAAGACTCTTTCTTATATTTTCCGTATGTACATGTCAGTATGACTTTAAACATATGGGAGCCAAAGAGGTTCTTTATTTTTTCTTATCTTTATGTTGGCATTTTTGGTTATTGTTTTCTTCTCAAAGCAGATGTAAACATGTGCTTGAGGCAGAAACAGGGCCCACGCTTTGAGGTTTTGCCCGGTCGTTTTGAGCCGGGTAAAATGTTAAAGGATAGCTTTCCTGGGAGCACAGGATCAGGGCCCACAGATGATATAAGATAAAAATTCCGTTTATCATTATAATTACTCCTAAATGGAGGAATTTGAGACAAAAGCACCTTTCACAAGAACACCAAGAAATCAAAATGATGGCCACACAAGGCTACCTGCTCCATGGTCAGCACAGGTAACAGAACTGTTCACAGTCTCTAGACTCCTGCCCTTCTCCTGCCCAAATCTCTGAAGCACACAGACACTTAAAATCAGAATTGTTTAACTGCTAGACACCTTAGAGATGTCTGGCACCATTCCCTTGGACTGCAGAATAAAACACAGTAGCTCGTTGTCACAAACTAATTTCAACATGAAGTGCCCCCTGGATGCACTAAGTTCTTTCTCTGCAAATGTTGACTAATGTAAGTCACAGTCATACCATATAAACACTACGATGGCTGGGAAGTCATCGTAGGTAAGGCAATATTTTAGCCATGTTTATAAGCATTGGCTCACGTTGTAGAAGAGGCTGAGCTGAGTGTTTTTAAATACTATTTCAGACCTGTTTTACAGCACCCTCTGAACATACCAGAGCCTGAATTGACTCAAAAAGATAGTTGGTTTTCGTAACTTTAATACCAGGAAAATAATATACTGTCTGTATTCCTAAGGATCTTTGAGTATCTTACCCACAGGTCCTCCACTGAGATAATGATCTTAATGATCACCATTGGCAGAGGTGAAAAGGCCCGCTGAATTCGTTCCAGTTGTCCACATGACAAGAAAATCCTGATACTTGATAGATTTCCAGATCGAGACGACCAGAGATATGAGGGAAATAGTACCCTGTATGGAACAACAAGGGATTTGGAGTCAATTTGGGGATCCCACTTAGGTTTCTGACACTAAAATCCTCTGTGACTCATATCATCTGAGTCCCTGTCTAACCACCTGAAAATGTGCCTAAAAATATCTACACCCTAGTTGAGAAGTTTAAGAGGCAGAATGCTACAAAGAGCCAGTATGATGTCTGTCAAGAACAGGTGCTCAGGAAGCCATAATTGCTATTGGGTCTATTTCTTTTACAGAAGAAAGAACACATGTTGAATCCATATTCCTAATAGATGACTCACCAGATGATTTTCAAACCTGAAGGAAGGCCAAGAAGTCGCTTTGTGTCATATTTCAATCAGAAATCATGTTGTTGGACTGGTGAGGACGATATGATAGCAACGTCATCACTAACAGTGGGGAGCTTCTAATTTACATACGGCCATGGTGACCCCCTTAGCTCAGAGCCACCAGAAAGGGCAGCTGGGGAGGGGGCACCGCCATCACTATGAGTGGGGAGCTTACCATTTCCATATGGCCATGTTGACCCCCTTAGCTCAGGGCCACCACAAAGGACAGCTGAGGGGGACCACAGGCCAAGGCTGCCAGGTGTGGCTGGGGCAGGCAGAACTCTGACTTAAGGCTCAACTCCTGTCTAGGTTATTATAATGCTCTTCACAAATAAAGTATCATTGTATGTGAGCCCTCATGTAGAAAAGGTTCAGAATTTCCATTGAGGTTCCCTCTCTGACCTTTAGGATATGTAGCAAAGTTCCATTTAATTTTTAAACATTGAAGGACTTCCTGGTTTTCTTTTCGCTATGACTGTGGCTCAATTCCCATGTGGTCTAAGAATAGAATCTAGTTAATTTCAGGGTTTAACATTTGTAGACTTGATTCGTGGCCCCACCTATCATCTATTTGGGTAAAGAGTCTATGACCACTTGAAAATAATGTATTCTGCACTTAATATGGAATGTTCCCTATATGTCAATTAGGTCACATTTTTACTAATGTTTTGTCTGCTTTTTCTGTCAGATATTGAGAAAGGTATATTAAAATCTTCAAACAATGCTGCTCTATTCAACGTGGTATCGGAGAATCTACCAGTGTTAGAAGGCAAGAGAAACAAAAAGTATAAGAATTGAGGGGATAACTGTGACTATTCACAGATATGATTGTGTACATAGAAAATCCAAAACAGTCTATAAATACCCTATTAGAATTAAAAATGCAATTTATAAATTTGAGATGGATTGTAGCTTCCCATTGGACAGTTTCTGAAAGAAAACGTAGAACCTGTCAATCTTGGGGTAGGACACAGTGTGCACTAACAATTTAAAAGAATTCAGTGGGACTTCATAAAAATGTGACATTTCTTCTTATCTTATGACCATAAGAAAATGAAAAAGTGAACCGCAAGCTTGGAAGTAAATTTCACAATACACACACTGACAAAGACTTGTCAAAAAGGAATTCCTGCTCATCAACCATAGAAAGTCTATTTATAAACAAATACTTCAGAAAAGATTGACTGATGGCCAATAAGAACAGGAAAGGGTGCTCTACAGTATTATTTTCAGGAACAGCAAGGCCTTTCCTAAAATGAAAACATACACACAAACCAGTATTCCCTAGATGGATGACATCCTTATTTCTGAGGACAGCATGAAGAACAGACTAGCATCAAAGTAAAGTGATGGAATTCCTGACACTCAGAGGATGGACAATTGACCTCAAACTACAGTACAATTTCTAGGCATCATTCGGTCCTCTGAAGGCAGACAACTACCACACCCCTTCCTACACCACACAGGTTGCTTCCCAACCCCTACCATAAAAGAAGAAGATGAGAAACAGATAGGACTAGTAGGAAATAGCAAAAATCACATGTGGGGATTATCCTGAAACACACTGATTACATAACTAGTGTAAGGAAGTGTAGGGAACTGACAAAGACAGAGACTCAAGAGGTACTTCTTTGGGAAATGCTGTCTGAAATCGTCACACCTTGGTACCAGCTAATGAGGGCTCTGAGCATACCCTAGGGTTTGCTCACAGGGGTCTGAAACACCATCGCTGAGGACTGAAACTCTTCAAGACCTCAAAGCTTGCCTGATTGACTATTGGACTAAGAGATTCCCATGTTCTGAAAACAGATACCAACTCATTGAAAGGTTCACCTGGGCTCTCTAGGAGGCCCTACTAGAAGCTGAACCATTCACTGAAAATCAATTACACACACACACACACACACACACACACACACACACACACACACACACCTGTCATTTCACCAATTACTTAAATATTAAAGGTTCTTCCTACCTTTTCTTTTTCACATTGATATTCATACTCACATGAAATGTCATCATTTCTAATGAACACTGATGTCAAAATAGAGATCCATTGACACAATATTCACAAAATGGAACTTCCCTGTATTTTCAATATAGCGTTTTTTAAAGTTCATAAATATTTTAGCTGTTTGGTAACATATACAGGAGAAGACCAGCATTGAAAAACTCTAAATATTGACAATGAGTTTTAAGCCTAGAGAACAAAAATTGTCCAATTTCATAGATAATAAGGAACCAACGGGAAAGCATGGAAGCTGTAGTCGAATAATTTTACACATGTGCATCCTCTATTATTCTACTACTGAGGGGCATGTGTTATTACCACTACACATGCATCAATTGTCTTCCACGTGCACCTGCACAGGTATAATGAATTACTACAGTAGAATGAAATGTCTGGGAACTACTTGGCAGCATCTATAATGAACAATGAAATTTCGATCTTATATTTGGTGAACTTCCACTGTCTGTCCCTTTAGTCAATGGACCCTAAACAGAAGGGGGAATGAACCACGAGAGACTATGGACTCTGGGAAACAAACTGAGGGCTTCAGAGGGGAGGGGGGTGGGGGATTGGGATGGGCCAGTGATGGGTATTAAGGAAGGTACATATTGCATGGAGTACTGGGTGTTATATGCAAATAATGAATCACGGAATACTACATCAAAAACTAAGGAAATACTGTATAGTGACTAACATATCATAATAAAAAATTATTATTAGAAAAAATTTAAAGGTAAAAAAAAAACCAATACAGCTTTTCTGTTTCAAGAACAATCAGAATTGAGAAAAAACTAACTTCCAATCCCTAAAGCAAAACACAGACCAAGTTCCATCTCACTCCCCTTTATACACATTCTCTGTGGGTTCTAAGCTATTTCCGACCTCCTTTCCTGCTGAGCAGGGAGCCTGGGCTCGATCCCAGAACCCTGGGATCATAGCCTGAGCCAAAGGCACATGCTTAACTGGCTGAGCCAGCCAGGAGCCCCAGCCATGTTTTTCTTAAGCAAAAGGACACTTTCTCACAATGCCTTCACATGACTTCACATGGTGCCAGAGATCTGCATTTGCCTCTAGGAGGTTGGAGATGAAGGCAATTGCAAACTCTCACAGTGGTTTATCAAATACAATGACCTGCCTGGTGACAGTGAAACTCTTATGAGCCCACGAGAGGGTGCTGTGACACTCAGCTGTGGCTGGGCTGGCACAGAGAACCAAATCCATTTCCCTGCCTGATGTCTGTGAGGAACAGATGCCCCCACTGTGAATGAGACCCTGTCAGTGAGCTGTCCAGAGATGGCCATCCTCACGGAGGATGAGGATAAAGGACAATGCCTGAGGAGACCTCATCTGTCTCTTTTACCTTTTCATATTTTTGACAGTGGACAAATCACTGCCTAGGAGTCCCCAACTATTTTAGTCTCATCTGTGAATGGCCAAGAGGTTTTACAAAACACTCAAGATTTTGACTTCAAAAATGCCCACAACCACTTACCATGGGGATTCAACATTAAGCAAAGATACTGTTCATTGGAAGAGAGGTCCTGCCCACTGTTGTTTCTCACTTATATGGTCATCTTCCTTACCTCATGGTAACATAACCACCTTGATTCCTGCTTCAGTCTTCAGGAAGGCTGAGGTGACTTGAAGGGCATTACCCTGACATCGTTCTTTCTTAGCAATAAGATGTGGACATTTCCCTAGTCCTACACACCCAAATTTGAATCGGAATCAGGATTGAGGAGGCTGATGAGAGTTGAAGGTGTTTTCCTGTACTCAGTGGTTTATTACCAAGAAGGATGGGTCAGAGTCCTCGAAATTCCAGTACCTTTTCATTAATGCTTCCTACTCGTGAAAGATGATGTACATTGGTCTTTCCCTGTATAGTGTGGTGACTCAGAGAAAAGTGCTTAGCCCTTTCGTCAGACTTCCAGGACCACTTTGGGGCTGGCTTCCATATTCACAAAGGATGACGTTAGGGCTAAGAGGGTTCCTGTACACTGTTATTTCTTACAGATAAGTGTATGGCATTTTTGTTACATTGCCAGAACCTCTTAGCGCCGGGCGTGCCGGACGCCTGGAGACGAACCCTAACCCTAGGTCGGCCCCCGAGGGGCCCCTCCCAAGGGGCCTGGTGCCACAACGCCGGGGATTGGGGACCCCCGAGCCCAGCGCCGGAGTCACCCTGCTGCCCCGCAGCAACCCAGGCTGCTAGGGGCGCTGCCAGTCTTTCAGGGCGAGAGAACGAGCAGGGCCCTCCAAACCCCGGCGACCTTCTTAGGCCCCCCGCGCAAAAACTCTGGCTCGCATGCTCCTGCTCCCCAGCGCCCTAACCTCGGCCCACCCCTCCGCTTGCTGCAGAGCTGGCGGATCAGGCCTGCTGGCTTCCTGGGGGCTAACCCTATCCCTGGGTCGCCCCTGAGGGGCCCCTCCCAAGTGGCCTGGTTCTGCATCCCAGGGATTGGGGACCCCCAAGTCCCAGCGCCAGACGCACCCTGCCGCCCCGCCACCACATGGGGTGCTAGTGGCATCGCCAGTCCTTCAGGGCGACAGAACGGGCAGGACCCTCCAAACCACCTGCGACCTTCGAAGGCACCCCGAGACAAAGCCAAAATGCTCTGTCCCACGCTCCCGCTCGCCAGCTACCTCACCTCGACCCACACCTCTATTCACTGCACATGGGCGGAACGAGCCTGCCAGTCTCCTGGGGGATAACCCTAATCCTAGGTCAGCCCAGGAGGGGCCCGTCCCAAGGGGCTTGGCGCTGCAACGCCGTGCATTAGGGACCCCCGAGCCCCAGCGCCGGACTCACCCTGCTGCCCCCCCACCACCCGGGCCGCTAGGGGTGCCGCTGGTCATTCAGTGTTGGAGAACAGGCAGGGCCTTCCGAGCCCACGGCGATCTTCCAAGGCCCCCCCATCCAAATCGCTTGAGTCCACGCTCCTGCTCCTCAGTGCCCTCACCTCGGCCCGCCCCTCCGCTCGCTGCAGAGCTGGTGGATGAGGCCTGCCCTCCTCCTGGGGCTACCCATAACCCTAGGTTGGCCCCTGAGGGGCCCCTCCAAAGGGGCCTGGCACCGCAATGCCTGGGATTGGGGACCCCCGAACCCCAGCGCCGGACTCACCGTGTTGCTCCGCCACCACCCAGGTCACTAGGAACACCGTCGGTCACTCAGGGAGGGAGTACGGGCAGATCCCTCCGAGCCCCTGGCGACCTTCAAAGGCCCCCTGCACCAAAATGCTTGGGCCCATGCTACCGCTCGCCTGCGCCCTCACCTAGTTCCGCCCCTCCGCTCGCTGCACAGCCGGTGGATCAGGACTGCCAGCCTCCTGGGTGTTACCCTAACCGTTGGTGGGCCCCTGAGGGGCCCATCCCAGGTTCCTATTGCCTCAACACTGGGGATTGGGGACTCCTGAGCCCCAGTGCCCAGCTGACCCTCCTGCCCTACCGCCACCTGGGCCGCTAGGGGCACCGCTGTTCATTCAGGGAGGGAGAATGGCCAGGGCCCTCCAAGCCACCGGCGACCTTCGAAGGCCCCCTGCATCAAAACGCTTGGGACCAGGCTCCAGCTCGCCAGCGCCCTTACCTCAGCCCTCCCCTCCGCTCGCCGCACAGATGGCGGATAGGGCCTGTGGGCCTTCTGGGGGCTAACCCAAACCCTAGGTCGGTCACCGAGGGGCCCCTCCCAAGGGGCCTGGGACCACAACGCCGGGTTGGGGACCCCCGAGCCCCAGCACTCGACTCACCCTGCCACCCCACCGCCACACGGGCGGCTTAGGGCGCCACCCGTCATTCAGGGCAGGAGAACAGGGCGCTCCGAGTCCTCGTGACCTTCAAAGGCCCCCCGTGCCAAAACGCTTGGGCCCACGCTCCCGCTCGAAGCGCCCTCACCTCGGGCTGCCCTTCCACTCGCCGCACAGCAGGCGGATCGGGCCTGCTGGCATCCTGGGTGCTAACCCTAAACCTAGGTCGACCCCCGAGGGGCCCCTCCTAAGTGGCCTTGCACCGCAACGCTGGGGATTGAGGACCCACGAAACCCAGCGTCGGACTCACCGTGCCTCCCCATCGCCACCCGGGCCACTATGGGCGCTGTCAGTCTTTCAGGACGGGAGGATGGACAGGGCCCTCCGAGCCCCTGGAGACCTTGAAGGCCCCCCACGCTAATACGCTTGGGTGCACGCTCTTGCTCGCCAGGGACCTCACCTTGGTTCGCCCCTGCACTCACCGCACAGCCAGTGGATGGAGCCTGCAGGCCTCCTGGGGGCTAACACTAACCCTAGGTCAACCCCAGAGGGGCCTCTCCCAACAGGCCTGGTGCCAGAACGCCCATGATTTTGGACCCCCGAGCCCCAGCACCGGACTCACCCTGCCGCCCCGCCTCCACCTGGGCTGATAGGGGCGCCGCCGGTCATTCAGGGCGGGAGAACGGGCAGGGCCCTCTGAGCCCCCTGCGACATTTGAAGGCCCCCCGCCCCAAAACGCTTAGGCCCATGCTCCTTCTCCCCAGCGCCCTCACCTCGGCCCGCGCCTCCCCTCGCAGCACAGCCGGTGGATCTGGCCTGCTGGCCTCCTGGGGGTTAACCCTAACCATAGGTCAGCCCACAAGGGCCCCTCCCAAGGGGCTTGGTGCTGCATGTGGGGATTGGGGATCCCCAAGCCCCTGCGCCGGACTCAACATGTTGCCCCGCCTCCACCCCGACCGATAGGGGCACCGCCAGTCATTCAGGGTGGGAGAACGGGCAGGGCCCTCAGAGCACCCGGAGTCCTTTGAAGTCTCCCCGCGCCAAAACACTTGGGCCCATGCTCCCGCTCGCCAGCAGCTTCACCTTGGCCCGTCCCTCTGCTCACCGCACAGCTGGCTGATCAGGCCTGACGGCCTCCTGGGAGCTAACCCAAACCATATTTTGGCCCTGGAGGGGCCCGTCCCTAGGGGCCTGGCACCGCCACCCCGGGGCTTGGGGACCCCCAAGCACCAGCTCAAGACTCACCCTGCCGCCTCGCCATGACCCGGCCCGCTAGGAGTGCTGTCCTCATTCAGGGCAGGAGAACGGGCGGGGACCCTGAGCCACCAGCGACCTTCGAAGTCCCCCGTGCCAAAACGCTTGGGCCCACACTCCCGACCGTCAGCGCCCTCACCTCGGCCCACCACTCCACTCGCCGCACAGCTGGCAGATCGGGCCTGCCGGCCTCCTGGGGGCTAACTCTAACACTAGGTCGCACCCGAGGGGCCCCTCCCAAGGGGCCTGGCGCTGAAACACCAGGGATTGGGGACCCCTGAGCCCCAGCGCCAGACTCACACTGCTGCCCCTCTGCAAACCGGGCCGCTAGGTGTGCCGTCGGGCATTCACTGCAGTGGAACGGGAAGCTCGCTCTGAGCCCCCGGCAACTTTCGAATGCCCCCCACGCCAAAACGCTTGGGCCCACGCTTCCGCTCCACAGCGCCCTCACCTAGGCCCGCCCCTCTGCTCGCCACACAGCCGGCATATCGGGTCTGCCGGCCTTCTGGGGGCTAACAGTAACACTTGGTCGTTCCCCTAGAGCCCTTCTGAAGGGGCCTGGCACCCCAACGCTGAGGATTGGGACCCCAAGCCCCAGCGCCCGACTCACCCTACAGCCTGTCCTCTACCCGGGCCGCTAGGGTAGCTGCCGGTCATTCAGGGCAGAAGAACGTGCAGGGCCCTCCGAGCCCCCAGCGACCTTCGAAGGACCCCCACGCCAAAACGCCTGGGCCCATGCTCCCGCTCACCAGCGACCTCACCTCCGCCCGACCGTCCACTCGCTGCACAGCTGGCGGATTGGGCCTGCTGGCCTCCTGGAGGCTAACCCAAACCCTAAGTCAGCCGCCGAGGGGCCCATCCCAAGGGGTCTGGTGCCGAAACGCCAGGGATTAGGGATCCCTGAGCCCCAGCACCAGACTCACCCTGCCACCCCTCTGCAACGGGAGCCGCTAGGTGCTCCGTCGGGCTTTCAGCGAGGTAGAATGGGAAGTGCGCTCTGAACCCCCGGCGAATTTTGAATGCCCCCATGCCAAAACGCTAGGGCCCATGCTCCCGCTCTACAGTGCCCTCACCTCGGCCTGCCCCACTGCTCGCTACACAGCTGGCGGATCGGGTCTGCCGGACTCCTGGGGGCTAACACAAACACTATGTCAGCCCCCGAGGGCCCTTCCCAAGGGGTCTGGCGCCCCAATGCCGAGTATTGGGGACCCCCGTACCCCAGCGTCGGACTTACCGTGCCGCCCCACCACAACCTGGGCCACTAGGGACATCGCCGGGCATTCAGGTCGGGAGAACGGGCAGGGCCTTCCAAGCCCCCGGCGACCTTTGAAGGCCCCCTCGCCAAAACGCTTGGACCCACGCTCCTGCTCTCCAGCACCCTGACCTCGGCCCGCTACGCCACTCACTGCACAGCCGGTGTATCGGGCCTGCCGGCCTCCTTTGAGCTAACCCTAACCCTAGGTCAGCCCCTGAGGTTCCCCTCCCAAGTGCCTGGAGCCACCACGCCCCTGCTTGGGGACACCCAAGCACCAGCGCCGAACTCACCCTGCCGCCCTGCAGCCACCCAGGCTGCTAGGAGCGCCGACGTTCATTCAGGGCGGGAGAAGGGGCAGGGCCCTCTGAGCCCCCGGTGACCTTCGAAGGCCCCCCGCACCAAAACGCTTGGGCCCACGCTCCTGCTCGCCAGCGCATTCACGTCGGCCTGCCCCTCCGCTCTATGCACAGCCAGCGGATCAGGCCGCTGGACTCCTGGAGTAACCCTAAAGCTAGGTAGTCCCCAGAGGGGCTCCTCCCAAGGGGCCTGGCGCCACCAAGCCTGGGACTAGGACCACAGGCCCCATCGCCAGACTCACCCTGCCTCCCTGTTGCCACTCTGGCCACTAGGGGCGTCGCCGGTCATTCAGGGCGCGAGAACAGACAGGGTCCTCTGAGCCACCGGTGACCTTCGAAGGCTCCCCGCGCCAAAACCCTGGTGCCCACGCTCCCGCTCCCCAGCGCCCTCACCTCGGCCCATCCCTCTGCTCCCTGCACAGAGGGCATATCGGGCCTGCCGGCCTTGTGTGGGCTAACCCTAACCGTAGGGCGGCCCCCCAGGGTCCCTCCCAAGGATCCTGGTGCCTCTACGCCAGGGATCCGGAACCCCAAGCCCCAGAACCAGACTCACCCTGCCGCAACGCAGCCACCCTGGCCACTAGGGGCGCAGCCGCTCATTCAGGGCGGGAGAACGGACAGGGCCCTGGAGAAACCGGTGACATTTGAAGCCTCCAGCGCCAAAATGCAGGGATCCAGGCTCCCGCTCCCCAGCGCCTTTACTTCGGCTCGCCCACCTCTTGCCGCCCAGCCAGAGGACTGGGCCTGCCGGCATCCTGGGTGCCAAATCTAACCCTAGGTCAGCCCATGAGGAGCCCCTCCCAAGGGGCCTGGCCCCACAATGCTGGGGATTGGGGATCCCTGAGCCGCAGCTCAGGACTCACCCTGCAGCCCCACCGCCAACGGAGCCGCTAGGGGCGCCGCTGGTTATTCAGGGCAGGAGAATGGGCAGGGCCCTCTGAGACATGGCAACATTTGAAGGCCCAGGACGCCAAAACGCTGGGGCCCACGCTCCGGCTCGCCATTGCCCTCAACTCGGCCCACACCTCCGCTCCTCGCACAGCCGGCGGATAGGGCCTGCCGGCCTCCTGGGCGCTAACCCTAACCCTAGGTCGGCCCCTGAGGGTCCATTCCTAAGCAGCCTGGCGCCGCAACGCCGGGGATTGGGAACCCCCAAGCCCCAGCGCTGGATGCACCCTGCCGCCCCGCCCCACACTTGCCGCTAGGGATGCTGCCATTCATTCAGGGTGGGAGAACGGGCAGGGCCCTTCGAACCCCCACCAACCTTCGAAGTCACCCCGAACCAAAACCCTTGGGCCCTGGCTCATGTTCATCAGCACCCTCACCTCGGCCCAACTCTCCGCTCGACGCACAGGTGGTGTATTGGGACTGCCAGCCTCCTGGGGGCTAACCCTAACCATAGTTCGGCCCCCAAGGGGCACTTCCCAGGGGCCTGGCGTCACAACGCTGGGGATGGGGACCCCGAGCCCAAGTGCCGGACTCACCCTGCTGCCCTTCAGCCACCCGAGCCGCTAGAGACCACTGGTCAATCAGGGCGGGAGAATGGGCAGAGCCCTCGGAGCCCCCACTGACCTTCGAAGGCCCCCCGCGCAAAAACATTGGCTCTCATCCTCCTGCTCGCCAGCGCCCTCACCTTGGCCTTCCCCTCCACTTGCTGCAGAGCCAGTGGATAGTGCCTGCCAGGCTCCTGGGGGCTAACTGAAATCCTAGGTTGGCCCCCTGGGGCACAAACCAAGGGGCCTGGCTCTGCAACGCTGGGGATTGGTGACTCAGAGCCCCAGAGCCAGACTCACCCTGCCACACTGTCCCCACCGAGGCTGCTAGGGCGCCGCTGCTCATTCAGGGCGGGAGAACAGACAGGGCCCTGGAGAAACCAGCTACATTTGAAGCCTCCCATGCCAAAATGCAGGGGCCCACACTCCCGCTCGCCAGAGCCTTTACCTCGGCCCGTGCACTTCTTGCCGCCCAGCCAGAGGATTGGGCCTGCTGGCCTCCTGGGTGCTAACTCTAACCCTAGGTCTGCCCACGAGGAGCCCCTCCCAAGGGGCCTGGCCCAGCAACGCTGGGGATTGGGGATCCCTGAGCCGCAGTGCGGGACTCACCCTGCCGCCCCACCGCCAGCGGAGCCGCAAAGCATGCCGCTTGTTATTAAGGGCAGGAGAACGGGCAGGGCCCTTTGAGACATGGCAACATTCGAAGGCCCAGGGCGCCAAAACGCTGGGGACCACTCTCCCGCTCTGCATCACCCTCAACTCGGCCCACACCTCTGCTCTTCGCAGAACTGGGAACTCCGGCCTGCGTGCCTCCTGGGCGCTAACCCTAACCCTAGGACAGCCCCTGAAGCTCCCTTCCTAAGGGGCCTGGTGCCGCAATGCCAGGGATTGGGGACCCTGATGTCCCAGCGCCGGATGCACGCTGCCACCCCGCCCCACACGGGCCGCTAGGGGCGCCGCCATTCATTCAGGGTGGGAGAACTGGAGGGCCCTCCGAACCCCTGCCGATATTCGAAGGTGCACCGAACCAAAACGCTTGGGCCCAGGCTCATGTTCACCAGCACCCTCACCTCGCCTCAACTCTTCGCTCGATGCACGGGTGGTTTATTGGGCCTGCGGGGCTCCTAGAGGCTAACCCTAACCATAGGTCGGCCACCGAGGGGCCCTTCCCAAGGGGCCTGGCGTCGCAATGCTGGGGATGGGGACCCCGAGCCCATGTGCCGGACTCACCCTGCTGCCCTTCAGCCACCCAAGCTGCTAGAGGCCCCGCTGGTCAATCAGGGCAGGAGATCGGGCAGGGCCCTCCGAGCCCACGCTGACCTTTGAGGGCTCCCCGAAAAAAAACGTTGGCTCCCAGGATCCTGCTCGCCAGCTTCCTCACCTCGGCCCGCCCCTCCGCTTGCTTCAGAGCCAGTGGATAGGGCCTGCCGGGCTCCTGGCAGCTAACCAAAACCCTAGGTCGGCCCTGTGCAGACATCCCAAGCGGCCTGGCCCTGCAATGCTGGGGATTGGTGACTCAGAGCCCCAGAGCCAGACTCACCCTGCCGCACTGTCCCCACCCGGGCCGCTAGGGGCGCCGCTGGTCATAGAGGGCAAGAGAAGGGCAGGGCCTTCTGAGCCACTGGTGACCTTCAAAGGCTCCCCGTGCCAAAATGCTGGTGCCCACGCTCCCGCTCCCCAGCGCCCTCACCTCGGCCCGCACCTCCGCTCACCGCACAGCGTGTGGATTGGGCCTGACGGTCTCCTTGGGCCTAACCCTAACCCTAGGTCGGCCCCCCAGGGGCCCCTCCCAAGGGTCCTGGTGCCACTACGCCAGGGATCTGGGACCCCAAGACCCAGAGCCAGACTCACCCTCCCACTACCCTGTCACCCGGGCCGCTAGGGGCGCCGCCGGTCATTCAGGGCAGGAGAACTGACAGGGCCCTGGAGAACCAGTGATATTTGAAGCCTCCAGTACCAAAATGCAGGGGCCCACAATCCCGCTCCCCAGCACCTTTACCTCGGCCCGCCCACCTCTCACCGCCCAGCCAGAGGATCGGGCCTGCCAGCCTCATGGGGGCTAACTCTAACCCTAGGTCGGCCCACGAGGAGCCCCTCCCAAGGGGCCTGGCACCGCAACACTGGGGATTGGGGATCCCTGAGCCGCAGGGTGGCATTTACCCTGCCGCCCCACTGCCAACGGAGCCGCTAGGGGCGTTGCTGGTTATTCAGGGCAGGAGAACGGGCACAGCCCTCCGAGCCATGGCAACATTCTAAGGGCCAGGACGCCAAAACGCTGGAGCCCACGCGCCCGCTCGCCATCACCCTCAACTCGGCCCGCATCTCCCCTCCTTGCACAGCTGGCGGATAGGGCCTGCCGGCCTCCTGGGTGCTAACCCTAACCCTAGGTCGGCCCCTGAGGGTCCATTCCTAAGCAGCCTGGCGCCGCAACGCCGGGGATTGGGAACCCCCAAGCCCCAGCGCTGGATGCACCCTGCCGCCCCGCCCCACACTTGCCGCTAGGGACGCTGCCATTCATTCAGGGTGGGAGAACGGGCAGGGCCCTTCGAATCCCCACCGACCTTCGAAGTCACCCCGAACCAAAACCCTTGGGCCCTGGCTCATGTTCATCAGCACCCTCACCTCGGCCCAACTCTCCGCTCGACGCACAGGCAGTGTATCGGGCCTGCTGTCCTCCTGGGGACTAACCCTAACCCTAGGTCGGCCCCGAGTGGACGCTCCCAGGTGGCCTGGCGCCGCAACGCCAGGGATTTCGAACCCCCAAGCCCCAGTGCTGCACTCACCCTGCCGCCCCGCCACACCCGGGCTGCGAGTGGTGCCGCCGGTCATTCAGGGCGAAAGAACGGGCCGGGCCCTCCGAGCCCCCAGCGACTTTCGGAGGCCCCCACGCCTAAACGCTTTGGTCCACGCTCCCGCTCGCCAACGCCCTTACCTCGGCCACTGCTCTGCACACCACACAGCTAGCTGATTGGGGCTGCCGGCCTCCTGGGGTCTAACCCTACCCTAGGTCAGTCCCCGAGGGGCACCTCCCAAGGGGCCTGGCGCCGCAACTCCAGGAATTGGGGACCCCCGAGCACTGGCGCCGGACTCACCCTGCCGCCCCGCCGCCTCCTGGGACGCTAGGGGCACCGCCGGTCATTCAGGATGGGAGAATGGTCAGGGCCTTCTGAGCCCCGGTGACCTTTGAAGGCCCCCTGCACCAAAACGCTTGGGCCCACGCTCCCGCTTGCCAGCACCCTCACCTCGCCCCACCGATCAGCTCACTGCACAGCCGGCGAATAGTGCCTGCCAGCCTCCTAGGGGCTAAACCTAACCCTAGGTTGGCCCCCGAGGGGCCCCTCCCAAGGGGCCTGTCGCCGCAACGCCGGGGATTGGGGATACCCAAGCTGCAGCGCCTGACTCACCCTGCTGCCCTGCTGCCACCTGGGCGGCTAGGAGCGCTGCCGGTTAGTTAGGTAGGAGAATGGGCAGGGCCCGTTGAGTCCCCGGAAACATTTGAAGGCCTCTGGAGCCAAAACACTTGGGCCCAAGCTCCTGCTCCACAGAGACCTCACCTCAACCCACCACTCCATTCGCCACACAGCTGGTGGATTGAGCCTGCTGGCGTCCTAGGGGCTGACCTTAACCCTAGGTCAGCCCCCAAGGGGCTCCTCCCAAGGGACCTGGCAGTGCAACACGGTGGATTGGGGACCCCCGAGCCCCAGCACCGGACTCACCTGCCGCCCCGCCACCACCCGGGCCGCTAAGGGCACCGCCGGTCATTCAGGGTGGGAAAACTGGCAGGGCATTCCATTTCCCCTGCAACCTTCTAAGGACCCCCGGGCAAAAAAGGTGGCTCCCACGCTCCTGCTCCCCAGCACCCTCACCTTGGCAAACCCCTCCGGTTGCTGCAGAACTGGTGGATAGGGCCTGCCGGGCTCCTGAGGGCTAACTGAAACCCTAGGTGGGCCCCATGGGGGACATCCCAAGGGGCCTGGCTCTGCAATGCTGGGGGTTGGTGACTCAGAGCCCCAGAGCCAGACTCACCCTGCCGCACTGTCGCCACCCGGGCCACCAGGGGCGCCGCAGGTCATTCGGGGGGGAGAAGGGGCAGGGCCTTCCGAGCCCCCTGTGACCTTCAAGTGCTCCCGGCACCAAAACGCTGGTACCCAGGCTCCCGCTTCCCGCGCCCTCACCTCGGCTCGCCCCTCAACTCTCAGCACAGCAGGGGGATCGGGTCTGCTGGCCTCCTGTGTCTTAACCCTAACCCTAGGTCTGCCCCTCAGGGGCCCCTCCCAAGGGTCCTTGTGCCGCTACACCGGGGATCGGGAACCCCAAGCCCCAGAGCCAGACTCACCCTGCCGCAACGCCGCCACCCGGGCCACTAGGGGTGCGCTGGTCATTCAGGGCGGGAGAACGGACAGGGCCCTGGAGAAACCTGTGACATTTGAAGCCTCCCATGCCAAAATGCAGGGGCCCACGCTCCCGCTTGGCAGCACCTTTACCTCTGGCAAACCACCTCTCTCTGCCCAGCCAGAGGATTGGGCCTGCCAGCCTCCTGGGTGCTAACTCTAACCCTAGGTCGGCCCACAAGGAGCCCCTCCCAAGGGGCCTGCCCCCGCAATGCTGGGGATTGGGGACCCCCGAGCCCCAGCGCCAGACTCACCTTGCCTCCCCGCTGACACCGGGCACGCTGGGGCATCGCTGTTCATTCAGGGTGGGAGAACGGGCAGGGCCCTCGAGAGCCCGGCGAACTTTGAAAGCCCCAAGTCAAAACGCTGGTGCCCAGGCTCCCGCTCACCAGCACCTTTACTTCGGCCCGCCCCTCCTCTCACAGTCTAGCTGGCATATCGGGCCTGCCGGCCTCCTGGCAGCTAACTCTAACCCTAGATCGGCCCATGAGGGGCCCATCCGAAGGGGCTTGATCCCGCAACGCCGGGGATTGGGGACTCCCGATTCCTAACGCCGGACTCACCCTGCCGTCTCTCGTCACCCGGGCTGCTAGGGGCACCGCCAGTCATTCAGGTCGGTTGAAGGGGCAGGGCTTTCTGAGCCGCGGGACATTCGAAGGCCCCCGGAGCCAAACCGCTATGGCCATGCTCCCGCTCACCAGCACCCTCACCTCAGCCCGCCCCTCCGCTCGCCCCACAGTGGCGTATCGGGCCTGCCGGCCTCCTGGGGGCTGACCCTACCCTAGGTCGGCCCCCGAGGGGCCACTCCCATGGGGACTGGCGCCGCAATGCCTGGGATTGGGGAACCCCTAGCTCAGCGCTGGAATCACCCTGCCACCCCGCCGACACCAGACCCACTGGGGTATCGCAGGTCATTCAGGGTGGGAGAACGGGCAGGGCTCTTGAGAACCCAGTGACTTTCGAAGGCCATCTGTGCCAAAACACTGGGGCCCATGCTCCCACTCACCTGGGCCCTCACCTCAGTCCGCCCCTCCGCTTGTCACACAGCTGGCAAATTGGGCCTGCAGGCCTCCTAGGGGCTAAACCTAACCCTAGGTCGGCACCAAGGGGCCCATCCTAGGGGCCTGGCGCCCCAACGCCTGGGATTGGGGATTCCCGAGCCTCAGTGCCAGACTCGCCATGCCTCCCCGCCACCACCCAGGCCGCTAAGGGTGCCGCCAGTCATTCAGGGTGGGAGAAAGGGCAGGATCCTCAGACCCCTGGCGAACTTCGAAGGCCCCCATGCCAAAACGTTGGGTACCACGCTTCCACTCGCCAGCGCCCTCACCTCGGCCCACCCCACTGCTCGCCCCACAGCCATTGTATCGGACCTGCGGGCCTCCTGGGGGCTAACCCTAACCCTACGTCCGCCCCCGAAGGGCACTCCCAAAGGGCCTGGCGCCACGACGCCAGAGATTGAGGACCCCCAAGCCCCAGCAATGTACTCAACCTGCCCCTCCGCCACCACCCGGACCACTTGGGGCACCACCGGTCATTCGGGGAGGGGGGGGAACGGGAAGGGCCCTCCGAGCCCCCGGCGACATTCATAGGTCCCCCGCGCCAAAACGCTGAGGCCCATGCTCCCGCTCTACAGCGCCCTCACCTCGGCCCGCCCCCCCTCTAGCCACACAGCTGGCAGATCCGGACTCCTGGGTTCCTCGGGGCTAACCCTAACCCTAGGTGGGCCCCAGAGTGGCCCCTCCAAGAGGCTTGGTGCCGCAACGGCAGGGATTGGGGACCCGCAAGCCCCAGCGCCAGGCTCACCCTGCCGCCCTGGTGCCACTTGGGCTGCTAGGGGTGCCGCCGGGCATTCAGGGCGGGATAACTGGTAGGGCCCTCAGAGCCTCCGGTGAAATAAGAAGGCCCCCCACGCCAAAACGCTGGGTACCACGCTACCGCTCGACTGCGCCCTACCACGGTCAATCCCTCCACTCACTGCACAGCCGGCGGATCGGGACTGCTGGCCTCCTGGGGGTTAACCTAACCCTAGGACAGTCCCCAAGGGGCCCCTCCCAAGGGACCTGGCGCCGCAACACTGGGGATTGGGGAAACCCAAGCACCAGTGCTGGACTGACCTTGCCACCCCACTGCCACCCGGGGAGCTAGGGGCGTCGCCGGTCCTTCATGGCGGGAGAACGAGCAGGGCCCTCCGAGCTCCCTGCAACATTCAAAGGCCCACCGAGCCAAAATGTTGGGGCCCACGCTTCCGTTCGCCAGCGACCTCACCTTGGCCCACCCCTCCATTCGCCACAGAGCCGGTGGATCGAGACTGCCGGCCTCCTGGGGGATAATCCTAACCCTAGGTCGGCCCCCAAGGGGCCCCTCCCAAAGGGACTGCCGCCGAACGCCAGGGATTGGGGACCCCCGAGTCGCAACACTGGACTCACCGTTCCGCCCCGCCCACACCAGGGCCGCTAGGGTACCGCCGATCATTCAGGGCGGGAGAATGGGCAGGGCCCTCCCTGCCCAGGTGACCTTCGATGTCCCCCAGCGCCAAAACGCTGGGGCCCACTCTCCTGATCGCCAGCGACCTGATCTTCGACCACGCCTCCATTCGCCCCAGACTGCGGATCGTGCCTGCCGGCCCCCAGGAGCTAACCTTTACCCTAGGTCGGCCCCCAAGGGGCCCCTCCCAAGGGGCCTGGTGCCACAACACCTGGCATTGGGGACCCCTGAGCCTCAGCGCCAGACCCACCCTGCCGCCCCGCCACCACTCGGGTTGCTAGGGGAGCCGCCACTCATTCAGGGTGGGATAATGGGCAGGGCCCTCCGAGTCCCCGGCGACATTCGAGGGCTCCCGGCGCCAAAACTTTGGGTACCACCTTCCAGCTCGCCAGTGCCCTCACCATGGCCCGCCCCTCCGCTCACTGCACAGCTGGCATATGGGGCCTGCCGGCCTCCTGGGGGCTAACCCTAACCCTAGGTTGGCCCCAGAGGGGCCCCTCCCAAGGGGACTGGTGACCAAAGCCGGGGATTGGGGACACCCGAGCCGCAGCGCCAGACTCACCCTGCCACCCCGTCGACATCGGGCCCGCTGGGGCGTCGCTGGTCCTTCAGGGTGGGAGAATGGGCAGGGCCCTCGAGACTCTGGTGATTTTGAAGGCCATCCGCGCCAAAACGCTGGGGCCCACACTGGAGCTTGCCAGCGCTCTCACCTCAGCCCGCCCCTCCGCTCTCTGCACAGCTGGGGGATCAGGCCGGCCTGCTTCCTGGGGGCTAACTCTAATCCTACGTCGGCCCCAGAGGGGCCCCTCTGAAGGGGCCTGCTGCCACAACGCCAGGGATTGGGGACCCTCGAGTCGTAATGCCGGACTCAGCCTGCTGCCCCGCTGACACCAGTGGTTCTAGGGCATCCCTGGTAGTTTTGGGCGGGAGAACAGGCAGGGCCCTCTGAGCCCCGGTGAACTTTGAAGGCCCCCAGCACCAAAACGCTGGGGCCCACGCTCCGCTCGCCAGCGCCCTCACCTAGGACCGCGACTCCATTCGCTTCAAGACAGTGGATTGGGCCTGCCGGCCTCCTGTGGGCTAATTCTAACCCTACATCTGCCCCAGAGGGGCCCTTCCCAAGGGGCCTGGCACTGCAACGTCGGGTATAGGGAAGCCCAAGCCTCAGCACCTGACTCACCCTGCCGCCCCGCCATCACCTGGGCCACTAGGGGCGCCGCCAGTCATTCAGGCGAGAGAACAGGCAGGGCCCTCCAAGCCCCCGGTGACCTTCGAAGGCCCCCCCACTCCAAAACGCTTGGGACCACGCTCCCGCTCCCCAGCGCACTCACCTTGGCCCGCCCCTCTGCTCGCCGCTCAGGAGGCAGATTGGGCCTGCTGGGCTCCTGGGGGCTAAACCTAACCCTAGGTTGGCCCCTGAGGGGCCCCTCCCAAGGGGCCTGTCGCCGCAACATCGGGGATTGATGACCCCCAAGCCCCAGCACGGGAATCACCCTGCCACCCCGCTGGCACCCAGGCCACTAGGGGCACCGCCGGTCATTCAGGGCGGGAGAATGGGCAGGGCCCTCCGAGTCCCGGTGAATATCTAAGGGCCCACGCACCAAAATGCTTGGGCCCATGCTCCCGCTCACCAGTGCCCTCACCTCGACCCGCCCCTCTGCTCCCCAAACAGCCAGCGGATCGGGCCTGCCATCCTCCTGGGGGCTAACCCTAACCTTAGGTTGCCCCCCAAGGGGAACCTCCCAAGGAGCCTGGCGCAGCAACGACAGGGATTGGGGACCCCCGAGCCCCAGCGCCATACTCACCGTGCCGCCCCGCCACGATCCGGGCCGCTAGGGGTGCCGCTGGCCATTCAGGGCAGGAGAACCGGCAGGGCCATCCAATCCCCAGGCGACCTTCCAAGGCCCTCCAAGCCAAAATGCTTGGGCCCACGCCCCAGCTCGCCAGCGCCCTCACCTCAGCCTGGCCCTCCGCTACCGCACAGCTGGGGGATCATGTCTACCGGACTCCTGGGTGCTAACAGTAACCCAAAGGGGCCCCTCCCAAGGGGCCTTGCGCTGCAACGCATGGCATTGGGGACCCCCAAACCGCAGTGCCAGACTCACACTGCCACCCCGCCATGACCCGGGCCGCTAGGGGCGCCACCGGTCATTCAGGGCGGGAGAATGGGCAGGACCCGCCGAGCCTCTAGGGATGTTCAAAGGTCCCCTGCGCCAAAACGCTGGATAACATACTCCTGCTCGCCAGCGCCCTCACCTCGACCCACTCCTCCGCTCGCCGCACAGCTGGCACATCGGTCATGCTGGCCTACTGGGGTCTAACTCTAACCCTAAACCCTAACCCCTAACTTTAAACCCTAAACCTTAACCCCTAATCCTAACCCTAACACATAACCCTTACCCTAACCCTAACCCTACCCTAAACCTAACCCTAAACCCTAATCCTTAAATCCTAAACCCTAACATTAACACTAAACCCTAAACCCTAACCCCTAACCCTAATCCCGAAACCCTAAACACTAAACCCTAACCTTAACCACTAACCCCAAATCCCAAACCCCAAACCCTAAACCCTAACCCTACCCCGACCCCTACCATACCCCTAACCCTACCCCTAACCCTACCCCTTCAGCTAACCCTACCCCTACCCCTAACCCTAACCCTAAACATAACCCTAACCCGTACCCTAAGCCTAACTCTACCCGTACCCTAAACCTGACCCTAACATGTACCCTAACCCTAACCGTAACCCTAACACGTACTCTAACCCGTACCCTAACCGGTACCCTAACCCTAACCCTAAACTGTACCCTAACCCGTAACTTAAACCGTACCCTAAACCTAACTGTAACACTAACAAGTACCCTAACCCATACCCTAACTTTAACCCTAAACCCTAAACACTGACCCTAACACATACCCTAACTCGTACCATAACCCGTACCCTAACCCTACCTGTACCCTAACCCTAACCTGTACCTTAACCGTAACCCTAAACCCTAAACCGTAACCCGTACCCTAACCCTAACCAGTACCCTTACCTTAACCTTAACCCATACCCTTACCTTAACCTTAACCCATACCCTAACCCATACCCTAACCCATAACCTAACCCGTACCCTATCTCTAACCCGGACCCTAACCCATACCCTAACCCATACCTAAACCTAACCTGTACCCTAACCCGTACCCTAACCCATACCCTAACCCTCAACCGTACCCAATCCCTATCCCTAACCCGTTATGTAACCCGTACCCTAACCCTAACCCATACCCTAAGCCGTACCCAAATCCATACGCAAAGACTTAGCCTAAACCGTACCCTAACCCGTACCATAAACCGTACCCTAATGCGTACCCTAACCCATACCCTAACCCTAACCCGTACCCTAAACCTAACCCGTACTCCAACCCTAACCCTAACCCTAAACCCAAACCCTAAACCCTAACCCGTACCCTAAACCCTAATCTGTACCCTAACCCATAACCTCTAACCTGGAACCCCTAAACCCAACCCTAACCAGTGCCCTCTCCTTACCCTAACCCTAACCCCTACCCTCACCCATACCCTAACTGTAACCCATACCCTAACCTTAACCCATACCCTAATCCATACCCTAACCCCGGGGATTGGGTACACCTGAGCCCCACCACGGGACTCAGCCTGCCACCCCTCAGGAAACCATGCCCCTTGGGGGGCCGCAGAGCATCCTGCGCAGGAGAACTGGTAGGGTCCCCCTGAGCCCCCAGCAATCCTCGGCGGCCCCCTACACCCCAACCCTGAGGCCCACGCTCATCCCACCCCACGCCTTCCCTTCAGCTTGCCACCGAGTTCGTCGCAGAGCCGGCAGATCAGGCCTGCCGGGTTCCTGAGGCCTAGACCTGACCCTAGGTTGGCTGGGTAGGGCCACTCCCTGGGGCCCGGTGCTGCAGCCCCAGGGACTGGGGACACCTGAGCCCCACTGCAGGACAAAGCCAGCCAGCCTGCAGGAAACCGTGCCCCTTGGGAGGCTGGAGAGCATTCAGGGCGGGAGAACCAGGAGGGCCCCCAGCGCCCCCGGCGAACTTCGGTGATCCCTAAACCCACCCTTGAATCCCATGCTCACCCCACCCCACACCCTCACCTCACCCCGCGGCGGAGCTCGCCACATACTGGGCAGATCGGGCCTGCGGGGTTCCTGGGCCCCAACTCTAACCCTAGCTCATCTGTGGAGGGGCCCCGCCCCAGGAGCCTGGAGCCGCAGCCGCGGGGATTCAGGACACCTGAGCCCCACAGCAGGACTCAGTCTGCCACCCCGCAGGAAACCGTGCACCTTGGGAGGCCATACAGCATTCAGGGCGGGAGAAGCAGGAGGGCCTTTCTGAGCCACACGCTTGCTCTTCCTGAGCCACCAGCGAACTTCGGTGGCCTCCCGCACCCCAACCCTGAGGCCCATGCTCTATGGGAGGCCTCCCGCACCCCAACACTGAGGCCCACGCTCTATGGGAGGCCATAGAGCATTCAGGGCGGGAGAATCAGGAGGGCCTTCATGAGCCACACGCTTGCTCTTCCTGAGCCACCAGCGAACTTCGGTGGCCTCCCGCATCCCAACCCTGAGGCCCACGCTCACCCTCCCCACATCCTCACCTCAGCCCGTGTAACTAGCCATACAGCCAGCAGATCGGGCCTGCGGGGCTCCTGGGCCTAACCTTAGCCCTAGGTCGGCTGTGGGTGTGGGGGCCTCCCCAGGAGCCTTACACCGCAGCCCCGGGGAATTGGGATACCTGTGCCCAACCGCAGGACTCACTCAGCTTGCCACCCGACAGGAAACTGTGCCCCTTGGGGCTCTACGGAGCCTACAGGGCACGAGAACTTGGGGAGGCCCCCGGAGCCCATCCCCATCCTTTGGCAGCCCCCCATGCCCCAACCCTGAGGCCCATGCTCACCCTCCCCCATGGCCTCCTCTCAGACCTCCACAGAGCTCGCTGCACAGCTTGCAGATTGTCCCTGCCGGGCTCCTGGACCCTAACCCTTACCCTAGGTTGGCCACAGAGGGGCCCCTCCCCAGTGTCCTGGCACCCCACTCCGGGGGATTGGGGACACCCAAGCCCAACCGTAGGACTAGGCTGCAACCCACAGTAAACTGTACCATTTTGGGGCACAACAGAGCATTCAGGGCAAGAGAATTGGGGCACCCCCTGAGAGCCCCTTCTGGTGAACCCCAACCTTTGTGGGCCCTTCCGGATGAAACCCGAAGGCTCACACTCACCCGCACTTGTGCCCTCATCTCACTCGGCCTGGGAGTTCTCTGAGCACTGGGCAGTTCGGACCTGCTGTCTCTTGAGGCCTAACCTAACCGTGGGTCCTCTGCTGAGGGTCCCTCCCAGTTTGCCTGCCTCCAAGGCAGCAGGCATTGAGCTCACCTCTGCACGACTAGAGGACTCAGCCTGCCCCACAGCAGGAAACTGTCCATTTGGGGCTGCAGCAAGGATTCATTGGAAGATCGGAGGGCCCCCCTAAGCCCATCCCAGGCAATCCCCACTTTCAGAGATCTCCCTGGATCCAATTAGTAGCCTCACACTGACCTTTAAACTTGCTCTCCACAGAGATCTTTTGAAATTCTCCACACTTCCAACCGATGGCATCATCCAGCTTCAGTGCCTTACCCAGATTTAGGTCTTGAGATGGATTAAAATGGGAAGTCATTTCACTGATGATGACGTACTGGTGACCAAAAGATACATGCATAAATGCTTCATATCACTTGGCTTCAGAGAAATGCAAATCTAAACCCCTATAGATGCCATATCACACGAGGCTGAATATCTACAAATAAGAAGACATGAAACTATACATGTTGGAGAGGATGTGGAGAAACGGGAAACCTCTTACACCCCTGTACGAATGCAATCCGGCACAGCCACTCTTGAAAATGGTACTGAGTTTCCTCAAGAAGTTAGAAATAAAGCTACCCTATGTCCCAGCAATTGCACTACTGGGTATTTACCCCCAGAGACAGAGGTAGTGAAGACGGGACACATGCACCCCAGTGTTCATAGCAGCAATATCCATAATAGACAAGCTGCGGAAGGAGTGCAGATGACCATGGATAGATGAATGGATAAAGAAGATGTGGATCATATATATAATGGAATATTACTCAGCCATCAGAAAGGACGAATACTTACCATCACACCGACCTGGGTGGAGCTGGAGGGTATTATGCTGAGTGGAATAAGTCAATGAAAGAAAGACAATGATCATATGCTTTCACTCCTATGTGGAATATCAGAAACAAGGAAGAAGACCATAGGGGAAGGAAGGGAAAATAGAATGGGAAGTCATCAGAGAGGGAGAAAACCCATGATGGACTCTTAACTATCACAGGAAACTGATGATTGTTGGAGAAGAAGTTCGGGGCGGGGGGTAGCTCGGTGAGTAGCATTAAGGAGGTCACACGATACAATGAGCACTGGGTGTTACACACGACTGAAAATTTATTGAAGACTACATCTGAAACTAATGATGTACTGTAAGTTGGCTAATTGAATTTAAATTAAAGAACAAAAGACCTCGAATAAACAATCCTAAACATTTGTATGGAACCACTAAGGATTCTGAACAGCCAGTGCAATGTGGAAAAGAAAAACAAAGCTGGAGGACTCACAATTTCAGATTTCAGGTTTTACTACAAAGTTGCAGTCATCCTAACAAGACAGTACGGCACAAAAATAGACACAGCGACCAAAGGAACAGGATACAATTTCAGACAGAAACCTACAATTATGTGGTCCATGAATCTTCCACAAGGCAAACAACGATATCAAAAGGGAAAAGGACAGTCTCTACAACAAATGGTGTTGGGAAAACTAGACAGCTACGCCCAAAAGAATGAAATTAGACTGTTTTCTTACACAATACAGACAAACACAAAACACTTTCAAGACCTCAATATGAGACCTGAATCCATAAAAATCCTACAGGAGGGAAGACAGTAACTTCTTGACATGGACCATACCAACGACTTTCTGGACTGTCTCCTGAGGCAAAGGAAATGAAAGCTAAAATAAACTATTGGGAATACAGCAAAATAAAAAGTTTCCACACGGCAGAAGAACAATGAAAATGTAAAAATAATAAGACAACCTACTCAAAGGGAGAAGATATTTGCAAAGATCATATGCAATAAAGGGATAGTGTCCAAAGCATATACAACTGATACTACTCAGCCCCCCCCCCCCCAAAAAAATAATCCAGTTAAAGAATAGGCAGAAGACATGGACAGACATTTCTCCAAAGAAGAAATACAAATGGCCAACAGTCCCGTGAAAAGATGTTCACCATCACCCATCATCAGGAAAATGTAAATCCAAAGGGCAATGAGGTAATACCTCAAACCTGTCAGAATGGCTAACATCAAAAGCACAACAAAGAGCAGGTGTTGGGAGGATGTGGATGAAGGGGAATCCTCGTGAACTGTGGGTGGGAATGCAAACTGTGGTGGCCACCGTGGAAAACAGTATGAAGGTTCCTCAAAAAATTAAATATAGAACTACCCTACGATCCTACAATCACAATACTCGTATTTACCCAAAGAATAGGAAAAGAGTAACTTAAAAGGACACGTGCAGCCCTATGTTTCTTGCACCATTATTTACATTATCAGAATATGGAAGCAACCCAAGTGTCTGTAGAAAAATTGACAAATGAGATGATAGATGTGTGTATTCACACACACACACACACACACACACACACACATACACACACAATGGAGTATTACTAGGCTTGAAAAAGAATGAAACCTTGCCATTTGCAGCCACATGGATGGAGCTAGAGAGTATTATCCTAACTAAAATCAGTCAGTCAGAGAAAGACAAATCCCATACGATGTCACTCTAATGGGGAATTTAAGAAACAAAAATAAATAAATAAATAAATAAATAAATAAATAAATAAATAAATAAAAGAGAAAAAGGAGACACACCAAAATACAAACTCTTAACAATAGAGAACAAACGGATGGTTACCAGAGAGGAGGTGGATAGAGGGATGAGTAAAATAGATGAATGGGATTAAGAGGACACTTTTCTTGATGACCACTGTGTAATATATAGAATTACTGAATCACTCTATTGTACATCTGAAACGAATGTAACACTGTATGTTAGCTCTAATGGAATTAAAATAAATTTTTAAAAAAGATTTTTTTTTCAGGAACCTCTTTGAAACAGCTTTTCCTGTGCAATGTGCATAAGCCCTACTTGGGAGGATTCACTCTACAATAATTATTCACTCCATGCCTCAAATTCAGATTTCACTGAGTTCTTACCGTGGATTCCAGCCCACGGGAGCCATGGTCCTTTTCTGTCCAGGCTCAGCACCAATGCATTCAAGATTGGAAGTAGAGACACATGTCACTTCACAGTCCAGAAAGCTATTATTGTTTCTGTTTCAGTGTGAGAGAGTCACAGACTTTGGGACAGGTTTCAGAGCAGATTTGTTATGGATCCTAGATCTCTACTTCAATGTTCATTGCCTGGATCCATTTGGCTAATAGGTTCCCTGTGGATGGGCTTGCTTCCAAGCACATACATGGAAGATGCAAAGGTGGGTGGGCATGGTGCGGCACAGGAAGAAGATCAAAAACAGACAAGGGTCCGAACCCTCCCCTGATCCAGGAACTGCTATGGGAGAGGGTACGGGAGGTAGAATCCATGCGAAACTCCAAGGTCACCATCTGAACACAGGAGACACAGGTCAAGGGATCTGGAGATGCAGGGGTTGAAGGCTGCTCTGAGCTACCTCTGGGAGGAAGGGAGGGAAGGAATGAGAAGGAGACACTGCCTGCCCCTGGCCCATGCCAGCTGCCCACCGCTCCGACACGCATCAGTCTATGAGCTGACACAGCCTGTGTTCAGGATGGGCTGGCTCGGGTCCCTCAATCCTCAGTGGGACAGCTGGCCCCAGGGCTCAGAGACACGCTGAGGGAGATGAGAGGGAAAGCTGCCCTACCCAAGTCATCCCCTCCTTGAGCAGACAGCCCTTCAGAACTGCTAAAAAAAACCCACTAACGGGGTTGAAAGACATGCCATGGATGAACTAAGGCATAGAGATATGTAAAATAACATTAATTTTTAAGTTCAGAGCTGTCATCTCAGGAAGTGGGGAGAGCTTCCCTGAAGAAGACTTAGGGGAGGGCAGGCCATGCTGGAAAGGGAGACATGGCTCTCCTGATTGGGTACTGCAGCCCCCTTCCAGGGCAGGGCATCATCCTCGCATCACACGAGATCCATGGAAGTGTTCCATCAGGGACAGATGTTTGTCTCGAGAAGGCTACTCTGGCATCGGACTGCACAGGGCACCAGGGACGAGGGCCAAATGGAGGACGGACAATACCCCAGAGGCCGTGGGGCAAGAGCAGAGGCACATGACCTTGAAGATGATGATGAAAAGCAGGAGGTGGCAGCATGGAGCCGGCCCGAAAGTACCATGGGAGCAGTGCCCACAGCTACACTGACTGGGTGCCTTCTGTGCCCAGTGTGGCTGACTTCAGTGGGATCCAGACTAGTCCTGACAACAAGTCTAGGAAGTGTGCACCACCCCCGGCCTCCTCTCCCCTTGCAGCTGCTAGGAATCACGGTCACAGACCCTGGTCAACATTCGTGGAAACCAAGCAGTGGCTCCCCCGCACGCTACACCTCTGGTAGTGGTCCAGTGCGACCCTCGTACCTGGCCAGACACTGATGTCTACCTGTCTCCACACAAATCCACAGACAGGAGGGTGTCCCTGAATTCCACAGCACCTGATGAGATAGATCCACAGAACCCAACACCCAGTGGGTCACTCTGGACCTCACCTATGGTCATGGAGCTCACCATACCCTACTTCTGTCACTTCCCACAGAAAGCCTGTTTCTGATCACCCACAATACAATACATCCTTGTTGCTGACCTGGGGTCATGCCATGAACCCACATGGCACTTTTCTTTAAGTGAAGGCTATGCCTACACCTCCTAGAAAATATTTCTAATGAAGTACAAGTCCATCAGGTCTATGGTGTGAACGGTAGCACACAGCCTGCATGGTAGTAGTCAGTAATTCTAACAAGGGTTAACCCCATCCCTCGTCTCACAAAACCTTCCTCCATCCCCACTGAACTCATGGTCTGCCCTCAGAAAACCCTCCAGGAAACAAACCTTTCATCTGAATGCTCTCTTCACCTTCTGCTTCAAATCTTGTCCAACCACAATGATATGAAACTAGAAATCAGTCTCAAGAAAAAAATGGGACAGTCAAAAATAGGTGGAGATTGGGGGGCCTGGGTGGCTCAGTCATTAAGGATATCCTTTTAGCTCAGGTCTTGATCTAAGGATTCTGGGATCTACCTCCAAATCAGGCTCCTTGCTCAGTCGGAACCCTGCTTCTCCCTCTCCCACCACCCTGCTTGCGTTCCCTCTCTCACTGTCTCACACTCTGTCAGATACTTAAATAATCTTAAAAAATATGTGGAGATTTAACAACATGCTACTGAACAACCAACAGTCAAAGAAGAAATCAAAAAAATTTTGGAAGTACCTTGACACTGCTGAAAAAGACAACCTACAAAAACTTATAGGATGCAGCAAAAGTAACTTTATGGGGGACATTCATAGAAATTCAAGTCTTCATCAATCCATAAGAATGCTCTCCAATAAACAACCTGATTTATGTGGTAAAGAAGTAGAAAAAAAAAAAACAACAAACAAAGCTCCAAATTAGTAAAAATAAGGAAATAACAAAAAGGAATGCATAAATAAATCCAACAGAGACTAAAAAGACAAAAAAAAAATGAAAATGAGAGTGGCCTTTTTTGGAATGATAAATAAAACTGACAAACTTAGCTAGACTCACCAAGAAAGACAGAGGACTCAAATACAATCAGGAAAATAAGATAATGGATTCCTGCCTCATATCAAAATCAAAAGAACTCTTCAACCTTGAACACATCAGCTTCTTGCAAGCCCCGACTCCAAAGGCAAAGGAAATAAAAGCAAAAATGAACTATTGGCACTTCATCAGGATAAAAAGCTTCTGCTTGGCAAAGCAAATGATTAAAAAACAAAAAGTCAACCTATGGAATTGAAGAAGTTATCTGCAAATGATTTTACAGATAAAGGGCTGGTATCCAAGATGTATAAAGAACTCCTCAAACTCGACACCCAAAAAATGGGCAGAAGACACAAAGAGATACTTCTCCAGAGAAGACATACAAATGGCCAACAGACACATGAAAAAATGCTCCACATCACTTGCCATCAGGCAAATACAAATCAAAACGACAATGAGATACCACCTTACACCAGTTAGAATGGTTAAAATTAACAAGGCAGGGGGCACCTGGGGGTCAGAGCGGTTATGCATCTGCTTCGGCTCAGGGTGTGATCCTGGCCTTATGGGATCGAGCCCCACATCAGGCTCCTCCGTCATGAGCCTGCTTCTTCCTCTCCCACTCCCCCTGCTTGTGTTACCTCTCTCGTTGGCTGTCTCTATCTCTGTGGAATAAATCAATAAAATCTTGAAAAAAAATTAAGAAGACAGAAATAAAAAAAGTCAGAGAGGATGTGAAGAAAGGGGAGCCCTCTTACACTACTCGTGAGAATTCAAGCTGGTACAGCCACTTTTGAAACCAATATGGAGGTTCCTCAAGACCTTAAACACAGAGCTATCCTACGACCCACCAATTGCACTACTCGGTATTTACCCCATAGACACAGAGTAATGAAAAGAAGGGGCACCTGTATCCCAATGCTCATAGCAGCAATGTCCGTAATATCCAAACTGTGGAAGGAGCCAAGATGTCCTTCAACAGATGAATGGACAAAGAAAATGTGGTTCATCTATACAATGGACTATTACTCAGTCATCAGAAAGGATGAATACCCACCATTTGCACCAACGTGGATGGACCAGGAGGGGATTATGCTAAGTGGAATTAAGTCAAGCAGAGAAAGACAATTATCATATGGTTTCACTCCTATGTGGAATGGAAGGAATAGCATGGAGGACATTAGGAGAAGGAAGAGAAAAGTGAAGGGGGGGAGTGAGAGGGGGAGATGAACCATGAGAGACTACTGACACTGGGAAACAATATGAAGGTTGCAGAAAGGGAGGGGAAGGGGAATGGGTTATCCTGGTGATGGGTATTAAGGAGGGCACCTGTTGGGGCGCCTGGGTGGCACAGCGGTTAAGCGTCTGCCTTCGGCTCAGGGCGTGATCCCGGCGTTATGGGATCGAGCCCCACAACAGGCTCCTCCGCTGTGAGCCTGCTTCTTCCTCTCCCACTCCCCCTGCTGTGTTCCCTCTCTCGCTGGCTGTCTCTATCTCTGTTGAATAAATAAGTAAATACTTTTAAAAAAAAAGAGGAGAGCACGTGTCATAATGAGCACTAGGTGTTATATTCAAACAATGAATCATGGAACACTACATCAAAAACAAATGAAGTACTGCAGGGTGACTAACATCATTTTTAAAAAAAGAGAAAGATATGAAATCCATACAGGAATACTGTCACTATTTGCAAAGGACATGAATTCCGAAAGATTCCACACACACAAAAAAAATCTGTTAGAATAAACAAATTCAAGAAAGCTGCAGGATGTAAAGTCAATATACAGAGACCTGTTGTCTTTTTTTTTTCAGATTTTATTTATTTATTTGAGAGGAAGAGAAAAAGTACGAGCAGAGGGTGTGTCAGAAAGAGGGAGAAGCAGACTCTCGCTAAGCGGGGGCCCAACACGGGGCTCGATCCCAGAACTCTGGGTTCATGACCTGAGCTGAAGGCAGACGCTTCACCTATGGGGCCACCCAGATGACCCAACTTCTTGCATTTCTGTATACTGATGACACACTTTCGCAAAGAGAAATTAAAAAAGCAATGCCATTTACAACTGCATCAAAAAAAAAAAATCTAGGAATAAAAGTAACCAAAAATGAGAAAGACAGTACACTCAACACATGGCAGAAAAGAAATGAAAAACATGTGTGTCGAGGGGGGCAGGATGTATGGGTCAAAGATTTGGAAGGCAACACAAACAAATGGAAGCTTATGCCATGCTCCTTAACTGGAAGAGTTAGTTATGTGAACATGTCCATTGTACCCAAAGCAATCGACAGATGTGATGAAATCCCTATCTGAATTCCAGCGGCATTATTCGAGGAAATAGAAAATAGTCCTCAGGGGCGCCTGGGTGGCGCAGTTGTTGAGCGTCTGCCTTCGGCTCGGGGCGTGATCCCGGCGTTCCGGGATCGAGTCCCACATCGGGCTCCTCCGCTGGGAGCCTGCTTCTTCCTCTCCCACTCCCCCCTGCTGTGTTCCCTCTCTCGCTGGCTGTCTCTCTGTCAAATAAATAAATAAAATCTTTAAAAAAAAAAAAAAGAAACGAATATAGTCCTCAAACTTGTATGGAATCACAAAAGACACCAAATACCCAAAGTAACCTGGAGAAAGAAAGGTGCAGTGAACACACTCCTGGATTTCAAGCTAGATTACAAAGCGGTTGTCATCAAAACAGAATGGTACTGGCATAAACACAGACACCAGGTCAGTGGAACAGAACAGAAAGCTCAGAAACTTACCCACATGTAGATGATTGTAACTTACGACACAGCAGCAGAAGATATGCCATGAGGGAAGGACTGTCTCTTCAGTGAGCGGTAACAGGCAAACTGGACACTAAATGCAGAAGAATATAACTGGGTCACTTTCTTACACCACACACAAAATTTTTAATAGATGAACGATTTGAACATAAGACCTGAATCCATAAACCTCCAAGAAGACACAGGTACTAAGTCTCTCGACATTAGTTTTGGCAAAGAGTCTTCAGATCGGACATCAAATGCAAAGGCAACAAAAGCAAAAATAAACAAGTGGAACAACTTCAAACTGAAATCTTCCACACGGCAAAAGAAACCAGCAAAAACTAAAAAGGCCACAGACCCAATAAGAAAAAAATATCTGTGAATCATATGTGTGAGAAGAGGCTAATATCCAAAATACACACAACACTCATACAAATCAAAACAAAAAAAACTGTATAAAAAATGGGGGGTATATGTGAACAGATACTTTCTAAAGATGGCACACAGGGGCCAACAGACAGAGAAAGTTGTTCGACATCACTTAATATCGTCAGGGAAACATCATCAAACCCACAATCGGCTATCCTCTCACAACTGTTGGAACAGCAATTGTCCCAGAGACAGACACCAGGTGGGGTCAAGGGTGTGCAGATAAGGAGACACTGTGCACTGTTGGTGGGAATGGAAATTGGTGCAGCCACTGTGACAAAAGGTATGGAGGTTCCTGAAAAAATAAATGCAACTACCACATGACCCAGTAATGGCTCTACTGAGTATTGATTTGGAGAACACAAAAATACTGCCTCAAAAAGACAGATGAACTCCCACGTTCACTGCAGCATTATTCACAAGAACCACACATGGAAACACAGAATTTGGGGGCCTTATGCCAAGTAACTGAGACACAGAAAGACCAATACAAGATGCTCTCATGTACATTCCATGTGGAATAAACGAATACTGAACGCATGGATACTGAGAGCAGATTGGTAGGTGCCAGATTTGTGGATGGGGTGGTAGAAACGGGTGAAGGAGGTAAAAGTCTCAATATTTGAATGAGAAAATCCGACAGTCATGAAATGTTCTGTCCAGCGTCAAGAGGTATAGTTTTCCCTGCTCTTTGAAAGTACAGGGCTTCTGAGAAACCTTGCACAGCAGAAATGGTGTCAAGAAGGAATGGCCATTAATTTACCCGGAACAATTAGATAGTGTCCTCAGACTCCAAAATTCCTTCTCTTTGGCTTTTCTTAGGCCTTAGGACAAAAGTTTCTGACGGAGATACAGCATAAATGAATATAAAGCACAGCAGACGCTCACAGACATAATTCAAAGAGCTGGTGGCTGGATTCAGAGAGCGGTTCCCAGGGAAGGAGCTGGTTGGGGTGCACGCCGCCTCTGTCGTGCTTCTCCCCAAAACAGATGCTGAACGCGATTCTCACTGTTCACCTTTTTTCATAAGAGGGAAATCCTCTTCAGTTGTCTTCCTCTTACTGAAGCTGGGTAATAACGTAGTTCTTTCAAGAAAACCCAGTGTCTTACTGTGAACGTTTAAAAAGTGGGGGATACTTGTACTTAAGCATTGATGAGGGAGGAGATGTGAAAGGTTCTCCCAGACACAAACCTCAGCAGATCCACTGGGAAAGGCACCTTCCTCAGCATGCGGAACACGGACTACCTCCTACCCCCTGAGAAACCCTCTCCTTCCCCTCGATCAGGACAACCCACAACAGTTGGGAGTTACCCCAATTCCTCTGTCTCCTGTTCCTAATAGCTAACCCATCAGCAAATCCTGTGAGTTCCATCTTCAAAATGGAACCAGAATAGGTCTAACCACTCCATCCAAGGCCACCTGTCTGGTCCACAGTGCCTGAGTTCCTGGAAGTTTTGTCATTGACCTGCCTTGCCATCTTCAACCCTCTGTCATCTGTTCTCAACACTGTAGCCAGGATGGACCAGTGAAACAGGGTCTCATGGGGTTATAGCCCTGGAATGGCTTTCTGTCACCTCTCTGAGGTCATGTCCTAAGCTGTCTCCTTTGGCCACATGGCCATCTTGCTTCTCCTGGACATACCTGAAATTCTCCTGCCCCAGAGCCTTTGCACGTGCTTTCCCTTCTGTTAAGAATGCTCTTGATGTGTTCTCACTCACCTTCTGAGAAGTCTGAATTGGAGTGACAGGAACAGAAGATGAGGCTGTGTGTCGGGTGAGGCTGGTGGCCCAGAAGAAGGTTCTCTGCCAGCTCTCCACCTGTGCCTCCCTTGTCCTCAGCCAGGATCTTGCACACAGCCCTCACCTGTCACAACTCTCACCCAGGAGACCCACAGCCACCCCTGTCCACACCCTGCTGCAGAATGCATTCAGCTCTCCTCTGGGACCCCTGTCAGCTTTACCCAGACCTGGAACTCCCCTGTCTCCTGCAAAGCACCCGGATTCCCCCTCTGCTTCCAAAATCGCAAGGCTTTCATGAGAAAGCTATAATGCTAACAAATGAAAGGTTCGCACCTGCTTTCCCCTTCTGTTGCCTCTCTCTCCACCTTCTTTCCTACCTGTGCAAACTGTAACATATCAGTGGAACATGAACATGCTCTGAGACCGGAATCTTTCATTGCAGCTTTCTGAGGACTCCTTATGTGATAAGAAACTAGTGTATCCTACAACAGGGTGTTTTACAACTCTCATCTATAGAATAGTACAGCCCAATTCACTACAATTTTACCTCACTCTTCATGAAGCAGAACACTTTTTCCTTTCTTCTCTTACTTAAATTCCAGTTCGTTCACATACCATAGAATATTCACTTCAGGGGTAGGATTTAGTGATTCCTCATCTCCATACAGTACCCGGTGCTCATCACAAGTGCCCTCCTTAATACCCCTCACCCATTTAACTCTTCCCCCCACGGCCCTGTCCTGCAGCAACACTCAGTTTGTTCTCCAAGTTTGAGTCTATTTCCTTGTTTGCCTCTCTCATCACCCCTCCACTCTGTTCATCTGTTTTCTTTCTGAAATTCCACAAGCGTGAGAGCATAGGATATTTGTCTTTCCTCAATGATTTTGCTTAGCTTAATACACTCTAGGTCCATCCACATCCTTGCAAATGGTAAGATTTCATTCTTTTTGAAGCTGGGTCATATTCCATTATATATATGTATCCCACTTCTGCTTTATACATTCATCAGTGCATGGACTTTGGGATTATCTCCATAGTTTGGCTTCTGTGGACATTGCTGCTATAAACATCATGGTGCATGGACCCCCTTCGAATCCGCATTTTTGTATCCTTTGGGTAAATACCTAGGAGAGCAATTGCTGGATCATGGGGTTGTTCAATATTTAACTTTTTGAGGAACCCCCACACTGTTTCCCAGGCTGGCTGAACCACTTTGCATTGCCACCAACAGGATGGGGGGGTTCCCCTTTAAGCAGAACATTATCTGCTATCAATTTCATAAGAGGAAACAAAACCTCTGGGAGATGCACCCAGGGTCAGGCAAGCAGTTGCAGACTTCACCCCAAGGCTCCTGAGGCCAAGCCCCTTGAAGCCACCAGCATGCCACTATCCAAAAGAATTCCCAGACTCTCCTTCTGACTCCACCACCAAAGAAACTACAGAGAGAATATGGCACCTCAAAATATCGAGATAATACATTTAGTAAAACTAGAAAGTCAAGCTCAACATTTAAACAGGAACAGGCCGCTTTGGATAATTTTGAATTTTCCCTCCACCCTAATTTTAACTCTTCTGATGAATAAACTAATCAATGATGAAACATCACCTTTGTCAAATGACATCATCCAAATCTGTATCAGATGAAAACAGCCACCTAACTCTAGATGCTGGCCACTCAACTATATCGTAGGCCCAATTGAATAAACACTGTTAGATGAAGGAACAAATTAAATGTTACAAACAGGCACAGAGTGAATCTCACCTCCCCTTTCTAATAAAAGAGGGTTCCTAGGAAACAGATGGTCAAAATACATTTGTAAGCAATAAATGGACAGAGAAATTGTGATCCCCTGCAAAGTTCTACCTGCAGACACTCTAAGTAATTCTTGCACCAAACCCAGAATGCTGACAGCTACTTCAATTTTACTTTGTGGCTCAACTAGAGAAAAGAGAAAAGCCCAGGAGGTTTTGGGATAATGAGAGGTTTTACCTCCAGCCCTGACATAGATAGGACATTTTGCCAAACATACCTGTGCTTTCTCTGAACACTGGTGTCCTGTGACAAGCTGCCTCGCTGACTCCGATGCTGATGTTCAAAACGTTGGGTGTCTTGGAGCCAGAGCAGAGAAGTGCTGTCAGCTGTGGAGAAGAAGGCACCTCTGACCTACAGCCTGCACACCTGCTTCGGTTTCTGGGCGAAGGGGCAACACATACTTGTTGTTTAGCAGTAATTATCTTCATTCTCAATAGACCAATGACCTTGCCTTTTCTAGAAAGCAGACTTACTCTTCTAAAGAAACTCTCAATTCGTCCATTCCCAAGGCAACTAGAGTGGGGTCTGGTTTATGCCCGCCTCCAGGCCCCCACCTGGAGGATTTTCCTGCATGATTCTAATAGCCAATTACCACTAACCCTGGGGCACACGGGGCATAATGCTGAAGTTGGGGGACGGCTCTGGGGCATGCTACTGCCACACCTGTGCCTGGGGACCGGGCACACCCTGCTGAACTCAGGGTACTGCTCAAGATGCATCACCTGCACTGTGTCAGAGAACTGAATGTGGGGATTGTGTGAGGTTCTTACCCGCACTCTTCCAGGGGAACAGGGGAAACCCTGAAATTCTGCAACCCATCCCACAAACCTCAGATGAGTGGGTGCCCTGGAGTTCACGGCTATGGGGAATAAGGTCAGTTGAGGACATGGGGCAGAAGAGACTTTAAAGGGAAAAAGAAAACTCACCTGAGTCCCCACAATGAACCCTCTCCACATGCCCTTCCAGAACCCTGCCTCCCACCTCGGGCGCACCCTACCCCCGGACCCCCACCCCAGTGCACGCTGCTCACTCACCAGCAGGGATCTCCACAGGGCAACTCTCTCTCTCTCTCAGTGCCCCTTCTTCTGCCCCAAGTCTGCAACCCACTGCAAATCTGGGACTGCCCACAGAGACATAGCTCCACCCCCAAGCAGTGAATGGTTGGGGAGGATGGTACCTGAGCCCCTTGGACGCTGGGCAACCCGCCCTCAAGCCCCTGGAACCCTGAAAGTGCAGGAGGCCCAAGAGGCGCCTCCTCTACCCAACACCCAGCACAGGCATGGGTGGGTTCATGGGCCGGGGCCCCCCACACACACCTGGCCCCTTCTAGGGACCCCTCTAGCTGCAGACCACCCTCAGAGTTCTGCCCCTTCCCTTTCTGCACCAGCCCTCCCTGCTGGGGTGTGCCTGGTTCTGGGCAAGGTCAGTGGCTCTCAGACCCTCCAAGGATTGGGCTTTAGGAAATGCAATATTTTTATGCATTTTCAGTATGTACATGTCAGTATGACTTTAATCTTATGGGAGCCAAAGAGGTTCTTTATTTTTTCTTATCTTCATGTTGGCATTTTTGGTTATTGTTTTCTTCTCGAAGCAGATGTACAACATGTGCTTGGGGCAGAAATAGGGCCCATGCTTTCAGGTTTTGCCCAGTCATTTTGAGCCGGGTAAAATGTTAAAGGATAGCTTCCCTGGGAGCCCAGGATCAGGGCCCACAGATGATATAAGATAAAAATTACTTTTATCATTATAATTACTACTAAATGGAGGAATTTGAGACAAAAGCACCTTTCACAAGAGTACCAAGAAATCAAAATGTTGCCCACAGAAGGCTGCCTGCTCCATGGTCAGCACAGGTAACAGAAGTGTTCACAGTCTCTGGACTCCTGCCCTTCTCTTGCCCAAATCTCTAAAGCACACAGAACACTTAAAATCAGAATTGTAGAACTGCTAGACACCTTAGGGATGTCTGGCACCATTCCCTTGGACTGCAGAATAAAACACAGTAGCTCGTTGTCACAAACTAATTTCAACATGAAGTGCCCCCTGGAGGCACTAAGTTCTTTCTCTGCAAATGTTGACTAATGTAAGTCACAGTCATACCATTTAAAAACTACAATGGCTGGGAAGTCATCGTAGGTAAGGGAATATTTTAGCCATGTTTATAAGCATTGGCTCACTTTGTAGAAGAGGCTGAGCTGAGTGTTTTTAAATACTATTTCAGGTACAAGAGAGGAGTTAAGATGGCAGAGGAATAGGAGACCCCTTTTTCAGCAGGTCCCCTGAGTTGAGCTGGATAGGTACCAGACCAGCCTAAACAACCACGGAATCAGCCTGAGAGGCAGGAAGATACATCTGGATCTCTACAAATGAACATCTCCAGCGCTGAGTATTGAGGTATGAAGCGGGGAGCTTTGAAACCAGGCACAGATATCAGAAGATAAATGGAAGGGGGGGGAGCCGCCGTGTTCTGGCGCCCGGGAACAGCCGCCACCTGCACCAGGGAGCGGGCGGACTCATGGATGGCACACCGGAGAGAGCGGACTGAGACCGGTGAGCCCAGAGCGTGCGCCACCAGGCTTCTCCTGGAACACCGGAATCCCAGTGTGCTCACCAGGCATAGACTGAGAACAGGAGATGCAGGAGCCCACGGGGCGGCTGGCGGCTGGCAAGCCACCTGCACAGGGGAGGGAGCTGGCGGACTCATGGTAGGAACCTGCAAAACAGCATATTGAGACCCTGAACCAGGTGCAGGAGCCACCAGGCTTCTCATGGAACTCTGGAATCCTGCTGTGCTCAGGGGATCCAGACTGAGACCAGGAGCTTCCAGAGAGAGATCAAGTCTTCTGGCGGCTGGCAGCATTAGAAACACAAAGGACAGAGATGCACTAGCCCCAGAATTGAGGCCAGGGACACCAGGTGTGGGGCTCACATCCCAGGATGCTACAGGGTTGAGCAACACCAACAATAATGGAGTTAAAGTGGCCAGAACAAGGGTGGAGAACGGGCCGCATTCCCTCTATTCTGTGACAATTCAGCCTCTGCTGCTCTGACTCTCAGAAGAGGCACAGCAGATCACCAGAGAAAGCCGCCAGGGAACAAAAGCCTGGAAATACTGGCCCAGAGCGTGCCCAACCCCATTCACCATTGCAGGGGACACGGAAACTCTACACAAACAGGGTTGCCTGAGTATGGGCATGGCAAAATAAAAACTCGTAACAATAGAGAACAAATGGATGGTTACCAGAGAGGAGGTGGATAGAGGGAGGAGTGAAATAGATGAAGCAGATTAAGAGGACACTTTTCTTGATGACCACTGAGTAATATATAGAATTACTGAATCACTCAATTGTACACCTGAAACTAATGTAACACTGTATGTTACTTCTACCGGAATTAAAATAAATTTTTAAAAAAGATTTTTCTTTCAGGAACCTCTTTGAAAAAGCTTTTCCTGTGCACTGTGCATAAGCCCTACTTGGGAGGATTCACTCTACAATAATTATTTACTCTATGCCTCGAATTCAGATTTCACTGTGTTCGTACCGTGGATCACAGCCCACGGGAGCCATGGTCCTTTTCTGTCCAGGCTCAGCACCTATGCATTCAAGATTGGAAGTAGAGACACATGTCACTTCACAGTCCAGAAAGCTATTATTGTTTCTGTTTCAGTGTGAGAGAGTCACAGACTTTGGGACAGGTTTCAGAGCAGGTTTATTATGGATCCTGGATCTCTACTTCAATGTTCATTACCTGGATCCATTTGGCTAATAGGTTCCCTGTGGATGGGCTTCCTTCCAAGCACATACATGGAAGATGCAAAGGTGGGTGGGCTTGGTGCGGGACAGGAAGAAGATCAAAAACAGACAAGGGTCCGAACCCTCCCCTGATCCAGGAACTGCTACAGGAGAGGGTACAGGAAGTAGAATCCATGCGAAACTCCAAGGTCACCAGCTGAACACAGGAGGCATAGGTCAAGGGATCTGGAGATGCAGGGGTTGAAGGCTGCTCTGAGCTACCTCTGGGAGGAAGGAAGGGAAGGAATGAGGAGACACTGACTGCCCCTGGCCCATGCCAGCTCCCCACCGCTCCAACACACATCAGTCTACACAACTGACACAGCCTGTGCTCAGGATGGGCTGGCTCGGGTCCCTCAATCCTTAGTGGGACAGCTGGTCCCAGGGCTCAGAGACATGCTGAGGGAGATGAGAGGGAAAGCTGCCCCACCCAGGTCATCCCCTCCATGAGCAGACAGCCCTTCAGAACTGCTAAAAAAAAACCCACTAACGGGGTTGAAAGACATGCCATGGATGAACTAAGGCATAGAAATATGTAAAATAACATTCATTTTTAAGTTCAGAGCTGTGCGCTAAAAGTGGGGAGACCTTCCCTGAAGAAGACTTAGGGGAGGGCAGTCCATGCTGAAAAGGGAGACATGGCTCTCCTGATTGGGGACCTGCAGCCCCCTTCCAGGGCAGGGCATCATCCTCGCATCACACGAGATCCATGGAAGTGTTCCATCAGGGCCAGATGTTTGTCTCAAGAAGGCTACCCTGGCATCAGACTGCACAGGGCACCAGGGATGAGGGCCAGATGGAGGACTGACAATACCCTGGAGGCCATGGGGCAAGAGCAGAGGCAAATGACCTTGAAGATGATGATGAAAAGCAGGAGGTGGCAGCATGGAGCTGGCCCGAAGTACCAAGGGAGCAGTGCCCACAGCTACACTGACTGGGTGCCTTCTGTGCCCAGTGTGGCTGACTTCAGTGGGCTCCAGACTAGACCTGACCACAAGTCTAGGAAGTGTGCACCACCCGCGGCCTCCTCTCCCCTTGCAGCTGCTAGGAATCACGGTCACAGACCCTGGTCAGCTTTCGTGGAAACCAAGCAGTGGCTCCCCCGCACGCTGCACCTCTGGTGGTGGTCCAGTGCGACCCTCGTGCCTGGCCAGACACTGATGTCTACCTGTCTCCACACAAATCCACAGACAGGAGGGTGTCCCTGAATTCCACAGCACCTGATGAGACAGATCCACAAAACCCAACACCCAGTGGGTCACTCGGGACCTCACCTATGGTCATGGAGCTCACCATACCCTATTTCTGTCACTTCCCACAGAAAGCCTGGTTCTGATCCCCCACAATACCATATATCCTTGTTGCTGACTTGGAGTCATGCCATGAACCCACATGGCACCTTTCTTTAAGTGAAGGCTAGGCCTACACCTCCTAGAAAATATTTCTAATGAAGTACAAGTCCATCAGGACTACGGTGTGAACAGTAGCACAAAGCCTGCATGGTAGTAGTCAGTAATTCTAACAAGGGTTAACCCCACCCCCCATCTCACAAAACCTTCCTCCGTCCCACGGAACTCATGGTCTGCCCTCAGAAAACCCTCCAGGAAACAAACCTTTCATCTGAATGCTCTCTTCACCTTCTGCTTCAAATCTTGTCCAACCACAATGATATGAAACTAGAAATCAGTCAAAGAAAAAAATGGTACAGTCAAAAATAGGTGGAGATTGGGGGGCCTGGGTGGATCAGTTGTTAAGGATCTGCCTTCAGCTCAGGTCCTGATCCCAGGATCCTGGGATTTAGCCTGGAATCAGGCTCCTTGCTCAGCGGGAAGCCCACTTCTTCCTCTCCCACCCCCCTGCTTGCGTTCCCTCTCTCACTGTCTCACTCTCTGTCAGATACTTAAATAATCTTAAAAAAATATGTGGAGATTTAACAACATGCTACTGAACAACCAACAGTCAAAGAAGAAATCAAAAAAAAAATTTAGAAGTACCTTGACACTGATGAAAAAGACAACTTACAAAAAATTATGGGATGCAGCAAAAGTAGCTTTATGGGGGACATTCATAGAAATTCAAGCCTTCATCAATCCATGAGAATGCTCTCCAATAAACAACCTGATTTATGTGGTAAAGAAGTAGAAAATAAAACAACAAACAAAGCCCCAAATTAGTAGAAATAAGGAAATAACAAAAAGGAATGCATAAATAAATCCAACAGAGACTAAAAAGACCAAAAAAACAAAAAAAAATGAAAATGAGAGCTGCCTTTTTTGGAAAGATAAACAAAACCGACAAACTTAGCTAGACTCACCAAGAAAGACAGAGGCCTCGAATACAATCAGGAAAGAAAGATAATGGATTCCTGTATCATATCAAAATCAAAAAAGCTCTTCAAACTGGGACACAACAACTTCTTGCAAGCCACGTCTCTAAAGGCAAAGGAAATAAAAGCAAAAATGAACTATTGGCACTTCACCAAGATAAAAAGCTTCTGCAGGGCAAAGCAAACGATCAACAAAACAAAAAGGCAACCTATGGAATCGAAGCAGATATCTGCAAATGATATTACAGATAAAGGGCTGGTATCCAAGATCTATAAAGAACTCCTCAAACTCGACACCCAAAAAATGGGCAGAAGACGCAAAGAGATACTTCTCCAAAGAAGACATACAAATGGCCAACAGACACATGAAAAAATGCTCCACATCACTTGCCATCAGGAAAATACAAATCAAAACGACAAGGAGATACCACCTTACACCAGTTAGAATGGTTAAAATTAACAAGGCAGGGGGCACCTGGGTAGTACAGAGGTTAAGCGTCTGCCTTCGGCTCAGGGCGTGATCCTGGCATTATGGGATCGAGCCCCACATCAGGCTCCTCCGCTATGAGCCTGCTTCTTCCTCTCCCACTCCCCCTGCTCGTGTTCCCTCTCTCGCTGGCCATTTCTATCTCTGTGGAATAAATAAATAAAATCTTGGGAAAAAATTAACATGACAGGAAATAAAAGAAAGTTAGAGAGGATGTGAAGAAAGGGGAGCCCTCTTACACTACTCGTGAGAATTCAAGCTGGTATAGCCACTTTTGAACAATATGGAGGTTCCTAAAGACATTAAACACAGAGCTATCCTATGACCCACCAATTGAACTACTGGGTATTTACCCTATAGACACAGAGTAATGAAAAGTAGGGGCACCTGTATCCCAATGATCATAGCAACAATATCCATAATAGCCAAACTGTGGAAGGAGCCAAGATGTCCTTCAGCAGATGAATGGACGAAGAAGATGTGGTTCATCTATACAGTGGAATATTACCAGTCATCAGAAAGGATGAATACCCACCATTTGCACCAACGTGGATGGACCAGGAGGGGATTATGCTAAGTAAAATTAAGGCAAGCAGAGAAAGACAATTATCATACGGTTTGACTCCTATGTGGAATGGAAGGAATAGCATGGAACATTAGAAGAAGGAAGGGAAAAGTGAAGGGGGGGAATGAGAGGGGGAGATGAACCATGAGAGACTATTGACACTGGGGAAAAAATGAAGGTTGCAGAAAGGGAGGGTAGGGGAATGGGTAATCCTGGTGATGGGTATTAAGGAGGGCATGTGTCATAATGAGCACTAGGGGTTATATGCAAACAATGAATCATGGAACACTTCATCAAAAACAAATGAAGTACTGTAGGATGACTAACATCATTTTAAAAAAAGAGAAAGATATGAAATCCATACAGGAAAACTGTCACTATTTGCAAATGACATGAAATCCCGAAAAATTCCACAAAAAAAAAATGTTAGAATAAACAAATTCAAGAAAGCTGCAGGATATAAAGTCAATATACAGTGACCTGTTGTCTTTATTTTTTTTTCAGATTTTATGTATTTATTTGAGAGGAATAGAAAAAGCACATGCAAGGGGATTGTCAGAAAGAGGGAGAAACAGACCCTCGCTAAGCGGGGAGCCCAACACGGGGCTCAATCCCAGAACTCTGGGATCATGACCTGAGCTGAAGGCAGACACGTCACCTATGGGGCCACCCAGATGACCCAACTTCTTGCATTTCTGTATACTGATGACACACTTTCACAAAGAGAAATTAAAAAAGCAATGCCATTTACAATTGCATCAAAAAAATCTAGGAATAAATGTAACCAAAAATGCGAAAGACATAGTACACTCAACACATGGCAGAAAAGAAATGAAAAACATGTGTCGAGGGGGGCAGAATGTGTGGTTCAAAGATTTGGAAGGCAACACAAACAAATGGAAGCATACGCCATGCTCCTTAACTGGAAGAGTTAATTATGTGAACATTTCCATCGTACCCAAAGCAATCGACAGATGTGATGAAATCCCTATCTGAATTCCAGTGGCATTATTCAAGGAAATAGATAACAGTCCTCAAACTTGTATGGAATCACAAAAGACCCCCAAATACGCAAAGCAACCTGGAGAAAGAAAGGTGCAGTCAACACACTCCTGGATTTCAAGCTAGATTACAAAGCTGTTGTCTTCAAAACAGGATGGTACTGACATAAACACAGACACCAGGTCAGTGGAACAGAACAGAAAGCTCAGAAACTTACCCACACGTAGATGATCCTAACTTACGACACAGCAGCAGAAGATATGCCATGAGGGAAGGACTGTCTCTTCAGTGAGCGGTAACAGGCAAACTGGACACTAAATGCAGAAGAATATAACTGGGTCACTTTCTTACACCACCAAAATTTTTAATGGATGAGTGATTTGTACATAAGACCTGAATCCATAAACTTCCAAGAAGACACAGATACTAGGTCTCTCGACATTGGTTTTGGCAAAGAGTCTTCAGATCGGACACCAAACGCAAAGCAACAAAAGCAAAAATAAACAAGTGGAACAACTAGAAACTGAAATCTTCCACTTGGCAAAAGAAACCATCAAAAACTTAAAAGGCCACTGACCCAATAAGAAAAAATATCTGCGAATCATATGTGTGAGAAGAGGCTAATATCCAAATACACACAACACTCGTACAAATCAAAACCAAAAAAAAATCTGTATTAAAAAATGGGGGAATATGTGAATAGATAATTTCCAAAGATGGCACACAGGTGCCAACAGACAGAAAAAGTTGTTCGACATCACTAAATATCGTCAGGGAAACATCAGTCAAACCCACAATCGGCTATCCCCTCACAACTGTTGGAGCAGCAATTGTCCCAGAGACAGACACCAGGTGGGGTCAAGGGTGTGCAGACGAGGAGACACTGTGCACTGTTGGTGGGAATGGAAATTGGTGCAGCCATTTTGACAAACGGTACGGAGGTTCCTGAAAAAATAAATGCAACTACCACATGACCCAGTAATGGCTCTACAGAGTATTCATTTGGAGAACACAAAAATGCTGCCTCAAAAAGACAGATGCACTCCCACATTCAGTACAGCATTATTCACAAGAAGCAGACATGGAAACACAGACCTTGGGGGCCTTATGCCAAGTAACTCAGACACAGAAAGACCAATACCAGATGCTCTCATGTACATTCCACGTGGAATAAACAAATACTGAACGCATGGATACTGAGAGCAGATTGGTAGGTGCCAGATTCGGAGATGGGGTGGTAGAAATGGCTGAAGGTGTTCAAAGTCTCAGGGTTTGAGTGAGAAAATCCGACAGTCATGAAATGTTCTGTCCAGCATGGAGACTAAAACTAACCCTGCAGCATGGGGTATAGTTTTCCCTGCTCTTTGAAAGTACAGGGCTTCTGAGAAACCTTGCACAGCAGAAATGGTGTCAAGAAGGAATGGCCTTTAATTTACATGGAACAATTAGACAGTGTGCTCAGACTCCAAAATTCCTTCTCTTTGGCTTTTCTTAGGCCTCAGGATACAAGTTTCTGATGGAGGCCCAGCATAAATGAAGATGAAGCACAGCAGAGGCTCACAGACACCATTCAAAGTGCTGGTGGCTTGATGCGGAGAGCGGTTCCCAGCGGAAGGAGCTGGTTGGGGTGCACGCTGCCTCTCTCGTGCTTCTCCCCAAAACAGATGCTGAATGCGATTCTCACTGTTCACCTTTTTTCATAAGAGGGAAATCCTCTTCAGGTCTCTTCCTCTTACTGAAGCTGGGGAATTACGTAGTTTTCAAGAAAACCCAGTGTCTTACTGTGAACGTTTAAAAAGTGGGGGATACTTGTACTTGAGCATTGCTGAGGGAGGAGATGTGAAAGGTTCTCCCAGACACAAACCTCAGCAGATCCACCGGGAAAGGCACCTTCCTCAGCATGCGGAACACGGACTACCTCCTACCCCCTGAGAAACCCTCTCCTTCCCCTCGATCAGGACAACCCACAACAGCTGGGAGATACCCCAATTCCTCCGTTCTCCAGCTCCTAATACCTAACCCATCAGCAAATCCTGCGAGCTCCATCTTCAAAATGGACCCAGAATAGGTCTAACCACTCCATCCAAGGCCACCTGTCTGGTCCACAGTGCCTGAGATCCTGGAAAAGTTTCGTCATTGACCTGCCTTGCCATCTTCAACCCTCTGTCATCTGTTCTCAACACTGTAGCCAGGATGGCCCAGTGAAACAGGGTCTCATGGGGTTATAGCCCTGGAATGGCTTTCTGTTACCTCTCTGAGGTCATGTCCTAAGCTGTCTCCTGTGGCCACAGGGCCATCTTGCTTCTCCTGGACATACCTGAAATTCTCCTGCCCCAGAGCCTTTGCACGTGCTTTCCCTTCTGTTAAGAATGCTCTTGATGTGTTCTCACTCACCTTCGGAGAAGTCTGAATTGGAGTGACAGGAACAGAAGATGAGGCTGTGTGCTGGGTGAGGCTGGTGGCCCAGAAGAAGGTTCTCTGCCAGCTCTCTGCCTGTGCCTCACTTGTCCTCAGCCAGGAACTTGCACACAGCCCTCACCTGTCACAACTCTCACCCAGGAGAACCACAGCCACCCCTGCCCACACCCTGCTGCAGAATGCATTCAGCTCTCCTCTGGGACCCCTGTCAGCTTTACCCAGACCTGGAACTCCCCTGTCTCCTGCAAAGCACCCGGATTCCCCCTCTGCTTCCAAAATCGCAAGGCTTTCATGAGAAAGCTATAATGCTAACAAATGAAAGGTTCGCACCTGCTTTCCCCTTCTGTTGCCTCTCTCTCCACCTTCTTTCCTACCTGTGCAAACTGTAACATATCAGTGGAACATGAACATGCTCTGAGATCTGAATCTTTCATTGCAGCTTTCTGAGGACTCCTTATGTGATAAGAAACTAGTGTATCCTACAACAGGGTGTTTTACAACTCTCATCTATAGAATAGTACAGCCCAATTCACTACAATTTTACCTCACTCTTCATGAAGCAGAACACTTTTTCCTTTCTTCTTTTACTAAATTCCAGTTCGTTCACATGCCATGGAATATTCGCTTCAGGGGTAGGATTTAGTGATTCCTCACCTGCATACAGTACCCGGTGCTCATCACAAGTGCCCTCCTTAATACCCCTCACCCATTTAACTCTTCCCCCCACGCCCCTGTCCTGCAGCAACACTCAGTTTGTTCTCCAAGGTTGAGTCTATTTCCTTGTTTGCCTCTCTCATCACCCCTCCATTCTATTCATCTGTTTTCTTTCTGAAATTCCACAAGTCTGAGAGCATAGGATATTTGTCTTTCCTCAATGATTTTGCTTAGCTTAATACACTCTAGGTCCATCCACATCCTTGCAAATGGTAAGATTTCATTCTTTTTGAAGCTGAGTCATATTCCATTATATATATGTATCCCACTTCTGCTTTATCCATTCATCAGTGCATGGACTTTGGGATTATCTCCATAGTTTGGCTACTGTGGACATTGCTGCTATAAACATCATGGTGCATGGACCCCCTTCGAATCCGCATTTTTGTATCCTTTGGGTAAATACCTAGGAGAGCAATTGCTGGATCATGTGGTTGTTCAATGTTTAACTTTTTGAGGAACCCCCACACTGTTTCCCAGACTGGCTGCACCACTTTGCATTGCCACCAACAGAATGGGAGGGTTCCCCTTTAAGCAGAACATTATCTGCCGGCAATTTCATAAGAGGAAACAAAACCTCTGGGAGATGCACCCAGGGTCAGGCAAGCAGTTGCAGACTTCACCCCAAGGCTCCTGAGGCCAAGCCCCTTGAAGCCACCAGCATGCCACTATCCAAAAGAATTCCCAGACTCTCCTTCTGACTCCACCACCAAAGAAACTACAGAGAGAATATGGCACCTCAAAATATCGAGATAATACATTTAGTAAAACTAGAAAGTCAAGCTCAACTTTTTTTTTTTTTTTAAAGATTTTATTTATTTATGTGACAGAGAGACAGCCAGCGAGAGAGGGAACACAGCAGGGGGAGTGGGAGAGGAAGAAGCAGGCTCATAGCGGAGGAGCCTGATGTGGGACTCGATCCCAGAACGCCAGGATCACGCCCTGAGCCGAAGGCAGACGCTTTAACGACTGCGCTACCCAGGCGCCCCCAAGCTCAACTTTTAAACAGGAACAGGCCGCTTTGGATAATTTTCAATTTTCCCTCCACCCAAATTTTAACTCTTCTGATGAATAAACTAATCAATGATGAAACATCACCTTTGTCAAATGACATCATCCAAGTCTGTGTCAGATGAAAAAAAGCCACCTAACTCTAGATGCTGGCCACTCAACCATATCTTAGGCCCAATTGAATAAACACTGTTAGATGAAGGAACAAATCAGATGTTACAAACAGGCACAGAGTGAATCTCACCTCTCCTTTCTAATAAAAGAGGGTTCCTAGGAAACAGATGGTCAAAATACATTTGTAAGCAATGAATGGAAAGAGAAATTGTGATCCCCTGCAAAGTTCTACCAGCAGGGAAACTAAGTAATTCTTGCACCAAACCCAGAATGCTGACAGCTACTTCAATTTTACTTTGTGGCTCAACTAGAGAAAAGAGAAAAGCCCAGGAGGTTTTGGGATAATGAGAGGTATTACCTCCAGCCCTGACATGGATAGGACATTTTACCAAACATACCTGTGCTTTCTCTGAACACTGGCGTCCTGTGACAAGCTGCCTCGCTGACTCCGATGCTGACGTTAAAAACCTCGGGTGTCTTGGAGCCAGAACAGAGAAGTGTTGTCAGCTGGGGACAAGAAGGCACCTCTGACCTAAAGCCTGCACACCTGCTATGGTTTCTGAGGGAAGGGGCAACACATACTTGTTGTTTAGCAGTAATGACCTTGCCTTTTCTGGAAAGCTGACTTACTCTTCTAATGAAAACCTCAATTCGTCTTTTCCCAATAAAACTAGAGTGGAACATTTATTTCTCACTTAAATAGAAAACACTGTTATTGTCGACATTGCATGAATGAACTTTTAAATACATTTTAGAGAGAAAGGAAGAGACCTTTATTCAAACCCAAGTCAGGACAGCTGCCTGGGAGACACAATCTTCACCAAGAAGGCAGTGCTCCGGGGAAGGAACATTTGGGGCAGGCTTATATATTTTTTTCTGTTTTCTTTTACGTACAGAGTTACACAACACAATGAGGATCTTCTTAGATTCCAGAAAGTGACAGACTCTTTCTTATGTTTTCAGTATGTACATGTCAGTATGACTTTAATCTTATGGGAGCCAAAGAGGTTCTTTATTTTTTCTTATCTCTATGTTGGCATTTTTGGTTATTGTTTTCTTCTCGAAGCAGATGTACAACATGTGCTTGGGGCAGAAATAGGGCCCATGCTTTGAGGTTTTGCCCAATCATTTTGAGCCGGGTAAAATGTTAAAGGATAGCTTCCCTGGGAGCTCAGGATCAGGGCCCACAGATGATAAAAAATAAAAATTCCTTTCATCATTATAATTACTACTAAATGGAGGAATTTGAGACAAAAGCACCTTTCACAAGAGTACCAAGAAATCAAAATGATGCCCACAGAAGCCTACCTGCTCCATGGTCAGCACAGGTAACAGAAGTGTTCACAGTCTCTGGACTCCTGCCCTTCTCCTGCCCAAATCGCTGAAGCACACAGACCACTTAAAATCAGAATTGTAGAACTGCTAGACACCTTAGAGATGTCTGGCACCATTCCCTTGGACTGCAGAATAAAACACAGTAGCTCGTTGTCACAAACTAATTTCAACATGAAGTGCCCCCGGGATGCACTAAGTTCTTTCTCTGCAAATGTTGACTAATGTAAGTCACAGTCTTACCATATAAACACTACGATGGCTGGGAAGTCATCGTAGGTAAGGGAATATTTTAGCCATGTTTATAAGCATTGGCTCACTTTGTAGAAGAGGCTGAGCTGAGTGTTTTTAAATACTATTTCAGACCTGTTTTACAGCACCCTCTGAACATACCAGAGCCTGAATGGACTAAAAAAGATAGTTGGTTTCAGGAACTTTAATACCAGAAAAATATTATACTGTCTCTATTCCTAAGGATCTTTGAGTATCTTACCCAAAGGTCCTCCACTGAGATAATGATCTTAATGATCACCATGGGCAGAGGTGAAAAGGCCCGCTGAATTTGTTCCAGTTGTCCACATGACAAGAAATTCCTGATACTTGATAGGTTTCCAGATCGAGACAACCAGAGATAAGAGGGAAATAGTACCCTGTATGGAACAACAAGGGATTTGGAGTCAATTTGTGGTTCCCACTTAGGTTTCTGACACTAAAATCCTCTGTGACTCATATCATCTGAGTCCCTGTCTAACCACCTGAAAATGTGCCTAAAAATATCTACACCCTAGTTGAGAAGTTTAAGAAGCAGAATGCTACAAAGAGCCAGTATGATGTCTCTCAAGAACAGGTGCTCAGGAAGCCATAATTGCTATTGGGTCTATTTCTTTTCCAGAAGAAAGTATACATGTTGAATCCGTATTTCGAATAGATGACTCACCAGATAACTTTCAAAACCTGAAGGAAGGCCAAGAAGTTGCTCTTGTGTCATATTTCACTCAGAAATCATGTTGTTGGACTGGTGAGGACGATACGATAGCAACGTCATCACTAAGAGTGGGGAGCTTCTAATTTCCATACGGCCATGTTGACCCCCTTAGCTCAGAGCCACCAGAAAGGACAGCTGGGCAGTGGGCACCGTCATCACTATGGTTGGGGAGCTTCCCATTTCCATATGGCCATGTTGACCCCCTTAGCTCAGGGCCACCACAAAGGACAGCTGAGGGGGACCACAGGCCAAGGCTGCCAGGTGTGGCTGGGGCAGGCAGAACTCTGACTTAAGGCTCAACTCCTGTCTAGGTTATTATAATGCTCTTCAGAAAGAAAGTGCCGTTGTGTGTGAGCCCTCATGTAGAAAAGGTTCAGAATTTCCATTGAGATTCCTTCTCTGACCTTTAGGATATGTAGCAAAGTTCCATTTAATTTTTAAACATTGAAGGACTTCCTGGTTTTCTTTTCGCTATGACTGTGGCTCAATTCCCCTGTGGTCTAAGAATAGAATCTAGTTAATTTCAGGGTTTAACATTTGTAGACTTGATTCGTGGCCCCACCTATCATCTATTTGGGTAAAGAGTCTATGACCACTTGAAAATAAAGTATTCAGCCACTCCTTCAGGGCTAGAGAATGGGCAGGGCCCTCCAAGCCCCCGGCAACCTTCGAAGGCCCCCCGTGCCAAAACGCTTGGGCCCACACTCCCTCTCGCCAGCGCCTTCACCTCGGCCTGCCCCTCCGCCTGCCACAGAGCTGGGGGAACGGGCCTGCTGGACTCCTGGGGGCTAACACTTACCCTAGGTCGGCCCCAGAGGGGCCCCTCCCAAGGAGCCTGGCACCGCAATGCCGGGGATTTGGGACCCCCGAGACCCAGTGCTGGACTCACTCTGCCACCCCGCAAGCACCCAGGGTGCTAGGGGCGTTGCCAGTCATTCAGGAAGGGAGAACAGGCAGGGCCCTCCGATCACCCTGCAACCTTCGAAGGCCCCCCGTGCAAAAACTGTGGCTCCCACGCTCCTGCTCCCCAGCGCCCTTACCTCGGCCCACCCCTCCGCTCCCTGCAGAGCTGGCGGATCGGGCCTGCTGGCTTCCTGGGGGCTAACCCAATCCCTAGTTGCCCCGAGGGGCCCCTCCCAAGTGGCCTGGCACCGCATGCCAGGGATTGGGGACTGCCAAGTCCCAGTGCCAGATGCACCCTGCCGCCCCACCGCCACAGGGGGCGCTAGGGGCGTCGCCAGTCCTTCAGGGCAACAGAACAGGCAGGACCCTCCGAGTCACCTGCCACCTTTGAAGGCACCCCGAGCCAAAGCCAAATGCTCTGGTCCACGCTCCCGCTCACCAGCTACCTCACCTCGACCCACACCTCCATTCACCGCACATGGGTGGAACGAGCCTGCCAGCCTCCCGGGGGCGAACCCTAATCCTAGGACGGCCCCCAAAGGGCCCGCCAAAGGGGCCTGTCACCGCGACGCTGTGTATTAGGGACCCCCGGGCCTCAGGGCTGGACTCACCCTGCCACCCCGCTGCCACCCGGGCCGCTAGGGGTGCCCCTGGTCATTCAGGGCGGGAGAATGGACAGGGCCCTCCGAGCCCATGGCGACATTCGAAGGCCCCCCCATCCAAAACGCTTGAGCCCACGCTCCCGCTCCTCAGTGCCCTCACCTCGGCCTGCCCGTCCGCTCGCTGCAGAGCCAGTGGATGAGGCCTGCCCTCCTCCTGGAGGCTATCCATAACCCTAGGCTGGCCCCTGAGGGGTCCCTCCGTAGGGGCCTGGAACTGCAATGCCTGGAATTGGGGACCCCCGAGCCCCAGTGCTGGACTCACCATGTTGCCCCGCCACCACCCGGGCTGCTAGGAGCACTGTCGGTCATTCATGGAGGGAGCACAGGCAGATCCCTCCGAGCCCCTGGCGACATTCGAAGGCCCCCCGCGCCAAAACGCTTGGGCCCATGCTCCCGCTCGCCTATGCCCTCACCTCGGTCCGCCCCTCCGCTCGCAGCACAGCCAGTGGATCAGGACTGCCAGCCTCCTGGTTGTTACCCTAACCGTTGGTGGGCCCCCGAGGGGCCCATCCCAGGTTCCTATTGCCGCAACACCGGGAATTTGGGAATCCCAAGCCCCAGCGCCCGACTCACCCTCCTGCCCTACCGCCACCTGGACCGCTAGGGGCACCGCCGGTCATTCAGGGAGGGAGAAGGGGCAGGGCCCTCCAAGCCTCCAGCGACCTTCGAAGGCCCCCGAACCAAAACGCTAGGGCCCACGCTTCCGCTCGCCAGCGTCCTTACCTCGGCCCTCCCCTCCGCTCGCCCCACAGCTGTCGGATCGGGCCTGTGGGCCTTCTGGGGGCTAACCCAAACCCTAGGCCAACTCCCTAGTGGCCCCTCCCAAGGGGCCTGGCGCTGCAACAAGGAGGATTGGGGACTCCTGAGCCCCAGCGCTGGACTCACCATGCCTCCCACCACCACCCGGGCCACAAGGGGCACCACCGGTCATTCAGGGTGGGAGAACGGCAGGGCCCTCTGTGCCCCCAGCGACTTTTGAAGGCCCACTGCGCCAAAGCGCTTGGGACCACGCTCCCACTTGCCATCGCCCTTAACTTGGCCTGCCCCTCCTCTCGCTGCACAGCCAGCGGATCGGGCCTACCGGCCTCCTGGGGGCTAACGCTAACCCTAGGTAGGCCCCCTAGGGGCCCATCCTAAGGGGCCTGGCGCAGCAACGCCGGGGATTTGGGACTACGGAGCCCCAGCGCTGGACTCACCCTGCCGCTCCGCCGCCACCCGGGCTGCTAGGGGAACCGCAGGTCATTCAGTGCGGGAGAACGGGTAGGGCCCTCTGAGCCCCAGGAGACCTTTGAAGGCTCCCCGCGACAAAACACTTCGGCCCACGCTCCCGCTCGCCAGCGCCCTTACCTCGGCCCACCCCTCCACTCGCCGCACAGCTGGCGGATAGGGCCTGCCGGCCTCCTGGGGGCTAACCCTAACCCTAGGTCGGCCCCTGAGGGGCCCATCCGATGAGGCCTGGCGCCACAATGCCTGGGATTGCTGATCCCTGAGCCCCAGTGCCGGACTCACTGTGCCGCCCCACCACCACCCAGGCCCCTAGCTGCACCGCCGGTCATTCAGGGCTTGAGAACAGGCAGGGCCCTCCGAGCCACAGGCGACCTTCGAAGGCACCCCACATCAAAATGCTTGCGCCCACGCTCCCGCTTGTCAGCGCCCTCACCTCGGCCCGCCCCTCCACTCACCGCAAAGCTGGCCAATCTGGCCTTACGGCCTCCTGGGGGCTAACCCTAACCCTAGATTGGCCCACGAGGGGCCCTTCCCAAGGCACCTGGTGCTGCAACGCCGGGGATTGGGGATCCCCGAGCTCCAGCGCCGGACTCACCCTGCCGACCCGACACCACCCGAGCCACTAGGGGCACCACCGGTCATTCAGTGCAGGAGAACAGGCAGGGCCCTTCAAGCCACTGGCGACATTTGAAGGCCGCACTTGCGAAAACGCTTGGGCCCACGCTCCTGCTCCCCAGCAGCCACATCTTAGCCCACTCCTCTGCTTGCCTCACAGTGCAGATCAGGCCTGTCGGCATCCTGGGGGCTAACCCTAACACTTGGTTGGCCCACGAGGGGCCCCGCCCAAGGGGCCTTGTGCCGCAACACCAGGGATTGGGGACACCCGAGCCCCAGTGCCAGACTCTCCCTGCTGCCCCACCGCCAACTGGAATGGTAGGGACGCCACCGGTCATTCAAGGAGGGAGAAGGGGCAGGGCCCTCTGAGCCCCAGGCAACCTTCGAATACCTCCCGCGCTAAAATGCTTGGACCCAACTTCCCGATCTCCAGCACCATCACTGCGGCCCGCCCCTCCGCTCACCGCACAACCGGCTGATGAGGACTGCCGGCCTCCTGTGGGTTAAACCTAACCCTAGGTCGGCCCTCGAGGGGCCCGTCCAATGGGGCCTGGTGCCACAACGCCTGGGATTGCTGACACCCGAGCCCCAGCGCTGGACTAACCGTGCCGCCCTGCCGCCACCCGGGCCCCTAGTGGCACCGCCGGTCATTCAGGGTGGGAGAATGGGCGGGGCCTTCCGAGCCCCCGGCGACTTTCGAAGGACCCCACGCCAAAAGACTTGGACCAATTCTGCCGCTCGCCAGTGCCCTCACCTCGGCCCGCCCCTCTGCTCTCCAAACAGCGGGCGAATCGGACCTGCCGGCCTCCTGGGGGCTAACCCAAACCCTAGGTCGTCCCCCGAGGGGCCAGTCCAATGGGGCCTGGTGCCACAATGCCTGGGATTGCTGACCCCTGAGCCCCAGCGCCGGACTCATCGTGCCGCCCCGCCGCCACCCGGGTTGCTAGGAACACCATCAGTCATTCAGGGCGGGAAAATGGGCAGGGCCCTCCAATGCCTTGGTGACCTTCGAAGACCCCCCGCGCCAAAACAATTGGGCCCAAGCTCCTGCTCGCCTGTGCCCTCACCTCGGACCACCCCTCCACTTGCCGCATAGCTGGCGGATCGGGCCTGTGTGCCTCCTGGGGGCTAACTTAACCCAAGGTCGACCCCCAAATGGCCCTTCCCAAGGTCCTGGCGCCTCAACGCCGGGCATTGGGGACCCCCGAGACCCAGCGCCGGACTCACCTTGCCGCCCTGCTGCCACCAGTGCTGCGAGTGGCGCCATAGGTCATTCAGGGAGGGAGAACGGGCAGGACCCTCTGAGCCCCTGGTTACCTTCTAGGACCCTCGCTCTGAAACTTTGGGCCCACGTTCCCGCTCGCCAATGCCCTCATCTCAACCCGCCCCTCCGCTCGCCGCACAGCCGGCAGACCGGGCTTACTGGCCTCCTGGGGGTAACTCTAACCCTAGGTCGGCACCCGAGGGGGCCCTCCCAAGAGGCCTGGGGCCGCAACGCCGGGGATTGGTGACCCCCGAGCCGCAGCACCGGACTCACTTTGCTGCTCCACCGCCACCGGGGCCACTAGGGGCCCCTATGGTCATTTAGGGCGGGGGAACAGGCAGGGCCCTCCGAGTCCCCGGCGACCTTTGAAAGCCCCCCCAGGCAAAACGCTTCAGCCAACATTTCCGTTCGTCAGTGCCCTCACCTCGGTCCGCCCCTCCGCTCACCGCACAGCCGGCGGATTGGGTCTGCCGGCCTCCTGTGGGCTAACAGTAATGCATGGTCAGCCCCCTAGAGCCCTTCCGAAGGGGACTGGCACCCCAACGCCGAGGACTGGGGACCCCGAGCCCCAGCGCCAGACTCACCCTACCACCCCTCCTCTACCCGGGCCGCTAGGGTAGCCACCAGTCATTCAGGGTGGAAGAACATGCAGGGCCCTCTGAGCCCCCGGCGACCTCCGAAGGCCCCCCGCACCAAAACGCTTGGACCCAAGCACCTGCTCGCCAGCGCCCTCATCTCGGACCACCCCTCTGCTCCTTGCAGAGTGGGCGGATCAGGACTGCTGGCCTCCTGGGGGCAAACTCTAACCCTAGGTTGGCCACCGAGGGGCCCATCCCAAGGCACCTATCGCTGCAACGCCTGGGATTGGGGACCCCCGAGCCCCAGCGCCAGACTCTACCCTGCTGCCCTGCCGCAACCCGGGCCGCTAGGCATGCTGCCGGACATTCAGGGTGGGAGAACTGGCAGGGCCCTCCGAGCCCCGGGGACCTTCGAAGGCCGCCCGCGCCAGAACACTTGGGCCCACGCTCCCGCTCACCAGCGGCCTCACCTCGGCCAGCGCATCTGCTCTCCGCACAGCCGGCGGATCCAGCCTGCCGGCCTCCTGGGGGCTAACCCTAACCCTAGGTCGGTTCCCAAGAGGCCTGGCACTGCAACGCCGGGGATTGGGTACCCCCGAGCCCCAGCGCCGGACTCAACTTGCCGCCCCCAGGCCACATGAGCCTCTAGGTTCGCCGCCGGTCATTCAGGGCAAGAGAACGGGAAGGGCCCTCCGAGCCACTGGTGACCTTCGAAGGCACCTGTGCCAAAATGCCTGGGCCCACGCTCCCGCTCGCCAGTGCCCTCACCTCGGCCAGCCCCTCTGCTCTCCAAACAGCGGACGAATCGGACCTGCCGGCCTCCTGGGGGCTAACCCAAACCCTAGGTCGTCCCCCGAGGGGCCAGTCCAATGGGGCCTGGTGCCACAACGCCTGGGATTGCTGACCCCTGAGCCCCAGCGCCGGACTCACCATGCCGCCCCACCGGCACATGGACTGCTAGCGGCACCGTCGGTCATTCAGGGCGTGAGAACAGGCAGGGCCCTCTGAGCCACGGGCGACCTTCGAAGGCACCCCTCAACAAAATGCTTGCGCCCACACTCCCACTTGTCAGCACCCTCACCTCGGCCCGCCCCTCCGCTCACTGCAAAGCTGGCCAATCGGGCCTGCCGGCCTCCTGGGGACTAACCCTAACCATAGGTCAGCCCACGAGGGGCCCTTCCCAAGGCACCTGGCGCCGCAATGCTGGGGATTGTGGACCCCCGAGCCCCAGCGCCGGAGTCACCCTGCTGCCCCGCTGCCACCCGGTCCGATAGGGGCGCCATCGGTCATTCAGGGCAGGAGAACGGGCAGGGCCCTCTGAGCCCCCGGCAACTTTCGAAGGCCCCCCGCGCCAAAACGCTTGGGCCCATGCTCCCGCGCACCAGCGCCCTCACCTCGGCCTGCCCCTCCGCTAGACTCACAGCCAGCGGATCGGGCCTGCCAGCCTCCTGGGGACTATCCCTATTCCTAGTTTGGCCCACTAGGGGCCCTTCCCAAGGGGCCTGGCACAGCAATGCTGGGGATTGGGAACCTCTGATCCCCAGCGCCAGACTCACCCTACTGCCCCGCTGCCACCCGGGCTGGTAGGGGCGCCGCCGGTCATTCACGGCGACAGAATGGGCAAGGCCCTCTGAGCCCCCGGTAGCCATCGAAGTCCCCCCACGCCAAAACGCTTGGGCCCTCGCTCCAGCTCTCCAGAGCCCTCACCTCGGGCCGCCCCTCCGCTCGCCGCACAGCCGGCGGATTGGGTCTGCCGGCCTCCTGTGGGCTAACAGTAATGCTTGGTCGGCCCCCTAGAGCCCTTCCGAAGGGGACTGGCAGCCCAACGCCGAGGACTGGGGACCCCGAGCCCCAGCGCCAGACTCACCCTAACACCCCTCCTCTAACCGGGCTGCTAGGGTAGCCGCCTGTCATTCAGGGCGGAAGAACATGCACGGCCCTTCGAGCACCTGGCGACCTTCGAAGGACCCCCCCCGCAAAAACTCCTGGGCCCGTGCTCCTGCTTGCCAGTGGCCTCACCTCCGCCCAACGCTCCGCTCGCCGCACAGCTGGCGAATCGGGCCTGCCGGCCTCCTGGGGGCTAACTCTAACACTAGGTCGCACCCGAGGGGCCCCTCCCAAGGGGCCTGGTGCTGCAACACCAGGGATTGGGTACCCCTGAGCACCAGCGCCGGACTCACACTGCTGCCCCTCTGCAACCCGGGCCGCTAGGTGTGCCGTCGGGCATTCAGTGCAGTAGAAAGGGGAAGGGTACTCTGAGCCCCCGACTACTTTCGAATTCCCCCCCACGCCAAAACGCTTGTGCCCACGCTTCCGCTCCACAGAGCCCTCACCTCGGCCCGCCCCTCTGCTCGCCACACAGCCGGCAGATCGGGTCTGCCGGCCTTCTGGGGGCTAACAGTAATGCTTGGTCGGTCCCCTAGAGCCCTTCCGAAGGGGCCTTGCGCCCCAACGCTGAGGATTGGGGACCCTGAGCCCCAGTGCCCGACTCACCCTACTGCCCGTTCTCTACCCGGGCCGCTAGGGTAGCCGCCAGTCATTCAGGGTGGAAGAACATGCAGGGCCCTCTGAGCCCCCGGCGACCTCCGAAGGCCCCCCGCACCAAAACGCTTGGACCCAAGCACCTTCTCGCCAGTGCCCTCATCTCGGACCACCCCTCTGCTCCTTGCAGAGTGGCGGATCAGGACTGCTGGCCTCCTGGGGGCAAACTCTAACCCTAGGTCGGCCACTGAGGGGCCCATCCCAAGGCGCCTATCGCCGCAACGCCTGGGTTTGGCGACCCCCGAGCCCCAGCACCAGACTCTACCCTGCTGCCCTGCCGCAACCCGGGCCGCTAGGCATGCTGCCGGACATTCAGGGTGGGAGAACTGGCAGGGCCCTCCGAGCCCCTGGCGACCTTCGAAGGCCGCCCACGCCAGAACGCTTGGGCCCACGCTCCCGCTCACCAGCGGCCTCACCTCGGCCAGCGCATCTGCTCTCCAAACAGCCGGCGGATCCAGCCTGCCGGCCTCCTGGGGGCTAACCCTAACCCTAGGTCGGTTCCCAAGAGGCCTGGCACTGCAACGCTGGGGATTGGGTACCCCCGAGCCCCAGCGCCGGACTCAACTTGCCGCCCCCCAGGCCACCCGAGCCTCTAGGTTCGCCGCCGGTCATTCAGGGCAAGAGAACGGGAAGGGCCCTCCGAGCCACTGGTGACCTTCGAAGGCACCCGTGCCAAAATGCCTGGGCCCACGCTCCGCTCCCCAGCGCCCTCACCTCGGCCTGCCCCTCTGGATGCCGTACAGCCGGCGGGTCGGGCCTGCCGGCCTCCTGGGGACTTACACTAACCCTAGGTCAGCCCCCGAGGTGACCCTCCCAAGGGGCCTGGGACGGCAACGCCGGGTTGGGGACCCCCGAGCACCAGCGCAGGACTCACCCTGCTGCCTCGCCGCAACCCGGCCCGCTAGGAGCGCCGTCCACATTCAGGGCGGGAGAACAGGCGGGGACCTCTGAGCCACTAGCGAACTTCGAAGGTCCCTGTGCCAAAATGCTTGGGCCCACGCTCCCGATTGCCAGCACCCTCACCTCGGCCCACCACTCCGCTTGCCGCACAGCTGGTGGATCGGGCCTGCCGGCCTCCTTTGGGCTAACCCTACCCTAGGTCGGCCCCTGAGGGACCACTCCCGAGTGCCCAGAGCCGCCACGCCGGGGATTGGGGACCCCCCCGGTGCCGGACTCACCTTGCTGCCCCGTCGCCAACCGGGCCGCTACGGGCGCCGCCGGTCATTCAGGGCGGGAAAACGGGCAGCGCCCTCCGAGCCTCTGGCGACTACGAAGGCCATCCGTGACAAAACGCTTGGGCCGACGCTCCTGGTCGCCATCGCCCTCACCTCAGCAAGCCACTTCAATCACCGCAGAGCTGGCGGATCGGGCCTGCCGCCCTCCTGGGGGCTAACCCTAACCCAAACTGGGCCCCAGAGGGACCCCTCCCAAGGGGACTTGCGCCGCAACGCCGGGGATTGAGGAAGCTGAGGCCCAAATGCGGTCTCACCTTGCCCCCGTGCCACCACCCGGGCTGCTAGGGGTGCCCCCGGTCATTCAGGGGGGCAGAACTGGCAGGGCCCTCCAAGCCCCCGGCGACCTTCGAAGGCCCCCGTGCCAAAACGCTTGGGCCCACGCTCCCGCTCGCCAGGGCCCTCACCTTGGTCCGCCCCTCCGCTCACCGCACAGCTGGCGGATAGGGCCTGCCGGCGTCCTGGGGGTTAACCCTAACCCTAGGTCGGCACCCAAGGGGCCCCTCCCAAGGGGCCTGGTGCAGCAACCCCAGGGATTGGGGACCCCCGAACCCCAAGGCCGGACTCAACATGCCAACCTGTCGCCACCCGGGCCGCGAGGGGAGCCGCCGGTCATTCAGGGCGGGAGAACGGGCAGGGCCCTCCAAGCCCCTGGTGACTTTCAAAGGACCCCCGCGCCAAAACGCCTGGGCCCACGCTCCCGCTCGCCAGCAGCCTCACCTCCGCCCGCCCCTCCACTCTCCGCATAGCTGGCAGATTGGGCCTGCCGGCCTCCTGGGGTCTAACCCTAACCATAGGTCGGCCCCCAAGGTACCCGCCCAAGGGACCTGGAGCCGCAACGCCGGGTATTGGGGAACCCCGAGCCCCAGCACCGGACTCACCGGCCGCCCCGCCGCCACCCGCGACGCTAGAGGCACCGCCGCTCATTCAGTGCGGGAGAACAGGCAGGGCCCTCCGAGACCCCGGCGACGTTCGAAGGCTCCCCGCAGCAAAACGTTTGGGCCCACGCTCCCACTTGCCAGTCCCCTCACCTCAGCCCGCCCATCCGCTCTCCACACAGCTGATGGATCTGTCCTGTCGACCCCCTGGGGGCTAACCCTAACCCTAGGTTTGCCCCCAAGTGGCCCCTCCCATTGGAATTGGCGCCACAATACTGGGGATTGGGGACCCCTAGCCCCAGCACTGGACTCACCCTGCCGCCCTCCCGCCCCCGGGCCGCTAGTGGTGCCGCCGGTCATTCAGTGCGGGAGAACGGGAAGGGCCCTCCGAACCCCCGATGACCTTTGAAGGCCCCCCGTGCCAAAACGCTTGAGCCACCGCTCCCGCTCGCCAGCGCCCTCACCTTGGCCCGCCCCTCCGCTCACAGCACAGCCAGCAGATCGGGCCTGCCAGCCTCCTGGGGGCTAACACTACCCCTAGGGCAGCCACTGAGGGGCCCATCCCAAGGGGCCTGGCGCCGCAGCACCAGGGATTGGCGACCCCTGAGCCCCAGCCAGGACTCACTTTGCCGTCCTGCTGCCACCCGGGCTGCTAGGGGCGCCACCAGTCATTCATGGCGGGAGAACGGGCAGGGCCCTCCGAGCCCCTGGCGAAATTTGAAGGCCCCCTGCTCCAATATGCTTGGGCCCATGCTCCCGCTCACCAGCGCCCTCACCTCGGCCCTCCCATCTGCTCACTGCAAAGCTGGCGGATCGGACCTGTTGGCCTCCTGGGCGGTAACCCTAACCCTAGTTCGGCAACCGAGGGGCCCCTCCCAAGGTGCTGGTGCCACCACGCTGGGGATTTGGGACCCCCAAGCCCAAGCACCGGACTCACCCTGCCCCCCCTCTTCCACCCGGGCCCCTAGGGGAACCGAGGATCATTCAGGGCAGGAGAACCGGCAGGGCCCTCCGAGCCCCCGGGAAATATCGAAGTCCGCGCATGCCAGAACGCTAGGGCCTATGCTCCCGCTCACCAACGGCCTCACCTCGGCCAGCACTTCCACTCTCCACACAGTCGGCGGATCGGGCCTGCCCGCCTCCTGGGGACTAACACTAACCCTAGGTCGGCCCATGAGGGGACCCTCCCAAGGGGCCTGGGACCGCAACGCCAAGTTGGGGACCCCTGAGCCCCAGCGCCGGACTCACCCTGCCGCCCCACCACTACCCGGGCTGCTTGGGGCGCTGCCGGTCATTCAGGGCGGGAGAACAGGCAGGGCCCTCCAAGCTCCTGGTGACCTTCGAAGGACCCCCGCGTCAAAACGCCTGGGCCCACGCTCCCACTCGCCAGTGGCCTCACCTCTGCCCACCCCTCCACTCGCCGCATAGCTGGCAGATCGGGCCTGCCGGCCTCCTGGGGTCTAATCCTAACCATAGGTCGGCCCCCGAGGTACCCGCCCAAGGGACCTGGAGCCGCAACGCCGGGGATTGGGGAACCCCGAGCCACAGCGCCGGAATCACCCGGCCGCCCCACCGCCACCCGCGACACTAGAAGCGCCGCTGGTCATTCAGTGCGGGAGAACGGGCAGGGCCCTCCGAGACCCTGGCGACGTTCAAAGTCCCCCCGCACCAAAACGTTTGGGCCCACGCTCCCACTTGCCAGCCCCCTCACCTCAGCCCACCCATCCGCTCCCCACACAGCCATAGGATTGGGCCTGTCGGCCCCCTGGGGGCTAACCCTAACACTAGGTCGCACCCGAGGGGCCCCTCCCAAGGGGCCTGGTGCTGCAACACCGGGGATTGGGGACCCCCGGGCCCCAGCGCCAGACTCACACTGCTGCCCCTCTGCAACCCGGGCCGCTAGGTGTGCCGTCGGGCATTCAGTGCGGTAGAATGGGAAGAGCGCTCTGAGCCCCCGGCAACTTTCGAATGCCCCCCACGCCAAAACACTTGTGCCCATGCTTCCGCTCGACAGCGCCCTCACCTCGGCCCGCCCCTCTGCTCGCCACACAGCCAGCAGATCGGGTCTGCCGGCCTTCTGGGGGCTAACAGTAACGCTTGGTCGGTCCCCTAGAGCCCTTCCAAAGGGGCCTGGTGCCCCAATGCCAAGGATTGGGGACCCCAAGCCCCAGCGCCTGACTCACCCTACCGCCTGTCCTCTACCCGGGCCGCTAGGGTAGCCGCCTGTCATTCAGTGCGGAAGAACATGCAGGGCCCTCCGAGCCCCAGCAACCTTCGAAGGCCCCCCGCACCAAAACGCTTGGGCCCACGCTCCTGCTCGCCAGTGCCCTCATCTCGGCCCACCCCTCCGCTCGTTGCAGAGCGGGGGGATTGGGACTGCCGGCCTCCTGGGGGCAAACTCTAACCCTAGGTCGGCCACAGAGGGGCCCATCCAAGGCACCTATCTCCGCAACACTTGGGATTGGGGACCCCCGAGCCCCAGCGCCAGACTCTACCCTGCTGCCCTGCTGCAACCCGGGCCGCTAGGCGTGCTGCCGGTCATTCAGGGTGGGAGAATGGGCAGGGGCTTTCGAGCCCCCAGCGACCATTGAAGGCCCCCTGCACCAAAACGCTTGGGCCCACGCTCCCGTTCGCCAGTGCCCACAACTCGGCCTTCCCCTCCACTTGCTGCACAGCCCGCGGATCGGGCTTCCCGGCCTCCTGGGGAAACCCTTACCTTGGGAGGCACCCGAGGAGACCCTCGCAAGGGGCCTTGTGGCACAACGTGGGGATTGGGGATCCCTGAGCCCCAGCACCAGACTCACACTGCTGCCCCGCCGGCACCCGGGCCGCTATGGGCGTGGCCGGTCTTTCAGGGCGGGAGAACGTGTAGGGCCCTCCGAGCCCCCAGAGACATTCAAAGGCCCCCCGCGCCAAAACGCTTGGGCCTATGCTTCCACTCCACAGAGCCCTTACCTCAGCCCGCCCCTCCGCTCATGTACAGCCGGCGAATCGGGTCTCCTGGACTCCAGGGGGCTAACCCTAACCATAGGTCAGCCCCCGAGGGGCCCCTCCCAAGGGGCCTGGCTGCGCAATGCCCGGGATTGGGAACCCCTGACCCCCAGCGCTGGACTCACCCTGCCGCCCTGCCACCACACGGGCCGCTAAAGGCAATGCAAGACATTCAGTGTGGGAGAATGGGCAGGGCCCTCCAAGTCCCGTTGTCATTCAAAGGCCCACTGCGCCAAAAGGCTTAGGCCCAGGCTCCCGCTTGCCAGCGCGCTCACCTCAGCCCACCCCTCCGCTCACCGCACAACCGGCGGATTGGGCCTGCCGGCCTCCTGGGGGCTAACACTACCCCTAGGGTGGCCTCCGAGGGACCCTTCCCAAGGGGCCTGGCGCCGCAGCGCCAGGGATTGGCGACCCCCAAGCCCCAGCCAGGACTCACTTTGTCGACCCGCCGCCACCCGGGCTGCTAGGGGTGCCGCCGGTCATTCAGGGTGGGAGAAAAGGCAGGGCCCTCCGAGTCCCTGTGAACTTCTAAGGCCCCATGCGCCAAAATGCTTGGGCCCATGCTCCCGCTCACCAGCACCCTCACCTCGGCACACCCCTCTGCTCGCCTCACAGCCAGCGGATTGGGCCTGCCAGCCTCCTGGGGGCTAACCCTAACCCTAGGTTGGCCCCCGAGAGTAACCTCCAAAGGGGCCTGGTGCAGCAACTCCAGGGATTGGGGACCTACGAGCCCCAACGCCGTGCTCACCGTGCCGCCCCGCCAACACCCGGGCTGCTAAGGGCGCCTCTAGCCATTCAGGGCGGGAGAACCGGCAGGGCCCTTGAATCCCCCGGCGACGTTCCAGGGCCCCCCCGCGCCAAAATTCTTGGGCCCACGCTCCAGCTTGCCGGCACCTTCACCTTGGCCAGGTCCTCCGCTACCACACAGCTGGCAGATCATGCCTGCCGGACTCCTGGGAGCTAACACTAACCCTAGGACGGCCCCAGAGAGGCCCCTCCCAAGGGGACTTGTGCTGCAACACAGGGCATTGGGGACTCCTAAACGGCAGTGCCAGACTCACACTGCCACCCTGCCACCATCCGGGCCGCTAGGGGCGCCGCTGGTCATTCAGGGCGGGAGAACAGGCAGGGCCCTCCGAGCCTCTAGTGACATTCAAAGGCCCCCGGCGCCAAAACGCTGGATACCATACTCCAGCTCGCCAGCGCCCTCACCTCGGCCCACTCCTCTGCTTGCCGCACAGCCAGGGCATAGGTTCTGCTGGCCTACTGGGGTCTAACCCTAACCCTAAACCCTAACACCTAACCTTAAACCCTAAACCTTAACAACTAATCCTAACCCTAACCCTAACCCCTAACCCTTACCCTAAACCTAACCCTACCCTAATCCTAACCCAAAACCCTAATCCTTAAACCCTAAACCCTAACATTAACACTAAACCCTAAACCCTAAACCCTAACCCTAATCCCCAAATCCTAAACACGAAACACTAACCTTAACCACTAACCCCAAACCCCAAACCCCAACCCTAAACCCTAACCCTACCCCGACCCCTACCATACCCCTAAACCTACCCCTAACCCTACCCCTTCAGCTAACCCTACCCCTAACCCATAACCTAACCCTAAACCTAACCCTAACCCGTACCCTAACCCGTACTCTAACCCTAACTCTAACCCGTACCCTAACCCTAACCCTAACCTGTATCCTAACCCTAACCGTAACCCTAACACGTACCCTAACCCGTACCCTAATCTTAACCGTAAACTGTACCCTAAACTGTAACTTAAACCATACCATAAACCTAACCGTCACCCTAACAATTACCCTAACCCATACGCTACCCTTAACCCTAAACCCTGACCTTAACCCATACCCTAACTCGTACCATAACCCGTACCCTAACCCTACCAGTACCCTAACCCTAACCCGTACCCTAACTGTAACCCTAAACCCTAAACCGTAACCCATACCCTAACCCTAACCAGTACCTTTACCTTAACCTTAACCCATACCCTAACCCGTATCATAACCCATACCCAAACCCGTGCCCTATCCCTAACCTGGAACCTAACCCATACCTAACACTAACCTGTACCCTAACCCGTACCCTAACCCATACCCTAACCCTAAACCGTACCCTATCCCTATCCCTAACCCGTTCCCTAACCCGTACCCTAACCCTAAACCTAAACCGTAACCTAACCTGTACCATAACCCTAAACTGTACCCTAACCTTAACCCCTACCCTAACCCTAACTTGTACCCTAAACTGTACCCAAATTGGTAGCCCAACACTTACCCTAAATCGTATCCTAACCCGTACCCTAAACCGTACCCTAATGCGTACCCTAACCCGAACCCTAACCCTAACCCGTACCCTAAACCTAACCCGTACTCCAACCCTAACCCTAACCCTAAACCCAAACCCTAAAACCTAACCCGTACCCTAAACCCTAATCTGTACCCTAACCCATAACCTCCAACCTGTAACCCCTAAACCCAACCCTAACCCGTACCCTCTCCTTACCCTATCCCTAACCCCTCCCCTCACCCATACCCTAAACGTAACCCATACCCTAACCTTAACCCGTACCCTAATCTGTACCCTAGCCCGGGGATTGGGTACACCTGAGCCCCACCACGGGACTCATCCTGCCACCCCTCAGGAAACCATGCCCCTTGGGGCACCACAGAGCATCCCCTGCAGGAGAACTGGTAGGGCCCCCCTGAGCCCCCAGCGATCCTCGGTGACCCCCTACACCCCAACCCTGAGGCCCACGCTCATCCCGCCCCACACCTTCCCTTCAGCTTGCCACTGAGCTCATGGCAGAGCCGGCAGATCAGGCGTGCTGGGTTCCTGGGGCCTAGACCTGACCCTAGGTCGGCTGGATAGGGCCCCTCCCCTGGGACCCGGTGCCGCAGCCCCAGGGACTGGGGACACCTGAGCCCCACTGCAGGACAAAGCCTGCCAGCCTGCAGGAAAACGTGCCCCTTGGGAGGCTGTAGAGCATTCAGGGCGGGAGAACCAGGAGTGCCCCCAGAGCTCCCGGCAAACTTCAGCGATCCCTAAAACCACCCTTAAAGCCCATGCCCACCCCACCCCGCACCCTCACCTCAGCCCGTGGCGGAGCTCGCCACATACTGGGCAGATCTGGCCTGTGGGGTTCCTGAGCCCCAACCCTAACCCTAGTTCATCTGTGGATGGGCCCCTCCCCAGGAGCCTGGAGCCGCAGCCGCAGGGATTCGGGACACCTGAGCCCCACAGCAGGACTCAGTCTGCCACCCCGCAAGAAACTGTGCACCTTGGGAGGCCATAGAGCATTCAGGGTGGGAGAACCAGGAGGGCCCTCCAGAGCCAAAAGCGACTTCAGCGGCCACCCAAACCCCAACCCTGAAGCCCATGCTCAGCCTCCCCACACCCTCACCTCAGCCCGTGTAGCTCGCCATACAGCCAGCATATCGGGCATGCGGGGCTCCTGGGGCCTAACGCTAGCCCTAGGCCGGCTGCAGGTTTGGGGGTCTCCCCAGGAGCCTTACACGTCAGACCCGGGGAATTGGGATATCTGTGCCCCACCGCAGGACTCAGCTTGCCACCCGACAGGAAACCGTGCCCCTTGGGCCTCTACGGAGCCTACAGGGCACGAGAACTTGGGGAGGCCCCCGGAGCCCATCCCTACCTTTGGCAGCCCCCCGTTCCCCAACCCTGAGGCCCATTCTCACCCTCCCCCAAGCCTCCTCTCAGCCGTCCACAGAGCTCGCCGCAGAGCATAAAGATTGTCCCTGCCGGGCTCCTGGACCCTAACCCTTACCCTAGGTTGGCCACAGAGGGGTCCCTCCCTAGGATCCTGGCACCACACTCCGGGTGATTGGGGACACCCAAGCCCCACCGTAGGACTCAGCCTGCACCCCACAGTAAACTGCACCATTTTGGGGAACAACACAGCATTCAGGGCAAGAGAATAGGAGCACCCCTGAGAGCCCCTTCTGGTGAACCCCGAACTTTCTGGGCCCTCCCGGATTAAACCCCAAGGCTCACACTCACCCGCCCTTGTGCCCTCATATCACTCGGCCTGGGAGTTCTCTGAGCACTGGGCAGTTCGGACCTGCTGTCTCTTGAGGCCTAACCTAACCCTGGGTCCTCTGCTGAGGGTCCTGCCCCATTTGCCTGCCTCTAAGGCACCAGGCATTGGGCTCACCTCTGCAAGACTAGAGGACTCAGCCTGCCCCACAGCAGGAAACTGTCCATTTGGGGCTGCAGCAAGGACTCATAGGAAAATCGGAGGGACCCCATCAGCCCATCCCAGGCAACCCCCACTTTCAGAGATCTCCCCGGATCCAATTAGTAGCTTCACACTGACCTTTAAACTTGCTCTCCACGGAGATCTTTTGAAATTCTCCACACTTCCAACTGATGGCATCATCCAGCTTCAGAGACTTACCCAGCTTTAGGTCTTGAGATGGATTAAAATGGGAAGTCACTTCACTGATGACGACGTACTGGTGACCAAAAGATACATGCATAAATGCTTCATATCTCTTGGCTTCAGGGAAATGCAAATCTAAACCCCTATAGATGCCATATCACACGAGGCCGAATATCTAAAAATAAGAAGACATGAAACTATACATGTTGGAGAGGATGTGGAGAAACGGGAACTCTCTTACACCCCTGTACGAATGCAGTCCAGTACAGCCACTCTTGAAAATGGTACGGAGTTCCCTCAAGAAGTTATAAATAAAGCTACCCTATGTCCCAGCAATTGCACTACTGGGTATTTACCCCAAAGAGACAGAGGTAGTGAAGACGGGACACATGCACCCCAGTGTTCATAGCAGCAATATCCATAATAGACAAACTGTGGAAGGAGTGCAGATGAGCATGTATAGATGAATGGATAAAGAAGATGTGGATCATATATACAATGCAATATTACTCAGCCATCAGAAAGGATGAATACTTACCATCACACCGACCTGGGTGGAGCGGGAGGGTATTATGCTGAGTGGAATAAGTCAATGAAAGAAAGACAATGATCATATGCTTTCACTCCTATGTGGAATATCAGAAACAAGGAAGACCATAGGGAAAGGAAGGGAAAATAGAATGGGAAGTCATCAGAGAGGGAGAAAACCCATGATGGACTCTTAACTATCGCAAGAAACTGATGATTGTTGGAGGAGAAGTTGGGGGGGGTAACTGGGTGAGTAGCATTAAGGAGGTCACACGATACAATGAGCACTGGGTATTACACATGTCTGAAAATTTATTGAAGACTACATCTGAAACTAATGATGAACTGTAAGTTGGCTAATTGAATTTAAATTAAAGAACAAAAGACCTCGAATAAACAATCCTAAACATTTGTATGGAACCACTAAAGATTCCAAACAGCCAGTGCAATGTGGAAAAGAAAAACAAAGCTGGAGGACTCACAATTTCAGATTTCAGGTTATACTACAAAGCTGCAGTCATCCTAACAAGACAGTACGGCACAAAAATAGACACAGCGACCAAAGGAACAGAATACAAGTTCAGACAGAAACCCACAATTATGTGGTCCATGAATCTTCCACAAAGCAAGCAACGATATCAAAAGGGAAAAGGACAGTCTCTACAACAAATGGTGTTGGGAAAACTATACAGCTACGCACAAAAGAATGAAATTAGACTGTTTTCTTACATAATACGGAAAAACACAAAACAGTTTCAAGACCTCAATATGAGACCTGAATCCATAAAAATCCTACAGGAGGGAAGACAGTAACTTCTTGACATGGACCATACCAACGTTTTTCTAGACTGTGTCCTGAGGCAAAGGAAATGAAAGCAAAAATAAACTATTGGGAATACAGCAAAATAAAAAGTTTCCACACGGCAGAAGAACAATGAAAACGTAAAAATAATAAGACAACCTACTCAAAGGGAGAAGATATTTGCAAAGATCATATGCAATAAAGGGATAGTGTCCAAAGCATATACAACTGATACTACTCAGCCCCCCCCTAAAAAAAATAATCCAGTTAAAAAATAGGCAGAAGACATGGACAGACATTTCTCCAAAGAAGAAATACAAATGGCCAACAGTCCCGTGAAAAGATGTTCACCATCACCCATCATCAGGAAAATGTAAATCCAAAGGACAATGAGGTAATACCTCAAACCTGTCAGAATGGCTAACATCAAAAGCACAACAAAGAGCAGGTGTTGGGAGGATGTGGATGAAGGGGAATCCTCGTGAACTGTGGGTGTGAATGCAAACTGTGGTGGCCACTGTGGAAAACAGTATGAAGGTTCCTCAGAAAATTAAATATAGAACTACCCTACGATCCTACAATCACAATACTCGTATTTACCCAAAGAATAGGAAAAGAGTAACTTACAAGGATACGTGCAGCCCTATGTTTCTTGCACCATTATTTACATTATCAGAATATGGAAGCAACCCAAGTGTCTGTAGAAAAATTGACAAATGAGATGATAGATGTGTGTATTCACACACACACACACACACACACACACACACACACACACACACAATGGAGTATTACTCGGCTTGAAAAAGAATGAAACCTTGCCATTTGCAGCCACATGGATGGAGCTAGAGAGTATTATCCTAACTAAAATCAGTCAGTCAGAGAAAGACAAATCCCATACGATGTCACTCTAATGGGGAATTTAGAAAACAAACAAAAATAAATAACTAAAAGAGAAAAAGGAGACACACCAAAATACAAACTCTTATCAATAGAGAACAAACGGATGGTTACTAGAGAGGAGGTGGATAGAGGGAGGAGTGAAATAGATGAAGGGGATTAAGAGGACGCTTTTCTTGATGACCACTGAGTAATATATAGAATTACTAAATCACTCTATTGTACACCTGAAACGAATGTAACACTGCATGTTAGCTGTACTGGAATTAAAATTAATTTTAAAAAAGATTTTTCTTTCAGGAACCTCTTTGAAAAAGCTTTTCCAGTGCAATGTGCATAAGCCCTACTTGGGAGGATTCACTCTACAATAATTATTCACTCCATGCCTCAAATTCAGATTTCACTGAGTTCTTACCGTGGATTCCAGCCCACGGGAGCCATGGTCCTTTTCAGTCCAGGCTCAGCACCTATGCATTCAAGATTGGAAGTAGAGACACATGTCACTTCACAGTCCAGAAAGCTATTATTGTTTCTGTTTCAGTGTGAGAGAGTCACAGACTTTGGGACAGGTTTCAGAGCAGGTATACTATGGACCTTGGATCTCTACTTCAATGTTCATTGCCTGGATCCATTTGGCTAATAGGTTCCCTGTGGATGGGCTTGCTTCCAAGCACATACATGGAAGCTGCAAAGGTGGGTGGGCTTGGTACGGGACAGGAAGAAGACCAAAAACAGACAAGGGTCCGACCCCTCCCCTGATCCAGGACCTGCAACATTAGAGGGTACAGGAGGTAGAATCCATGCGAAACTCCAAGGTCACCAGCTGAACACAGGAGGCATAGGTCAAGGGATCTGGAGATGCAGGGGTTGAAGGCTGCTCTGAGCTACCTCTGGGAGGAAGGGAGGGAAGGAATGAGAAGGAGACACTGCCTGCCCCTGGCCCATGCCACCTGCCCACCAACACACATCAGTCTATGAGCTGATACAGCCTGGGCTCAGGATAGGCTGGCTCGGGTTCCTCAATCCTCACTGGGACAGCTGGCCCCAGGGCTCAGAGACATGCTGAGGGAGATGAGAGGGAAAGCTGCCCCACCCAGGTCATCCCCTCCTTGAGCAGACAGCCCTTCAGAACTGCTAAAAAAGAAAAAAACCCACTAACGGGGTTGAAAGACATGCCATGGATGAACTAAGGCATAGAGATATGTAAAATAACATTCATTTTTAAGTTCAGAGCTGTCAGCTCAGGAAGTGGGGAGAGCTTCCCTGAAGAAGACTGAGGGGAGGGCAGGCCATGCTGAAAAGGGAGACATGGCTCTCCTGATTGGGGACCTGCAACCCCCTTCCAGGGCAGGGCATCATCCTCGCATCACACGAGATCCATGGAAGTGTTCCATCAGGGCCAGATATTTGTCTCGAGAAGGCTACCCTGGCATCGGACTGCACAGGGCACCAGGGACGAGAGCCAGATGGAGGATGGACAATATCCCAGAGGCCATGGGGCAAGAGCAGAGGCACATGACCTTGAAGATGATGATGAAAAGCAGGAGATGGCAGCATGGAGCTGGCCCGAAAGTACCATGGGAGCAGTGCCCACAGCTACATTGACTGGGTGCATTCTGTGCCCGGTGTGGTTGACTTCAGTGGGCTCCAGACTAGTCCTGACCACAAGTCTAGCAAGTGTGCACCACCCCCGGCCTCCTCTCCCCTTGCAGCTGCTAGGAATCACGGTCACAGGCCCTGGTCAGCTTTCGTGGAAACCAAGCAGTGGCTCCCCCGCACGCTGCACCTCTGGTGGTGGTCCAGTGCGACCCTCGTGCCTGGCCAGAGACTGATGTCTACCTGTCTCCACACAAATCCACAGACAGGAGGGTGTCCCTGAATTCCACAGCACCTGATGAGACAGATCCACAGAACCCAACACCCAGTGGGTCACTCGGGACCTCACCTATGGTCATGGAGCTCACCATACTTTATTTCTGTCACTTCCCACAGAAAGCCTGGTTCTGATCCCCCGCAATACCATACATCCTGGTTGCTGACCTTGGGTCATGCCATGAACCCACATGGCACCTTTAAGTGAAGGCTATGCCTACACCTCCTAGAAAATATTTCTAATGAAGTACAAGTCCATCAGGACTATGGTGGGAACGGTAGCACACAGCCTGCATGGTAGTAGTGTAATTCTAACAAGGGTTATCCCCACCCCCATCTCATAAAACCTTCCTCCTGCCCACTGAACTCATGGTCTGCCCTCAGAAAACCCTCCAGGAAACAAACCTTTCATCTGAATGCTCTCTTCACCTTCTGCTTCAAATCTTGTCCAACCACAATGATATGAAACTAGAAATCAGTCTCAAGAAAAAAATGGGACTGTCAAAAATAGGTGGAGACTTTTGGAGCCTGGGTGGCTCAGTCATAAAGGATCTGCTCTCAGCTCAGGTCGTGATCCCAGGATCCTGGGATCTAGCCCCAAATCAGGCTCCTTGCTCAGTGGGAAGCCTGCTTCTCCCTCTCCCACCCCGCTGCTTTCGTTCCCACTCTCGCTGTCTCACTCTCTGTCAGATACTTAAATTATCTTAAAAAAATATGTGGAGATTTAACAACATGCTACTGAACAACCAACAGTCAAAGAAGAAATCAAAAAATTTTAGAAGTACCTTGACACTGATGAAAAAGACAACCTACAAAAACTTAGGGGATGCAGCAAAAGTAGCTTTCTGGGGGACATTCATAGAAATTCAAGTCTTCATCAATCCATGAGAATGCTCTCCAATAAACAACCTGATTTATGTGGTAAAGAATTGGGAAAAAAAAAAACAACCAACAAAGCCCCAAATTAGTAGAAATAAGGAAATAACAAAAAGGAAGGCATAAACAAATCCAACGGAGACTAAAAAAACCAAAAAAAAAAAAATGAAAATGAGAGCTGCCTTTTTTGGAAAGATAAACAAACTGACAAACTTAGCTAGACTCACCAAGAAAGACAGACGACTCAAATACAATCAGGAAAGAAAGATAATGGATTCCTATATCATATCACAATCAAAAGAACTCTTCAACTTTGGACACAACAACTTCTTGCAAGCCACGTCTCTAAAGGCAAAGGAAATAAAAGCAAAAAAGAACTATTGGCACTTCATCAGGATAAAAAGCTTCTTCTTGGCAAAGCAAACAATCAACAAAACAAAAGGCAACCTATGGAATCGAAGAAGATATCTGCAAATGATATTACAGATAAAGGGCTGGTATCCAAGATCTATAAAGAACTCCTCAAACTCGACACCCAAAAAATGGGCAGAAGACACAAAGAGATACTTCTCCAGAGAAGACATACAAATGGCCAACAGACACATGAAAAAATGCTCCACATCACTTGCCATCAGGCAAATACAAATCAAAACTACTATGAAATACCACCTTACACCAGTTAGAATGGTTAAAATTAACAAGGCAGGGGGCACCTGGGTGGCACAGCAGTTAAGCGTCTGCCTTCGGCTCAGGTCGTGATCCTGGCGTTATGGGATCGAGCCCCACAACAGGCTCCTCCGCTGTGAGCCTGCTTCTTCCTCTCCCACTCCCCCTGCTTGTGTTCCCTCTTTCGCTGGCTGTCTCTATCTCTGTTGAATAAATAAATAAATTCTTTAAAAAAAAAGGAGGGCACTTGTCATAATGAGAACTAGGTGTTATATGCAAACAATGAATCATGGAACACTACATCGAAAACAAATGAAGTACTGTAGGGTGAATAACAATTTTAAAAAAAGAGAAAGATATGAAATAAATACAGGAAAACTGGCACAATTTGCAAATGACATGAAATCCCGAATGATTCCACAAAAAAAAAAAAACTGTTAGAATAAACAAATTCAAGAAAGCTGCAGGATATAAAGTCAATATGCAGAGACCTGTTGTCATTATTTTTTTCAAATTTTATTTATTTATTTGACAGGAAGAGAAAAAGCACGAGCAGGGGGAGTGTCAGAAAGAGGGAAAAGCAGACCCTCGCTAAGCAGGGAGCCCAACACGGGGCTCAATCCCAGAACTCTGGGATCATGACCTGAGCTGAAGGTAGACGCTTCACTTATGGAGCAACCAGATGACCCAAATTCTTGCATTTCTGTATACTGATGATACACTTTCACAAAGAGAAATTAAAAAAGCAACGCCATTTACAATTCCATAAAAAAATCTAGGATAAAAGAAACCAAGAATGAGAAAGACACAGTACACTCAACACATGGCAGAAAAGAAATGAAAAATATGTGTGTCCAGGGGGGCAGAATGTATCCAAATCAAAGATTTGGAAGGCAACACAAACAAATGGTAGCATACGCCATACTCCTTAACTGGAAGAGTTAATTATGTGAACATGTCCATCGTACCCAAAGCAATCGACAGATGTGATGAAATGCCTATCTGAATTCCGGTGTCATTATTCGAGGAAATAGAAAACAGTCCCCAAACTTGTATGGAATCACAAAAGACACCAAATCCGCAAAGCATCCTGGAGAAAGAGGTGCAGTCAACACACTCCTGGATTTCAAGCTGGATTATAAAGCTGTTGTCACCAAAACAGGATGGTACTGGAATAAACACAGACACCAGGTCAGTGGAACAGTACAGAAAGCTCAGAAACTTACCCACACGTAGATGATCCTAACTTACGACACAGCAGCAGAAGATATGCCATGAGGGAAGGACTGTCTCTTCAGTGAGCGATAACAGGCAAACTGGACACTAAATGCAGAAGAATATAACTGGGTCACTTTCTTACACCACCAAAATTTTTAATGGATGAGTGATTTGTACATAAGACCTGAATCCATAAACTTCCAAGAAGACACAGATACTAGGTCTCTCGACATTGGTTTTGGCAAAGAGTCTTCAGATCGGACACCAAACGCAAAGCAACAAAAGCAAAAATAAACAAGTGGAACAACTAGAAACTGAAATCTTCCACTTGGCAAAAGAAACCGTCAAAAACTTAAAAGGCCACTGAACCAATAAGAAAAAAATATCTGCAAAACATATGTGTGAGAAGAGGCTAATATCCAAAATACACACAACACTCATACAAATCAAAACAAAACAAAACAAAAAACTATATAAAAAAATGGGAGGAATATGTGAATAGATACTTTCCAAAGATGGCACACAGGTGCCAACAGACAGAAAAAGTTGTTCGACATCACTAATCATCGTCAGGGAAACATCAGTCAAACCCACAATTGGCTATCCTCTCACAACTGTTGGAACAGCAATTGTCCCAGAGACAGACACCAGGTGGGGTCAAGGGTGTGCAGACGAGGAAACACTGTGCACTGTTGGTGAGAATGGAAATTGGTGCAGCCACTGTGACAAACGGTATGGAGGTTCCTAAAAAAGTAAATACAACTACCCCATGACCCAGTAATGGCTCTACTGAGAATTGATTTGAAGAACACAAAAATGCTGCCTCAAAAAGACAGATGCACTCCCACGTTCACTGCAGCATTATTCACAAGAACCAGACATGGAAACACAGACCTTGGGGGCCTTATGCCAAGTAACTCAGACACAGAAAGACCAATACCAGATGCTCTCATGTACATTCCACATGGAATAAACAAATACTGAACGCATAGATACTGAGAGCATGTTGGCAGGTGCCAGATTCGGGGATGGGGTGGTAGAAACGGTTGAAGGTGGTCAAAGTCTCAATGTTTGAGTGAGGAAATCCTACAGTCATGAAATGTTCTGTCAGGCACGGAGACTAAAACTAATCTCACAGCATGGGGTATAGGTTTCCCTGCTCTTTGAAAGTACAAGGTTTCTGAGAATCCTTGCACAGCAGAAATGGTGTCAAGAAGGAATGACCATTAATTTACACGAAGAATTAGACAGTGTGCTCAGACTCCAAAATTCCTTCTCTTTGGCTTTTCTTAGGCCTAGCACACAAGTTTCTAACGGACGCCCAGCATAAATGAAGATGAAGCACAGCAGAGGCTCACAGACACCATTCAAACTGCTAGTGGCTGGATGCAGAGAGCGGTTCCCAGCGGAAGGAGCTGGTTGGGGTACACGCCACCGCTGTTGTGCTTCTCCCAGAAACAGATGCTGAACGCGATTCTCACTGTTCACCTTTTTTTCATAAGAGGGAAATCCTCTTCATGTCTCTTCCTCTTACTGAAGCTGGGTAATAACGTAGTTCTTTCAAGAAAGCCCAGTGTCTTCCTGTGAACTTTTAAAAAGTGGGGGATACTTGTACTTGAGCATTGCTGAGGGAGGAGATATGAAAGGTCCTCCCAGACACAAACCTCAGCAGATCCACTGGGAAAGGCATCTTCCTCAGCATGCAGAACACGGACTACCTCCTACCCCCCGAGAAACCCTCTCCTTACTCTTGATCACGACAACCCACAACACCTGAGAGTTACCCCAATTCCTATGTTCTCCTGCTCCTAATAGCTAATCCATCAGCAAATCCTGTGAGCTCCATCTTCAAAATGGACCCAGAATAGGTCTAACCACTCCATCCAAGGCCACCTGTCCGGTCCACAGTGCCTGAGTTCCTGGAAAAGCTTCGTCATTGACCTGCCTTGCCATCTTCAACACTCTGTCATCTGTTCTCAACACTGTAGCCAGTATGGCCCAGTGAAACAGTGTCTCATGGGGTTATAGCCCTGGAATAGCTTTCTGTCACCCTCTTTTACCTCTCTGAGCTCATGTCCTAAGCTTTCTCCTGTGGCCACAGGGCCTTCTTGCTGCTCCTGGACATAACTGGAATTCTCCTGCCCCAGAGCCTTTGCACATGCTTTCCCTTCTGTTCAGAATGCTCTTGATGTTTTCTCACTCACCTTCGGAGAAGTCTAAATTGGAGTGACAGGGACAGAAGATGAGGCTGTGTGTGTTGGGTGAGGCTGGTGGCCCAGAAGAAGGTTCTCTGCAGCTCTCTGCCTGTGCCTCACTTGTCCTCAGCCAGGAACTTGCACACAGCCCTCACCTGTCACAACTCCCACCCAGGAGACCCACAGCCACCCCTGGAGCCCACCCTGCCCACACCCTGCTGCAGAATGCATTGAGCTCTCCTCTGGGACCCCTGTCAGTTTACCCAGACCTGGAACTCCCCCATCTCCTGCAAAGCTCCCGGATTCCTCTCTTCCTCCAAAATAACACTGGCGCAAGGCTTTCATGAGAAAGCTATAACGCTAAGTAATGAAAGGTTCACACCTACTATCCCCTTCTGTTGCCTTTCTCTCCACCTTCTTTCCTACCTGTGCAAACTGTAACGTATCAGTGGAACATGAACATGCTCTGAAATCTGAATCTTTCATTGCAGCTTTCTGAGGACTCTTTATGTGATAAGAACCTAGTGTATCCGGGGCGCCTGGGTGGCACAGCGGTTAAGCATCTGCCTTCGGCTCAGGGCGTGATCCCGGCGTGATGGGATCGAGCCCCACATCAGGCTCCTCTGCTATGAGCCTGCTTCTTCCTCTCCCACTCCCCCTGCTTGTGTTCCCTCTCTCCCTGGCTGTCTCTCTCTGTCAAATAAACAAATAAAATCTTTAAAAAAAAAAAAAAAGAACCTAGTGTATCCTACTTCAGGGTGTTTTACATCTATCCTCTGTAGAATAGTACAGCCCAAATCACTACAATTTTACCTCACTCTTCATGAAGCAGAACACTTTTTCCTTTCTTCTTTTACTTAAATTCCAGTTCGTTCACATGCCATGGAATATTCGCTTCAGGGGTAGGATTTAGTGATTCCTCATCTCCATACAGTACCCGGTGCTCATCACAAGTGCCCTCCTTAATACCCCTCACCCATTTAACTCTTCCCCCCACGCCCCTGTCCTGCAGCAACACTCAGTTTGTTCTCCAAGGTTGAGTCTATTTCCTTGTTTGCCTCTCTCATCACCCCTCAACTCTGTTCATCTATTTTCTTTCTGAATTTCACAAGTGTGAGAGATAGGATATTTGTCTTTCCTCACTGATTTTGCTTAGATTAATATACTCTAGATACATCCACATACTTTCAAATGGTAAGATTTCATTCTTTTTGAAGCTGGGTCATATTCCATTATATATATATATATATATATATATCCCCCATCTGCTTTATCCATTCATCAGTGCATGGACTTTGGGATTCTCTCCATAGTTTGGCTACTGTGGACATTGCAGCTATAAACATCATGGTGCATGTACCCATTTCGAATCCACATTTTTGTATCCTTTGGGTAAATACCTAGGAGAGCAATTGCTGGATCATGTGGTTGTTCAATGTTTAACTTTTTGAGGAACCCCCACACTGTTTCTCAGACTGGCTGCACCACTTTGCATTCCCACCAACAGGATGGGAGGGTTCCCCCTTAAGTAGAACATTATCTGCCGGCAATTTCATAAGAGGAAACAAAACCTCTGGGAGATGCACCCAGGGTCAGGCAAGCAGTTGCAGAATTCACCCCAAGGCTCCTGACGCCAAGCCCCTTGAAGCCACCAGCATGCCACTATCCAAAAGAGTTCCCAGACTCTCCTTCTGACTCCACCACCAAAGAAACTACAGAGTGAATATGGCACCTCAAAATATCGAGATAATACATTTAGTAAAACTAGAAAGTCAAGCTCAACTTTTAAACAGGAACAGGCCGCTTTGGATAATTTTCAATTTTCCCTCCACCCTAATTTTAACTCTTCTGATGAATAAACTAATCAATGATGAAACATCACCTTTGTCAAATGACATCATCCAAGTCTGTATCAGATGAAAAAAAGCCACCTAACTCTAGATGCTGGCCACTCAACCATATCTTAGGCCCACTTGAATAAACACTGTTATTGAGGAACAAATTAGATGTTACAAACAGGCACAGAGTGAATCTCACCTCCCCTTTCTAATAAAAGAGGGTTCTTAGGAAACAGATGGTCAAAATACATGTGTAAGCAATAAATGGACAGAGAAATTGTGATCCCCTGCAAAGTTCTACCAGCAGGGAAACTAAGTAATTCTTGCACCAAACCCAGAATGCTGACAGCTACTTCAATTTTACTTTGTGGCTCAACTAGAGAAAAGAGCAAAGCCCAGGAGGTTTTGGGATAATGAGAGGTTTTACCTCCAGCCCTGACATAGTTAGGACATTTTGCCAAACATACCTGTGCTTTCTCTGAACACTGGCGTCCTGTGACAAGCTGCCTCGCTGACTCCGATGCTGACATTCAAAACCTCGGGCGTCTTGGAGCCAGAGCAGAGAAGTGCTGTCAGCTGGGGAGAAGAAGGCACCTCTGACCTAAAGTCCGCACACCTGCTTCAGTTTCTGGGCGAAGGGGCAACACATACTTGTTGTTTAGCAGTAATTATCTTCATTCTCAATAGACCAATGACCTTGCCTTTTCTGGAAAGCTGACTTACCCTTCTAAAGAAACCCTCAATTCGTCTATTCCCAATGCAACTAGAGTGGAACATTTATTTCTCACTTAAATAGAAAATCCTATTGTTGTCGACACTGCATGAATGAACTTTTAAAAACATTTTAGAGAGAAAGGAAGAGACCTTTATTCAAACCCAAGTCAGGACAACTGTCTGGGAGACACAATCTTCACCAAGAAGGGAGTGCTCCGGGGAAGGAACATTTGGGGCAGACTTATATATTTTTTTGTTTTGTTTTACATACAGAGTTACACACAACAATGAGGACCTTCTTAGATCCAGAAAGTGACAGATTCTTTCTTATGTTTTCAGAATGTACATGTCAGTATGACCTTAATCTTATGGGAGCCAAAGAGGTTCTTTATTTTTTCTTATATTTATGTTGGCATTTTTTGGTTATTGTTTTCTCCTGGAAGCAGATGTACAACATGTTCTTGGGGCAGAAATAGGGCCCATGCTTTGAGGTTTTTGAACAGTCATTTTGAGCTGGTAAATGTTAAAGGATAGCTTCCCTGGCAGCCCAGGATCAGGGCCCACAGATGATATAAGATAAAAATTACTTTTATCATTATAATTACTCCTAAATGGAGGAATTTGAGACAAAAGCACCTTTCACAAGAGTACCAAGAAATCAAAATGATACCCACGAAAGGCTGCCTGCTCCATGGTCAGCAAAGGTAACAGAAGTGTTCACAGTCTCTGGACTCCTGCCCTTCTCCTGCCCAAATCTCTGAAGCACACAGACACTTAAAATCAGAATTGTTTAACTGCTAGACACCTTAGAGATGTCTGGCACCATTCCCTTGGACTGCAGAATAAAACACAGTAGCTCGTTGTCACAAACTAATTTCAACATGAAGTGCCCCCTGGATGCACTAAGTTCTTTCTCTGCAAATATTGACTAATGTAAGTCACAGTCATACCATATAAACACTACGATGGCTGGGAAGTCATCGTAGCTAAGGGAATATTTTATCCATGTTTATAAGCATTGGCTCACGTTGTAGAAGAGGCTGAGCTGAGTGTTTTTAAACACTATTTCAGACCTGTTTTACAGCACCCTCTGAACATACCAGAGCCTGAATGGACTAAAAAAGATAGTTGGTTTCAGTGACTTTAATAACAGAAAAATATTATACTGTCTGTATTCCTAAGGATCTTTGAGTATCCTACCCACAGGTCCTCCACTGAGATAATGCTCTTAATGATCTACATGGGTGGAGGTGAAAAGGCACGCTGAATTCATTCCACTTGTCCACATGACAAGAAAATCCTGATACTTGATAGGTTTCCAGATCGAGACAACCAGAGATAAGAGGGAAATAGTACCCTGTAAGGAACAACAAGGGATTTGGAGTCAATTTGGGGATCCCACTTAGGTTTCTGACACTAAAATCCTCTGTGACTCATATCATCTGAGTCCCTGTCTAACCACCTGAAAATGTGCCTAAAAATATCTACACCCTAGTTTGAAGTTTAAGAGGCAGAATGCTACAAAGAGCCAGTATGATGTGTCTCAAGAACAGGTGCTCAGGAAGCCATAATAGCTATTGGGTCTATTTCTTTTCCAGAAGAAAGAACACATGTTGAATCCATATTTCGAATAGATGACTCACCAGGTGATTTTCAAACCTTAAGGAAGGCCAAGAAGTCACTCTTGTGTCATAGTTCACTCAGAAATCATGTTGTTGGACTGGTGAGGATGATACGATAGCAACGTCATCACTAAGAGTGGGGAGCTTCTAATTCCCATACGGCCATGTTGACCCCTTTAGCTCAGAGCCACCAGAAAGGGCAGCTGGGGAGGGGGCACCGTCATCACTATGAGTGGGGAGCTTCCCATTTCCATATGGCCATGTTGACCCCCTTAGCTCAGGGCCACCAGAAAGGACAGCTGAGGAGGACCACAGGCCAAGGCTGCCAGGTGTGGCTGGGGCAGGCAGAACTCTGACTTAAGGCTCAACTCCTATCTAGGTTATTATAATGCGCTTCACAAAGAAAGTATCATTGTGTGTGAGCCCTCATGTAGAAAACGTTCAGAATTTCCATTGAGATTCCCTCTCTGACCTTTAGGATATGTAGCAAAGTTCCATTTAATTTTAAATATTGAAGGACTTCCTGGTTTTCTTTTCGCTATGACTGTGGCTCAATTCCCCTGTGGTCTAAGAATAGAATCTAGTTAATTTCAGGGTTTAACATTTGTAGACTTGATTCGTGGCCCCACCTATCATCTATTTGGGTAAAGAGTCTATGACCACTTGAAAATAATGTATTCTGCACTTATTATGGAATGTTCCCCATATGTCAATTAGGTCACATTTATTACCAATGTTTTGACTGCTTTTTCTGTCAGATATTGAGAAAGTTATATTAAAATCTTCAAACAATGCTGCTCTATTCAACGTTGCATTGGAGAATTTACCAGTGTTCGAAGGCAAGAGAAACAAAAAGTATAAGAATTGAGGGGATAATTGTGACTATTCACAGATAATACGATTGTGTACATAGAAAATCCAAAACAGTCTATAAATACCCTATTAGAATTAAAAATGCAATTTAAAAATTTGAGATGGATTGTAGCTTCCCATTGGACAGTTTCTGAAAGAAAATGTAGAACCTGTCAATCTTGGGGAAGGACATACGGTGCTTTAACCATTTAAAAGAATTAAGCGGGACTTCATAAAAATGTGACATTTCTCCTTATCTTATGACCATAAGAAAATGAAAAAGTGAACCGCAAGCTGGGAAGTAAAGATTTGCAATACACACACTGACAAAGACTTGTCAATAAAGAATTCCTGCTCATCAACCATAGAAAGTCTATTTATAAACGAATACTTCACAAAAGATTGACTGATGGCCAATAAGAACAGGAAAGGGTGCTCTACAGTATTATTTTCAGGAACAGCAAGGCCTTTCCTAAAATGAAAACATACACACAAACCAGTATTCCCGAGATGGATGACGTCCTTATTTCTGAGGACAGCTTGAAGAACAGACTAGCATCAAAGTAAAGTGATGGAATTCCTGACACTCAGAGGATGGACAATTGACCTCAAACTACAGTACAATTTCTAGGCATCATTCGGTCCTCTGAAGGCAGACAACTACCACACCCCTTCCTACACCACAAAGGTTGCTTCCCAACCCCTACCATAAAAGAAGAAGTTGAGAAACATTTAGGACTAGTAGGAAATAGCAAAAATCACATGTGGGGATTATCCTGAAACACACTGATCACATAACTAGTGTAAGGAAGTGTAGTGAACTGACAAGGACAGAGACTCAAGAGGTACTTCTTTGGGAAATGCTGTCTGAAATCGTCACACGTTGGTACCAGCTAATGAGGGCTCTGAGCATACCCTAGGGTTTGCTCACAAGGGTCTGCAACACCATCACTGAGGACTGAAACTCTTCAAGACCTCAAAGCTTGCCTGATTGACTATTGGACTAAGAGATTCCCATGTTCTGAAAACAGATACCAACTCATTGAAAGGTTCACCTGGGCTCGCTCGGAGGCCCTACAAGAAGCTGAACCATTCACTGAAAATCAATTACACACACACACACACACACACACACACCTGTCATTTCACCAATTACTTAAACATTCAAGGTTCTTCCTACCTTTTCTTTTTCACATTGATATTTATACTCACATGAAATGTTATCATTTCTAATGAACACTGATGTCAAAATAGAGATCCATTGACACAATATTCACAAAATGGAACTTCCCTGCTGTAATTTTCAATATAGCGTTTTTTAAAGTTCATACATATTTTAGGTTTTTGGTAACTTATACAGGAGAAGATCAGCATTGAAAAACTCTGAATACTGACAATGAGTTTTAAGCCTAGAGAACAAAAATTGTCCAATTTCATAGATAATAAGGAACCAAAGGGAAAGCATGGAAGCTGTAGTCGAATAATTTTACACATATGCATCCTCTATTATTCTACTACTGAGGGGCATGTTTTATTACCACTATGCATGCATCAATTGTCTTCTACGTGCACCTTCACAGGTATAATGAATTACTACAGTAGAATGAAATGTCTGGGAACTACTTGGCAGCATCTATAATGAACAATGAAATTTCGATCTTATATTTGGTGAACTTCCACTGTCTGTCCCTTTAGACAATGGACCCTAAACAGAAGGGGGAATGAACCACGAGAGACTATGGACTCTGGGAAACAAACTGGGGGCTTCAGAGGGGAGAGGGGTGGGGGGTTGGGATGGGCCAGTGATGGGTATTAAGGAAGGTAAATATTGCATGAAGCACTGGGTATTATATGCAAATAATAAATCATGGAACACTACATCAAAAACTAAGGAAATACTGTATAGTGACTAACATATCATAATAAAAAATATTATTAGAGAAAAAATTAAAGGTAAAAAAAAAAACAATACAGCTTTTCTGTTTCAAGAACTATCACAATTGAGAAAAAACTAACTTCCAATGCCTAAAGCAAAACACAGACCAAGTTCCATTTCACTCCCCTTTATTCACATTCTCTGTGGGTTCTAAGCTATTTCCCTACCTCCTTTCCTGCTGAGCAGGGAGCCTGGGCTCGATCCCAGAACCCTGGGATCATAACCTGAGCCAAAGGCACATGCTTAACTGGCTGAGCCAGCCAGGAGCCCCAGCCATGTTTTTCTTAAGCAAAAGGACACTTTCTCACGATGCCTTCACATGACTTCACATGGTACCAGACACCTGCATTTGCCTCTAGGAGGCTGCAGATGAAGGCAATTGCAAACTCTCACAGTGGTTTATGAAATACAATGACCTGCCTGGTGACAGTGAAACTCTTATGAGCCCACGAGAGGGTGCTGTGACAGTCAGCTGTGGCTGGGCTGGCACAGAGAACCAAATCCATTTCCCTGCCTGATGTCTGTGAGGAACAGATGCCCCCACTGTGAATGAGACCCTGCCACTGAGCTGTCCAGAGATGGCCATCCTCACGGACGATGAGGATAAAGGACAATGCCTGAGGAGACCTCATCTGTCTCTTTTATCTTTTCATATTTTTGACAGTGGACAAATCACTGCCTAGGAGTCCCCATCTACCTTAATCTCATGTGTGAATGGCCAAGAGGTTTTACAAAACACTTAAGATTTTGACCTCACAAATGGCCACAACCACTTACCATGGGGATTCAACATTAAGCAAAGATACTGTTCGTTGGAAGAGAGGTCCTGCCCACTGTTGTTTCTCACTTATATGCTCATCTTCCTTACCTCATGGTAACATAACCACCTTGATTCCTGCTTCCGTCTTCAGGAAGGCTGATGTGACTTGAAGGGCATTACCCTGACATCGTTTTTCTTAGCAATAAGATGTGGACATTTCCCTAGTCCTACACACCCAAAGTTGAATTGGAATCAGGATTGAGGAGGCTGATGAGAGTTGAAGGTGTTTTCCTGTACACGGTGGTTTATTACCAGTAAGGATGGGTCAGAGTCCTCGAAATTCCAGAACCTTTTCATTAATGCTTCCTACTCGTGAAAGATGATGTACATTGGTCTTACCCTGTATAGTGTGGTGACTCAGAGAAAAGTGCTTAGCCCTTTCATCAGACTTCCACGACCACTTTGGGGCTGGCTTCCATATTCACAAAGGATGATGTTAGGGCTAAGAGGGTTCCTGTACACTGTTATTTCTTACAGATAAGTGTATGGCATTTTTGTTACATTGCCAGGACCACTTAGCGCCGGGCTTGCGGGCCTCCTGGGGACGAACCCTAACCCTAGGTCGGCCCCCAAGCGGCCCCTCCCAAGGGGCCTGGCGCCACAACGCCCGGGATTGGGGACACCCGAGCCCAGTGCCGGAGTCACCCTGTTGCCCCCCAGCAACCCGGGCTGCTAGGGGCGCCGCCAGTCTTTCAGGGCGAGAGAACGGGAAGGGCCCTCCAAGCCCCCGGCGACCTTCGAAGGCCCCCCATGCCAAAACGCTTGGGCCCACACTCCCTCCTTCCAGTGCCCTCAACTCGGCCTGCCCCTCTGCCTGCCACAGAGCTGGAGGAATGGGCCTGCTGGAATCCTGGAGGCTAACACTTACCCTAGGTCGGTTCCCTAGAGGCCCCTCCCAAGGAGCCTGGCACCGCAATGCCGGGGATTTGGGACCCCCGAGAGCCAGTGCTGGACTCACTCTGCCACCCCGCAAGCACCCAGGGCGCTAGGGCCGTGGGCAGTCATTCAGGAAGGGAGAACGGGCAGGGCCCTCTGATCCCCCTGCAACCTTCGAAGGCCCCCCGCACAAAAACTCTGGCTCCCACGGTCCTGCTCGCCAGCGCCCTAAACTCGGCCCACCCCTCCGTTCGCTGCAGAGCTGGCGGATCGGGCCTGCTGGCTTCCTGGGTGCTAACCCTATCCCTAGGTCACCCATAAGCGGCCCCTCCCAAGTGGCCTGGCGCCGCATGCCAGGGATTGGGGACCCCCAAGTCCCAGCGCCGGACGTATCCTGCCGCCCCGCTGCCACATGGGGTGCTAGGGGCGTCACCAGTCCTTCAGGGCGACAGAACGGGCAGGACCCTCCGAGCCACCTACGACCTTTGAAGGCACCCCGAGCCAAAGGCAAATGCTCTGGCCCACGCTCCCGCTCGCCAGCTACCTCACGTTGACCCACACCTCCATTCACTGGGCCGAAGGAGCCTGCCAATCTTCTGGGGGCTAACCCTAACCCTAGGTCAGCCCCCGAGGGGCCCGTCCCAAGGGGCCTGGCGCCGCAACGCCGGGTATTAGGGACCCCCGAGCCCCAGCGCCGGAATCACTATGCTGCCCTGCCGCCACCCGGGCCGTTAGGGGTGCCGCTGGTCATTCAGTGCGGGAAAACGGGCAGGGCCCTCCGAGCCCACGGCGACCTTCGAAGGCCCCCCATGAAAAACGCTTGAGCCCACGCTCCCGCTCCTCAGCGCCCTCACCTTGGCCTGCTCCTCCGCTCCCTGCAGAGCCTGTGGATGAGGCCTGCCCTCCTCCTGGGGCTACCCATAACCCCAGGTTGGCCCCTGAGGGGCCCCTCCGAAAGGGCCTGGCACTGCAATGCCTGGGATTGGGGCCCCCAGAGCCCCAGTGCCAGACTCACCATGTTGCCCCCGCCACCACCCGGGCCGCTAGGAACACCTTCGGTCATTCAAGGAGGGAGAACGGGCAGATCCCTCCGAGCCCCTGGCGACCTTTGAAGGCCCCCCACGCCAAAACGCTTGGGCCCATGCTACCGCTTGCCTGTGCCCTCACCTCGGTCCACCCCTCCACTTGCTGCACAGCCGGTGGATCGGGACTGCCAGCCTCCTGGGTGTTACCCTAACCTTTGGTAGGCCCCCGAGGGGCCCATCCCAGGTTCCTATTGCCGCAACACCGGGGATTGGGGACTCCCAAGCTCCAGCGCCCAACTCACCCTCCCGCCCTACCACCACCTGGGCCGCTAGAGGCGCCACCGTTCATTTAGGGAGGGAGAATGGCCAGGGACCTCCAAGCCACCAGCGACCTTCGAAGGCCTCCCACACCAAAACGCTTGAGCCCACGCTCCCGCTCGCCAGCGCCCTTACCTCGACCCTCCCCCCCGCTCGCCACACAGCTGGCGGATCCGGCCTGGGGGCCTTCTGGGGGCTAACCCAAACCCTAGGTCAGCCCCCTAGTGGCCCCTCCCAAGGGGCCTGGCACCGCAACGCTGGGGATTGGGGAACCCCAAGCCCCAGCGCCGGACTCACCCTGCCGCCCCGCCGCCACCTGGGCTGCTAGGGGCACCGCCCGTCATTCAGGGAGGGTGAACAGGCAGGGTCCTCCGAAGCCCCTGCGACATTAGTAGGCGCCCCACGCCAAACGCTTGGGCCCACACTCCCGCTCGCCAGTGCCCTCACCTCCGTCCGCCCCTCCACTTGCTGTACAGCTGGTGGATCGGGACGGCTGGTCTCCTGGGTGTTACCCTAACCCTAGGTCGGCCCCCAAGAGGCCCCTCCCAAGGAGCCTGGGGCCGCAACGCTGGTAATTGGGGACCCCAGAGCCCCAGTGTCGGACTCAACCTGCCGCTCCACCACCATCCGGGCTTCTAGGGGCGCCGCCGGTCATTCAGGGCATGAGAACGGGCAGGGCCCTCCTAGCCCACGGTGACATTTGAAGGCACCCCGCGCCAAAACGCTTGGGCCCACGCTCCTGCTCCCCAGCGCCCTCACCTAAGCCCACCCCTTCGCTGGCCCGACAGAGGGCGGATTGGGCCTGCCCGACTCCTGGGGCTAACTCAAACCCTAGGTCGGCCCCCCAGGGACCCGTCCGATGGGGCCTGGCGCCTCAACGCCTGGGACTGCTGAACCACGAGCTCCAGCGCCGGACTGACCGTGCTGCGCCACAGACACCCGGGCCTCTAGAGGCGCCGCTGGTCATTCAGGGTGTGAGAACGGGCAGGGCCCTCCGAGCCCCCGTTGTCCTTCGAAGGCCCACTGCACCAAAACGCTTGGGTCCAGGCTCGTGCTCACCAGTGCCCTCACCTCAGCCCGCCCCTCCGCTTGCCACCCAATGGGTGGATCAGGCCTGCCGGCCTCCTGGGGGTTAACCCTAACCCTAGGTCGACCACCGAGGGGCCCGTCCCAAGGGGCCTGGCACCGCAACATGGGGATTGGAGACCCCCGAACCCCAGCACCAGATTAACATTACCGCTCTGCCAGCAGCCGGGCCGCTAGGGGTGCTGCCGGTCATTCAGGGCAGGAGAACGTGTAGGGCCCTCCAAGCCCCCAGCGACCTACAAAGGCCCCCCGCACCAAAACGGTTGGGCCCACACTCCTGCTCGCCAGCACCCTCATCTCGGCCTGCACCTCTGCTCATAGCAGAGCCCGCGGATCGGGCCTGCCGGCCTCCTGGGGGCAAACTCTAACCCTAGTTCGACCACCGAGGGGCCCTTCCCAAGCGGCCTGGCGCTGCAACGCCAGGGATTGGGGACCCCCGAACCCCAGCACCTGACTCCCCCTGCCGCCCCGCCACCACCTGGGCCGCTAGCAGCGCCACAGGTCATTCAGGGAGTGAGAAAGGGCAGGGCCCTCCGAGCCCCGGGTGACCTTCGAAGGCACCCTGCATCAAAACACTTGTGCCCACACTCCCGCTAGGCAGCGCCCTCACCTCAGCCCACCCCTCTGATCGTCGCACAGCCGGCGGATCGGGCCAGCCGGCCTCCTGGGAGATAACCATAACACTAGGTCGGCCCCTGAGTGGCCCCTCCCAAGGGGCCTGGTGCCACAACGCCGGGGACTGGGGCCACCAGAGCCCCAGCATCGGACTCAACCTACCACCCCCGCCACCAACCGGGCCGCTAGGGGTGCCCCCGGTCATTCAGGGCGGGAGAACGGGCAGGGCCCTCCGAGCCCCCTGCGACATTCGAAGGCCCCCCATCCCAAAACGCTTAGGCCCATGCTCCTTCTCGCCAGCGCCCTCACCTCGGCCCGCGCCTCCCCTCGCAGCACAGCCGGCGGATCGGGCCTGATGGCCTCCTGGGGGTTAACCCTAACCATAGGTCGGCCCACAAGGGCCCCTCCCAAGGGGCTTGGTGCCGCATATGGGGATTGGGGACCCCCGAGCCCCTGCGCCGGACTCAACGTGTTGCCCCGCCTCCACCCTGGCTGATAGGGGCGCCTCCGGTCATTCAGGGTGGGAGAACTGGCAGGGCCCTCCGAACCCCCACCAACCTTCGAAGGTGCCCCGAACCAAAACGCTTGGGCACAGGCTCATGTTCACCAGCACCCTCACCTCGGCCCAACTCTCCGCTCGATGCACAGGCAGTGTATGGGGCCTGCTGGCCTCCTGGGGGCTAACCCTAACTGTAGGTCGGCCCCCGAGGGGCCCTTCCCAAGTGGCCTGGCGCCGCAACGCCGGGAATGGGGATCCCAAGCCCAAATGCCAGACTCACCCTGCTGCCCTTCAGCCACCCGAGCCACTAGGGGCCCCACCAGTCATTCAGAGCGGGAGAACGGGCAGGTCCCTCCGAGACCCCACCGTCCTTCGAAGGCCTCCCACGCTAAAACGCTTGGGCTCATGCTCAGTCTCGCCAGTCCCCTCACCTCGGCCCAACCCTCCGCGTGCGGCACAGCCGCTGATCGGGTCCACCGGCCTCATGGGGGCTAACCGTAACCCTAAATCGACCCTGGAGGGGCCCTTCCCAAGGGGCCTGGCGCCCCAACGCCAGGGATTGGGGACCCTGAGCCTTAGCACCTGACTCACCCTGCCGCCCAGCTGCCACCCGGGGGCTTGGGGTGCTGCCGTTCATTCAGGGCGGGAGAATGGGCAGGGCCCTCTGAGACACGGCAACCTTCAAAGTCCCCCCGTGCCAAAACGCCCAGGCCCACACTCCCACAAACCAGCGCCTTCACCTCGGTCCGCCACTCCGCTCTCCACAAAGCTGGCGAATAGTGCCTGCCAACCTCCTAGGGCCTAAAACTAACGCTAGGTTAGCCCCTCCCAAGGGGCCTGGTGCCGCAACGCAGGGGATTGGGGACCCCCAACCCCAGTGCTGGTGGCACCCTGCGGCCCTGCCCCATCCGGGCCGCTAAGGACACCGCCGTACATTCAGGGTGGGAGAACGGGCAGGGCCCTCCGAACCCCTGCCGACTTTCAAAGTCGCCCCGAATGAAAACGCTTGGGCTCAGGCTCATTTTCACCAGCACCCTCACCTCGGCCCAACTCTCCGCTCGATGCACAGGTGGTGTATCGGGCCTGCCGGACTCCTGAGTGCTAACCCTAACCATAGGTCGGCCCCCCAGGGTCCCTTCCCAAGGTGCCTGGTGTCGCAACGCTGGGGATGGGGACACCGAGCCCAAGTGCTGGACTCACCCTGCTGCCCTTCAGCCACCCGAGCCGCTAGGGGCCCACTGGTCAATCAGTGCAAGAGAACGGTTAGGGCCCTCAGAGCACCGGCTGACCTTCAAAGGACCCCCACGCTAAAACGCTTGGGCTCATGCTCAGGCTTGCCAGCGCCCTCACCTCGGGGCAACCCTCCACATGTTGCACAGCCGCTGATCGGGTCCACCGGCCTTCTGGGGGCTAACCGTAACCCTAGATTGACCCCTGAGTGGCCCCTCCCAATGGGCCTGGCGCCACAACACCGGGGATTGGGGACTCCCGAGCCCCAGCGCCGGACTCACCCTGCCTCCCGGCTGCCACCCGGGGTCTTGGGTGCTGCCATTATTCAGGGAGGGAGAAAGGGCAGGGCCCTCCGAGACACGGTGACCTTCAAAGGCCCCCACGCCAAAACGCCCGGGCCCACATTCCCGCTCCACAGAGACCTCACCTCGACCTACCACTCCTTTCGCCGCACAGCTGGCGGATTGAGCCTGCTTGCGTACTGGGGTCTGACCCTAACCCTGGGTCAGCCCCCGAGGGGCCCCTCCCAAGGGGCCTGGTGCTGCAACGCGGTGGATTGGGGACCCCCAAGCCCCAGCACCGGACTCACCTGCCTCCCTGCCACCACCCGGGCCACTAGGGGCGCCGCGGGTCATTCAGATGGGAGAACTGGCAGGGCCTTCCATTTCCCCTGTGAACTTTGAAGGCCCCCCGCTCAAAAAAGTTGGCTCCCACGCTCCTGCTTGCCAGCGCCCTCACCTCGGCCCAACCCTCTGCCTGCTGCACAGCCGCTGATCGGGTCCACCGGCCTCCTGTTGGCTAACCGTAACCTTAGATTGACGCCGGAGGGGCCCCTCCCAAGGGGCCGGGCACCGCAACGCTGGGGATTGGGGATCCCGAGCCTCAGCACCTGACTCACCCTGCCGACCAGCCGCCACCCGGGGGCTTGGGGTGGTGCCGATCATTCAGGGCGGGAGAACGGGCAGGGTCCTCCAAGACATGGCCACCTCCAAAGGCCCCCCCGCACCAAAAACCCCAGGCCCACCCTCCCACTCACCAGTGCCCTCACCTCGGTCCGCCACTCCGCTCTCCACACAGCTGGCGAATAGGGCCTGCCGGCCACCTAGGGGCTAACCCTAACCCTAGGTTGGCCCCCGAAGGGCCCCTCCCAAGGGGCCTGGCAGCCCAAAGCTGGGGATTGGGAACCCCCAACCCCATCGTCAGTTACACACTGCCGCCCCGCCCCACCCGGACCGCTAGGGACGCCGCCGTTCATTCAGGGTGGGAGAACGGGCTGGGCCCTCCGAACCCCCGCTGATCTTCGAAGGCGCCCCAAACGAAAACGCTTGGACTCAGGCTCATGTTCACCAGCACCATCACCTCGGCCCAACTCGCCGCTCGACGCACAGGTGGTGTATCGGACCTGCCGGACTCCTGGGGGCTAACCCTAACCATAGGTCGGCCCCCCTGGGTCCCTTCCCAAGGGGCCTGGCGTCGCAACGCTGGGTATGGGGACATTGAGCCCAAGTGCCGGACTCACCCTGCTGCCCTTCAGCCACCCGAGCCGCTAGGGGCCCCACCGTTCAATCAGGGCAAGAAAACGGTTAGGGCCCTCCGAGCACCCGCTGACATTCAAAGGCCCCCGTGCTAAAACACGGGCTCATGCTCAGGCTCACCAGCGCCCTCACCTCGGCCCAACCCTTCGCGTGTTGCACAGCCGCTGATCGGGACGACTGGCCTTCTGGGGGCTAACCATAAACCTAGATCGACCCCTGAGGGGCCCCTCCCAAGGGGCCTGGCACTCCAACGCCGGAGATTGGGGATCCTGAGCCTCAGCACCTGACTCACCCTGCCACCCAGCCGCCACCCGGGGGCTTGGGGTTTTGCCGTTCATTCAGGGCAGGAGAACTGGCAGGGCCCTCTGAGACACGGCGACCTTCAAATGCCCCTGCGCCAAAACACCCGAGTCCACGCTCCCGCTCACCAGCGCCCTCACCTCGGTCCAACACTCCACTCTCCACACAGCTGGCGAATAGGGCCTGCCAGCCTCCTAGGGACTAAACCTAACCCTAGGTTGGCCCCCGAGGGGCCTCTCCCAAGGGGCTTGGCGCCGCAACACCGGGGATTGGGGATACCTGAGCCACAGTGCCTGACTCACCCTGCCGCCCCGCCGCCACCTGGGCAGCTAGGGGCACTGCTGGTCACTCAGGGAGGAGAATGGGCACGGTCCCCCGAGTCCCTGGAAACATTCAAAGGCCCCCGGAGACAAAACGCTTGGGCCCAAGCTCCCTCTTGACAGAGACCTCACCGCGACCCACCCCTCCATTCGCCGCACAGCTGGCGGATTGAGCCTGCTGGCGTCCTGGGGGCTGACCCTAACCAAGGTCAGCCCCTGAGGGCCCCTCCCAAGGGGCCTGGCGCCGCAACGCGGTGGATTGGGGACCCCTGAGCCCCAGGGCCGGACTCACCTGCTGCCACGCCACCACCTGGGCCGCTAGGGGCGCAGCGGGTCATTCATTGTGGGAGAACTGGCAGAGCATTCCGTTTCCCCTGCGACCTTCGAAGGACCCTTGCGCAAAAAGGTGGCTCCCATGCTCCTGCTCCCCAGCACCCTCACCTTGGCCCGCCCCTCTGGTTGCTGCAGAGCTGGTGGATAAGGCCTGCCGGGCTCCTGGGGGCTAACTGAAACCCTAGGTTGGCCCCATGGGGGACATCCCAAGGGGCCTGGTTCTGTAATGCTGGGGTTTGGTGACTCAGAGCCTCAGAGCCAGACTCACCCTGCCGCACTGTCGCCACCCAGGCCGCTAGGGGCGCTGCAGGTCATTCAGGGCGAGAGAAGGGGCAGGGCCTTCCAAGCCCCTGGTAACTTTCAAGGGCTCCCTGGGCCAAAACGCTGGTGCCCAGGCTCCCGCTCCCCAAGCCCTCACCTTGGCTTGCCCCTCAGCTCTCAGCACAGTGGGCGGATCGGGCCTGCCAGCCTCCTGGGTCTTAACCCTAACCCTAGGTCGGCCCCTCAGGGACCCTCCCAAGGGTCCTGGTGCTGCTGCACTGGGGATCTGGGACCCCAAGCCCCAGAGCCAGAATCACCCTTCCTCAACGCCGCCACCCAGGCCGCTAGGGGCGCCGCCAGTCATTCAGGGCGGGAGAACGACAGGGCCCTGGAGAAACCAGCAACATTTGAAGCCTCCCACACCAAAATGCAGGGGCCCACGCTCCCGCTCCGCAGCGCCTTTACCTCTGCCTGCCCACCTCTCGCCGCCCAGCCAGAGTATTGGGCCTGCCAGCCTCCTGGGGGCTAACTCTAACCCTAGGTCAGCCCACGAGGAGCTCCTCCCAAGGGGCCTGCCCCCGCAACACCGGGGATTGGGGATCCCCGAGCCGCAGTGCAGGACTCACCCTGCTGCCCCACCACCAACGGAGCCACTAGGGGCGCCGCTGGTTATTCAGGGCAGGAGAAAGGGCAGGGCCCTCTGAGCCATGGCAACATTGCAAGGCCCAGGGCGCCAAAACCCTGGGGCCCACGCTCCCGCTCGCCATCGCCCTCAACTCAGCCCGCACCTCCGCCCATCGCACAGCTGGCAGATCTGGCCTGCCGGGCTCCTGGGCGCTAACCCTAACCCTAGGATGGCCTCTGAGGGTCCCTTCCTAAACGTGCCGCTAGGGGCACCACCATTCATTCAGTGTTGGAGAACTGGCAGGGCCCTCCGAACTCCCTCCAACCTTCGAAGGCACCCAGAACCAAAAGGCTTCGGCCCAGGCTCATGTTCACCAGCACCCTCACCTCGGCCCACCGCTCCGCTCGCCGCACATGTGGTGTATCAGGCCTGCCGGCCTCCTGGGGACTAACCCTAAGTGTAGGTCAGCCCCCGAGAGGCACTTCCCAAGTGGCGTGGCTCCGCAACACCGAGGATGGGGAAGCCAAGCCCATGTGCCGGACTCACCCTGCTGCCCATCAGCCACCCGAGCCACTAGGGGCCCCGCTAGTCATTCAGAGCGGGAGAACAGGCAAGGCACTCAGAGCCCCCGGCGACTTTCGAAGGCCCTCCTGCACCAAAATGGTTGGGCCCATGATGCCGCTCACCAGCGCCTTCACATCGGCCCACTCCTCCGCTCGCCGCACAACCGTCGTATCGGTCCTGCTGGCCTACTGGGGTCTAACCCTAACCCTAAACCCTAACCCCTAACCTTAAACCCTAAACCTTAACCCCTAACCCTAACCCTAACCCTAACACTAACCCCTAACCCTTACCCTAACCCTAACCCTACCCTAAACCTAACCCTAAACCCTAATTCCTAAACCCTAAACACTAACATTAACACTAAACCCTAAAACTAACTCCTAACCCTAATCCCGAAACCCTAAACACTAAACCCTAACCTTAACCACTAACCCAAACCCCAAAACCTAACCCTAAACTCTAACCCTACCCCGACCCCTACCATACCCCTAACCCTACCCCTAACCCTACCCCTTCAGCTAACCCTACCTCTAACCCATAACCTAACCCTACCCTTACCCTAACCCATACTCTAACCCGTACCCTAACCCGAACCCTAACCTGTACCCTAACCCGTAACTTAAACCGTACCCTAAACTTAACCTTAACCCTAACAAGTACCCTAACACATGCCCTAACCTTAACCCTAAACCCTGACCCTAACCCATACCCTAACTCGTACCCTAACCCTACCCGTACCCTAAACCTAACCCGTACCCTAACCGTAACCCTAAACCCTAAACCGTAACCCGTACCCTAACCCTAACCAGTACCCTTACCTTAACCTTAACCCATACCCTAACCTGTACCCTATCCCTAACCCGGACCCTAACCAATACCCTAACCCACACCTAACTCTAACCTGTACCCTGACCCGTACCCACACCCATACCCTAACCCTAAACCATACCCTATCCCTATCCCTAACCCATTCCCTAACCCGTACCCTAACCCTAACCCTAAACCGTAACCTAACCTGTACCATAACCCTAAACTGTACCCTAACCCTAACCCGTACACTAACCCTAACCCGTACCCTAAACCGTACCCTAATCCAAATGCCAACACTAACCCTAAACCATACCCTAAACCGTACCCTAATGCATACCCTAACCCATACCCTAACCCTAACCCGTACCCTAAACCTAACACGTACTCCAACCCTAACCCTAACCCTAAACCCAAAGCCTAAACCCTAACCCGTACCCTAAACCCTAATCTGTACCCTAACCCATAACCTCTAACCTGTAACCTCTAAACCCAAACTTAACCCATACCCTCTCCTTACCCTAACCCTAACCCCTACCCTCACCCATACCCTAACCGTAACCCATACCCTAACCTTAACCCGTACCCTAATCTGTACGCTAACCCCGGGGATTGGGTAAACCTGGACCCCACCATGGGACTCAGCCGGCTACCCCCCAGGAAACCATGCCCCTTGGGGCACCGCAGAGCATCCCATGCAGGAGAACTGGTAGGGCCCCCCTGAGACCCCAGTGATGCTCGGCAGCCCCCTACACCCCAACCCTGAGGCCCACGCTCATCCCGCCCTACGCCTTCCCTTCACCTTGCCACTGAGTGCGTCACAGATCTGGCAGATCAGGCCTGCCGGGTTCCTGGGGCCTAGACCTGACCCTAGGTCGGCTGGGTAGGGCCCCTCCCCTGGGGTCCGGTGCCGCAGCCCCAGGGACTGGGGATACCTGAGCCCCACTGCAGGATAAAGCCTGCCAGCCCACAGGAAACCGTGCCCCTTGGGAGGCTGTAGAGCATTCAGGGTGGGAGAACCAGGAGGGCCCCCAGAGCCCCTGGCGAACTTCGGCGATCCCTAAACCCAACCTTGAAGCCCATGCTCACCCCACCCCGCACCCTCACCTCAGCCCGCAGCGGAGCTCGCCACATAGTGGGCAGATCTGGCCTGCGGGGTTCCTGGGCCCCAACCCTAACCCTAGTTCATCTGTGGAGGGGCGCCTCCCCAGGAGCCTGGAGCCACAGCCAAGGGGATTCGGGACACCTGAGCCCCACAGCAGGACTCAGTCTGCCACCCCGCAGGAAACCGTGCGCCTTGGGAGGCCATAGAGCGTTCAGGGCGGGAGAACCAGGAGAGCCCTCCTGAGCCACCAGCGAACTTCGGCGGCCTCCCACACTCCAACCCTGAAGCCCACGCTCACCCTCCTGACACCCTCAGCTCAGCCCGTGTAGCTTGCCATACAGCCAGCAGACCGGGCCTGCGGGGCTCCTGGGGCCTAACCCTAGCCCTAGGTTGGCAGCGGGTGTGGGGGACTCCCCAGGAGCCTTACACCACAGCCCCGGGGAATTGGGATACCTGTGCCCCACCGCAGGACTCAGCTTGCCACCGGAAAGGAAACTGTGCCTCTTGGGGCTCTACGGAGCTTACAGGGCACGAGAACATGGGGAGGCCCCCGGAGCCCATCCCCACCTTTGGCAGTCCCCCGTGCCCCAACCCTGAGGCCCATGTTCACCCTCCCCCATGGCCTCCTTTCAGCCCTCCACAGAGCTCGCCGCACAGCCTGCAGATTGTCCTTGCCGGGCTCCTGGACCCTAACCCTTACACTAGGTTAGCCACAGAGGGGCCCATCCCCAGGGTCATGGCACCCCACTCCGGGGGATTGCGGACACCCAAGCCCCACTGTAGGACTCAGCCTGTAGCCCACAGGAAACTGTACTGTTTTGGGGCACAACAGAGCATTCCGGGCAAGAGAATTGGGGCACCCCTGGGAGCCCCTTCTGGTGAACCCCGACATTTGTGGGCCATTCCGGATTAAACCCCAGGCTCACACTCACCCGCCCTTGTGCCCTCATCTCAGTCGGCCTGGGAGTTCTCTGAGCACTGGGCAGTTCGGACCTGCTGTCTCTTGAGGCCTAACCTAACCCTGGGTCTTCTGCTGAGGGTCCCTCCCGGTTTGCCTGATTCCAAGGCACCAGGCATTGGGCTCACCTCTGCACGTCTAGAGGACTCAGCCTGCCCCACAGCAGGAAACTGTCATTTGGGGCTGCAGCAAGGATTCATAGGAAAATCAGAGGGCCACCCTCAGCCCATCCCAGGCAAACCCCACTTTCAGAGATCTCCCTGGATACAATTAGTAGCTTCACACTGACCTTTAAACTTGCTCTCCAAGGAGATCTTTTGAAATTCTCCACACTTCCAACCGATGGCATCATCCAGCTTCAGTGCCTTACCCAGCTTTAGGTCTTGAGATGGATTAAAGTGGGAAGTCACTTCACTGATGACGACGTACTGGTGACCAAAAGATACATGCATAAATGCTTCATATCACTTGGCTTCGGGGAAATGCAAATCTAAACCCCTATAGATGCCATATCACACGAGGCCGAATATATAAAAATAAGAAGACATGAAACCATATATGTTGGAGAGGATGTGGAGAAATGGGAACCCTCTTACACCCCTGTACAAATGCAGTCTGGTACAGCCACTCTTGAAAATGGTACGGAGTTTCTTCAAGAAGTTATAAATAAAGCTACCCTATGTCCCAGCAATTGCACTACTGGGTATTTACCCCAAAGATACAGAGGTAGTGAAGACGGGACACATGCACCACAGTGTTCATAGCTGCAATATCCATAATAGACAAGCTGTGGAAGGAGTGCAGATGACCATGGATAGATGAAAGGATAAAGAAGATGTGGATGATATATATAATGGAATATTACTCAGCCATCAGAAAGGATGAATACTTACCATCACACCTACCTGGGTGGAGCTGGAGGGTATTATGCTGAGTGGAATAAGTCAATGAAAGAAAGACAATGATCATATGCTTTCACTCCTATGTGGAATATCAGAAACAAGGAAGAAGACCATAGGGGAAGGAAGGGAAAATAGAATGGGAAGTCATCAGAGAGGGAGAAAATGTTGGACTCTTAACTATCGCAAGAAACTGATGATTGCTGGAGGAGAAGTTGGGGGGGTAACAGGGTGAGTAGCATTAAGGAGGTCACACGATACAATGAGCACTGGGTGTTACACACGACTGAAAATTTATTGAAGACTACATCTGAAACTAATGATGTACTGTAAGTTGGCTAATTGAATTTAAATTAAAGAACAAAAGACCTTGAATAAACAATCCTAAACATTTGTATGGAACCACTAAAGATTACGAACAGACAGTGCAATGTGGAAAAGAAAAACAAAGCTGGAGGACTCACAATTTCAGATTTCAGGTTATACTACAAAGCTGCAGTCATCCTAACAAGACAGTATGGCACAAAAATAGACACAGCGACCAAAGGAACAGGATACAAGTTCAGACAGAAACCCACAATTATGTGGTCCATGAATCTTCCACAAAGCAAGCAACGATATTAAAAGGGAAAAGGACAGTCTCTACAACAAATGGTTTTGGGAAATCTAGACAGATACCCACAAAAGAATGAAATTAGACTGCTTTCTTACACAATACAGACAAACACAAAACAGTTTCAAGACCTCAATATGAGACCTGAATCCATAAAAATCCTACAGGAGGGAAGACAGTAACTTCTTGACATGGACCATATTAACGTTTTTCTGGACTGTCTCCTGAGGCAAAGGAAATGAAAGCAAAAATAAACTATTGGGAATACAGCAAAATAAAAGTTTCCACACAGCAGATGAACAATGAAAACGTAAAAATAATAAGACAACTTACTCAAAGGGAGAGGATATTTGCAAAGATCATATGCAATAAAGGGATAGTGTCCAAAACATATAGAACTGATACTACTCGACCCCCAAAAAACAAATAATCCAGTTTAAAAGTAGGCAGAAGACATGGACAGACATTTCTCCAAAGAAGGGATACAAATGGCCAACAGTCCCGTGAATACATGTTCACCATCACCCATCATCAGGAAAATTTAAATCCAAAGGACCATAAGGTAATACCTCAAACCTGTCTGAATGGCTAAAATCAAAAGCACAAGAAAGAGCAGGTGTTGAGAGGATGTGGATAAAGGGGAATCTTCGCGAACTGTGGGTGGGAATGCAAACTGTGGTGGCCACCGTGGAAAACAGTATGAAGGTTCCTCAACAAATTAAATATAAAACTACCCTACGATCCAACAATCACACTACTCGTATTTACCCAAAGAAAAGGAAAACAGTAACGTAAAAGGATACGTGCACCCCTATATTTCTTGTACCATTATTTAGAATATCACAATATGGAAGCAACCCAAGTGTCTGTAGAAAAATTGACAAATGAGATGATAGATGTGTGTATTCACACGCACACACACACACACAGACACACACACACACACACACAATGGAGTATTACTCGGCTTGAAAAAGAATGAAACCTTCCATTTGCAGCCACATGGATGGAGCTAGAGAGTATTATCCTAACTAAAATCAGGCATTCAGAGAAAGACAAATCCCATACGATGTCACATTAATGGGGAATTTAAGAAACAAACAAAAATAAATAACTAAAAGAGAAAAAGGAGACACACCAAAATACAAATTCTTAACAATAGAGAACAAACGGATGGTTACAAGAGAGGAGGTGGATAGAGGGATGAGTGGAATAGATGAAGGGGATTAAGAGGACACTTTCCTTGATGACCACTGAGTAATATATAGAATTACTGAATCACTCTCTTCTACACCTGAAACGAATGTAACACTGTATGTTAGCTCTACTGGAATTAAAATAAAGTTTTAAAAAAGATTTTTCTTTCAGAAACCTCTTTGAAAAAGCTTTTCCTGTGCAATGTGCATAAGCCCTACTTGGGAGGATTCACTCTACAATAATTATTCACTCCATGCCTCAAATTCAGATTTCCCTGAGTTCTTACCGTGGATCATACCCACGGGGGCCATGGTCCTTTTCAGTCCAGGCTCAGCACCAATGCATTCAAGATTGGAAGTAGAGACACATGTCACTTCACAGTCCAGAAAGCTATTATTGTTTCTGTTTCAGTGTGAGAGAGTCAGAGACTTTGGGACAGGTTTCAGAGCAGGTTTATTATGGATCCTGGATCTCTACTTCAATGTTCATTGCCTGGATCCATTTGGCTAATAGGTTCCCTGTGGATGGGCTTGCTTCCAAGTACATACATGGAAGATGCAAAGGTGGGTGGGCTTGGTGCTGGACAGGAAGAAGACCAAAAGCAAACAAGGGTCCGAAACCTCCCCTGATCCAGGAATTGCTACGGGAGAGGGTACGTGAGGTAGAATCCATGTGAACCTCCAAGGTCACCAGCTGAACACAGGAGGCACAGGTCAAAGGATCTGTAGATGCAGGGTTTGAATGCTGCTCTGAGCTACCTCTGGGAGGAAGGGAGGGAAGGAATGAGAAGGAGAAACTGCCTGCCCCTGGCCCATGCCAGCTGCCCACCACTCCGACAGGCATCAGTCTATGAGCTGACACAGCCTGGGCTCAGGATGGGCTGGCTCGGGTCCCTCAATCCTCAGTGGGACAGCTGGCCCCAGGGCTCAGAGACATGCTGAGGGAGATGAGAGGGAAAGCTGCCCCACCCAGGTCATCCGCTCCTTGAGCAGACAGCCCTTCAGAACTTCTAAAAAAAACCCACTAACAGGGTTGAAGGACATGCCATGGATGAACTAAGGCATAGAGATATGTAAAATGACATTCATTTTTAAGTTCAGAGCTGTCATCTCAGGAAGTGGGGAGAGCTTCCCTAAGAAGACTGAGGGGAGGGCAGGCCATGCTGAAAAGGGAGACATGGCTCTCCTGATTGGGGACCTGCAGCCCCCTTCCGGGGAAAGGCATCACCCTCGCATAACACGAGATCCATGGAACTGTTCCATGAGGGCCAGATTTTTGTCTCGAGAAGGCTACCCTGGCATCGGACTGCACACGGCACCAGGGACGAGGGCCAGATGGAGGACGGACAATTCCCCGGAGGCTGTGGGGCAAGAGCAGAGGCACATGACCTTGAAGATGATGATGAAAAGCAGGAGGTGGCAGCATGGAGCCGGCCCGAAAGTGCCATGGGAGCAGTGCCCACAGCTACACTGACTGGGTGCCTTCTGTGCCCAGTGTGGCTGACTTCAGTGGGCTCCAGACTAGTCCTGACCACAACTCTAGGAAGTGTGCACCACCCCCGGCCTCCTCTTCTCTTGCAGCTGCTAGGAATCACGGTCACAGACCCTGGTCAGCTTTCGTGGAAACCAAGCAGTGGCTCCCCCACACGCTGCACCTCTGGTGGTGGTCCAGTGTGACCCTCATGCCTGGCCAGACACTGATGTCTACCTGTCTCCACACAAATCCACAGACAGGAGGGTGTCTCTGAATTCCACAGCACCTGATGAGACAGATCCACAGAACCCAACACCCAGTGGGTCACTCGGGACCTCACCTATGGTCATGGAGCTCACCACACCCTATTTCTGTCACTTCCCACAGAAAGCCTGGTTCTGATCCCCCACAATACCAACCATCCTGATTGCTGACCTGGGGTCATGCCATGAACCCACATGGCACCTTTCTTTAAGTGAAGGCTATGCCTACACCTCCTAGAAAATATTTCTAATGAAGTACAAGTCCATCAGGACTACGGTGTGAACGGTAGCACACAGCCTGCATGGTAGTAATCAGTAATTCTAACAAGGGTTAACCCCAACCCCCGTCTCACAAAACCTTCCTCCATCCCCACGGAACTCATGGTCTGCCCTCAGAAAAGCCTCCAGGAAACAAACCTTTCATCTGAATGCTCTCTTCACCTTCTGCTTCAAATCTTGTCCAACCACAATGATATGAAACTAGAAATCAGTCTCAAGAAAAAAGTGGGACAGTCAAAAATAGGTGAAGATTGTGGGGCCTGGGTGGCTCAGTCATTAAGGATCTGCTTTCAGCTCAGGTCGTGATACCAGGATCCTGGGATCTAGCCCCGAATCAGGCTCCTTGCTCAGTGGGAAGCCCGCTTCTCCCTCTCCCACCACCCTGCTTGCGTTCCCTCTCTCGCTGTCTCACTCTCTGTCAGATACTTAAATAATCTTAAAAAATATGTGGAGATTTAACAACATGCTACTGAACAACCAACAGTCAAAGAAGAAATCAAAAAATTTTTAGAAGTACCTTGACACTGATGAAAAAGACAACCTACAAAAACTTATGCAATGTAGCAAAAGAAGCTTTATGGGGGACATTCATAGAAATTCAAGTCTTCATCAATCCATGAGAATGCTCTCCAATAAACAATCTGATTTATGTGGTAAAGAAGTAGAATAAAAAGAACAAACAAAGCCCCAAATTAGTAGAAATAAGGAAATAAAAAATGAATGCATTAATAAATCCAACGAAGACTAAAAAGACAAAAAAAAAAAAAACAACGAAAATGAGAGCTGCCTTTTTTGGAAAGATAAACAAAACTGAAAAACTTAGTTAGACTCACCAAGAAAGACAGAGGACTCGAATACAATCAGGAAAGAAAGATAATGGATTCCTGTCTCATATCAAAATCAAAAGAACTCTTCAACCTTTGACACAGCAACTTCTTGCAAGCCAGGTCTCTAAAGGCAAAGGAAATAAAAGCAAAAATGAACTATTGGCACTTCATCAGGATAAAAAGCTTCTGCTCGGCAAAGCAAATGATCAACAAAACAAAAAGGCATCCTACGGAATCGAAGAAGATATCTGCAAATAATATTACAGATAAAGGGCTGGTATCCAAGATCTATAAAGAACTCCTCAAACTCGACACCCAAAAAATGGGCAGAAGACACAAAGAGATACTTCTCCAGAGAAGACATACAAATGGGCAACAGACACATGAAAAAATGCTCCACATCACTTGCCATCATCAAATACAAATTAAAACGACAATGAGATCCCACCTTACACCAGTTAGAATGGTTAAAATTAACAAGGCAGGGGGCACCTGGGTGGAACAGTGCTTAAGCGTCTACCTTCAGCTCAGGGCATGATACTGGCCTTATGGGATAGAGCCCCACATCAGGCTCCTCCATTATGAGCCTGCTTCTTCCTCTCCCACTCCCCCTGCTTGTGTTCCCTCTCTCGCTGGCTGTCTCTATCACTGTGGAATAAATCAATAAAATCTTGAAAGAAAATTAACAAGACAGGAAATAAAAAAAAGTCAGAGAGGATGTGGAGAAAGGAGAACCATCTTACACTACTCGTGAGGATTCAAGCTGGTATAGCCACTTTTGAAAACAATATGGAGGTTCCTCAAGACATTAAACACAGAGCTATCCTATGACCCACCAACTGCACTACTGGGTATCTACCGCATAGACACAGAGTAATGAAAAGCAGGGGGACCTGTATCCCAATTTTCATAGCAACAATGTACATAATAGCCAACTGAGGAAGGAGCCAAGATGTCCTTCAGCAGATGAATGGACAAAGAAGATATGGTTCATCTACACAATGGAACATTACTCAGTCATCAGAAAGGATGAATACCCCCCATTGGCACCAACGTGGATGGACCAGGAGGGGATTATGCTAAGTGAAATTAAGTCAAGCAGAGAAAGACAATTATCATACGGTTTGACTCCTATGTGGAATGGAAGGAATAGCATGGAGGACATTAGAAGATGGAAGGGAAAAGTGAAGGGGGGAATGAGAGGGGGAGATGAATCATGAGAGACTACTGACACTGGGAAACAAACTGAAGGTTGCAGAAAGGGAGGGGAAGGGGAATGGGTTATGCTGGTGATGGGTATTAAGGAGGGCATGTATTGGGGCACCTGGGTGGCACAGCGGTAAAGCGTCTCCCTTCGGCTCAGGGTTATGGGATCGAGCCCCACATCAGGCTCCTCTGCTCTGAGCCTGCTTCTTCCTCTCCCACTCCCCCTGCTTGTGTTCTGTCTCTCGCTGGCTGTCTCTATCTCTGTCAAATAAATAAATAAATAAATTCTTTAAAAAAAAAAGGAGGGCACGTGTCATAATGAGCACTAGGTGTTATATGCAAACAATGTATCATGGAACACTACATCAAAAACAAATGAAGTACTCTAGGGTGACTAACATCATTTTAAAAATGAGAAAGATATGAAATCCATACAGGAAAACTGTCACTATTTGCAAATGACATGAAATCCCGAAAGATTCCACACAAAAAAACTGTTAGAATAAACAAATTCAAGAAAGCTGCAGGATATAAAGTCAATATACAGAGACCTGTTGTCTTTATTTTTTTTCAGATTTTATTTATTTATTTGACAAGAAGAGAAAAAGCATGAGCAGGGGGAGTGTCAGAAAGAGGGAGAAGCAGACCCTCGCTAAGCAGGGAGCCCAACGCGGGGCTCGATCCCAGAACTCTGGGATCATGACCTGAGCTGAAGGCAGACGCTTCACCTATGGAGCCATAGAGAAGACCCAACTTCTTGCATTTCTGTATACTGATGACACACTTTCGCAAAGAGAAATTTAAAAAGCAATGCCATTTACAATTGCATCAAAAAAAATCTAGGAATAAAAGTAACCAAGAATGAGAAAGACATAGTACACTCAACACATGGCAGAAAAGAAATGAAAAACATGAGTGTTGAGGGGGCAGAATGTATGGGTCAAAGATTTGGAAGGCAACACAAACAAATGGAAGCATACGCCATGCTCCTTAACTGAAAAAGTTAATTATGTGAACATGTCCATCGTACCCAAAGCAATCGACAGATGTGATGAAATCCCTATCTGAATTCCAGTGGCATTATTCGAGGATATAGAAAACAGTCCTCAAACTTGTATGGAATCACAAAAGACCCCAAATACCCAAAGCAACCTGGAGAAAGAAAGGTGCAGTCAACACACACCTGGATTTCAAGCTAGATTACAAAGCTGTTGTCATCAAAACAGGATGGTACTGGCATAAACACAGACACCAGTTCAGTGGAACAGAACAGAAAGCTCAGAAACTTACCCACACGTAGATGATCCTAACTTAGGACACAGCAGCAGAAGATATGCCATGAGGGAAGGACTGTGTCTTCAGTGAGTGGTAACAGGCAAACTGGACACTAAATGCAGAAGAATATAACTGGGTCACTTTCTTAACACCACACACAAAATTTTTAATGGATGAATGATTTGAACATAAGACCTGAATCCATAAACCTCCAAGAAGACACAGGTACTAAGCCTCTCGACATTGGTTTTGGCAAAGAGTCTTCAGATCGGACACCAAATGCAAAGCAACAAAAGCAAAAATAAACAAGTGGAACAACATCAAACTGAAATCTTCCACACGGCAAAAGAAACCAGCAGAAACTTAAAAGGCCACGGACCCAATAAGAAAAAAATATCTGCGAATCATATGTGTGAGAAGAGGCTAATATCCAAAATACACACAACACTCATACAAATCAAAACAAAAAAAAAGTATAAAAAATGGGGGGAATATGTGAATAGATACTTTCCAAAATGGCACACAGGTGCCAACAGAAAGAAAAAGTTGTTCAGCATCGCTCATCATCGTCAGGGAAACATCAGTCAAACCCACAATCGGCTATCCCCTCACAACTGTTGGAGCAGCAATTGACCCAGAGACAGACACCAAGTGGGGTCAAGGGTATGCAGACGAGGAGACACTGTGCACTATTGGTGGGAATGGAAATTGGTGCAGCCACTGTGACAAAAGGTATGGAGGTTCCTGAAAAAATAAATACAACTACGACATGACCCAGTAATGGCCCTACTGAGTATTGATTCGGAGAACACAAAAATACTGCCTCAAAAAGACAGATGCACTCCCACGTTCACTACAGCATTATTCACAAGAACCAGACATGGAAACACAGACCTTACGGGCCTTATGCCAAGTAACTGAGACACAAAAAGACCAATACCAGATGCTCTCATGTACATTCCAAGTGGAATAAACAAATACTGAACGCATAGATACTGAGAGCAGATTGGTAGTGCCAGATTCGGGGATGGGGTGGTAGAAACAGGAGAAGGTGGTCAAAGTCTCAATGTTTGAGTGAGAAAATCCGACATTCATCAAATGTTCTGTCCAGCATGGAGACTAAAACTAATCCCGCAGCATGGGGTATAGGTTTCCCTGCTCTTTGAAAGTACAGGGCTTCTGAGAAACCTTGCACAGCAGAAATGGTGTCAAGAAGGAATGGCCATTAATTTACATGGAACAATTAGACAGTGTGCTCAGACTCCAAAAATACTTCTCTTTGGCTTTTCTTAGGCCTCAGCACACAAGTTTCCAATGGAGGCCCAGCATAAATGAAGATAAAGCACAGCAGAGGCTCACAAACACCATTCAAAGTGCTGGTGGCTGGATGTGGAGAGCAGTTCCCAGCGGAAGGAGCTGGTTGGGGTGCACGCCGCCTCTGTTGTGCTTCTCCCCAAAACAGATGCTGAATGCGATTCTCACTGTTCACCTTTTTTCATAAGAGTGAAATCCTCTTCAGGTCTTTTCCTCTTACTGAAGCTGGGTAATAACCTAGTTCGTTCAAGAAAACCAAGTGTCTTACTGTGAACGTTTATTTTTTTAAAAGGTTTTATTTATTTATTAGACAGAGAAAGAGACAGCCAGCGAGAGAGGGAACACAAGCAGGGGGAGTGGGAGAGGCAGAAGCAGGCTCATAGCAGAGGAGCCCGATGTGGGGCTCGATCCCATAACGCCAGGATCACGCCCTGAGCCGAAGGCAGACGCTTAACCGCGGTGCCACCCAGGCGCCCCTACTGTGAACGTTTAAAAAGTGGGGGATACTTGTACTTGAGAATTGCTGAGGGAGGAAATGTGAAAGGTTCTCCCAGACACAAACTTCAGCAGATCCACCGGAAAGGCACCTTCCTCAGCATGCGGAACACGGACTACCTCCTACCCCCCAAGAAACCCACTCCTTCCCCTCGATCAGGACAACCCACAACATCTGGGAGTTACCCCAATTCCTCCGTTCTCTTGCTTCTAATAGCTAACCCATCAGCAAATCCTGTGAGCTCCATCTTCAAAATGGACCCAGAATAGGTCTAACCACTCCATCCAAGGCCACCTGTCTGGTCCACAGTGCCTGAGTTCCTGGAAAAGCTTCGTCATTGACCTGCCTTGCCATCTTCAACCCTCTGTCATCTGTTCTCAACACTGTAGCCTGAATGGCCCAGTGAAACAGGGTCTCATGGGGTTATAGCCCTGGAATGGCTTTCTGTCACCCTCTGTCTACTCTCTGAGCTCATGTCCGAAGCTTTCTCCTGTGGCCACAGGGCCTTCTTGCTGCTCCTGGACATACCTGGAATTCTCCTGCCCCAGAGCCATTGCACATGCTTTCCCTTCTGTTTCGAATGCTCTTGATGTGTTCTCACTCACCTTCTGAGAAGTCTGAATTGGAGTGACAGGGACAGAATATGAGGCTGTGTGTGTTGGGTGAGGCTGGTGGCCCAGAAGAAGGTTCTCTGCCAGCTCTCTGCCTGTGCCTCACTTGTCCTCAGCCAGGAACTTGCACACAGCCCTCACCTGTCACAACTCCCACCCAGGAGACCCATAGCCACCCCTGGAGCCCACCCTGCCCACATCCTGCTGCATAATGCATTAAGCTCTCCTCTGGGACCCCTGTCAGCTTTACCCAGACCTGGAACTCCCCTATCTCCTTCAAAGCTCCCGGATTCCCTCTCTGCTTCCAAAATCACACTGGCACAAGGCTTTCATGAGAAAGCTATAACGCTAACTAATGAAAGGTTCACACCTACCTTCCCCTTCTGTTGCCTTTCTCTCCACCTTCTTTCCTACCTGTGCAAACTGTAACATATCAGTGGAACATGAACATGCTCTGAGATCTGAATCGTTCACTGCAGCTTTCTGAGGACTCCTTATGTAATAAGCAACTAATGTATCCTACAACAGGGTGTTCTACAACTCTCATCTATAGAATAGTACAGCCCAATTCACTACAATTTTACCTCACTCTTCATGAAGCAGAACACTTTTTCCTTTCTTCTTTTACTTAAATTCCAGTTAGTTCACATGCAATGGAATATTCGCTTCAGGGGTAAGATTTAGTGATTCCTCACCTGCATACAGAACCAGGTGCTCATCACAAGAGCCCTCCTAAATACCCCTCACCCATTTAACTCTTCGCCCCACGCCCCTTTTCTGCAGCAACACTCAGTTTGTTCTCCAAGGTTGAGTCTATTTCCTTGTTTGCCTCTCTCATCACCCCTCAACTCTGTTCATCTATTTTCTTTCTGAAATTCCACAAGCATGAGAGCATAGGATATTTGTCTTTCTTCACTGATTTTGCTTAGCTTAATACACTCTAAGTAGACCCACATCCTTGCAAATGGTAAGATTTCATTCTTTTAGAGCTGGGTCATATTCCATTATATATACATGTATCCTACATCTGCTTTATCCGTTCATCAGTGCATGGACTTTGGGATTGTCTCCATAGTTTGGCTACTGTGGACATTGCTGCTATAAACATCATGGTGCATGGACCCCCTTAGAATCTGCATTTTTGTATCCTTTGGGTAAATGCCTAGGACAGCAATTGCTGGATCATGTGGTTGTTCAATGTTTAACTTTTTGAGGAACCCCCACACTGTTTCCCAGACTGGCTGCACCACTTTGCATTGCCACCAACAGGATGGGAGGGTTCCCCTTTAAGCAGAACATTATCTGCCAGCAATTTCGTAAGAGGAAACAAAACATCTGTGAGATGCACCCAGGGTCAGGCAAGCAGTTGCAGACTTCACCCCAAGGCTCCTGACGCCAAGCCCCTTGAAGCCACCAGCATGCCACTATCCAAAAGAATTCCCAGACTCTCCTTCTGACTCCACCACCAAAGAAACTACAGAGAGAATATGGCACCTCAAAATATCGAGATAATACATTTAGTAAAACTAGAAAGTCAAGCACAACTTTTAAACAGGAACAGTCAGCTTTGGATAATTTTCAATTTTCCCTCAACCCTAATTTTAACCCTTCCGATGAAAAAACTAATCAATGATGAAACATCACCTTTGTCAAATGACATCATCCAAGTCTGTTTCAGATGACAAAAGCCACCTAACTCTAGATACTGGCCATACAACCATATCTTAGGCCCAATTGAATAAACACTGTTAGATGAAGGAACAAATTAGATGTTACAAACAGGCACAGAGTGAATCTCACATTCCCTTTGTAATAAAAGAGGGTTCCTAGGAAACAGATTGTCAAAATACATTTGTAAGCAATGAATGGAAAGAGAAATTGTGATCCCCTGCAAAGTTCTACCAGCAGGGAAACTAAGTAATTCTTGCACCAAACCCAGAATGCTGACAGCTACTTCAATTTTACTTTGTGGCTCAACTAGAGAAAAGAGAAAAGCCCAGGAAGTTTTGGGATAATGAGAGGTTTTACCTCCAGCCATGACATAGATAGGACATTTTGCCAAACATACCTGTGCTTTCTCTGAACACTGACGTCCTGTGACAATCTGCCTCGCTGACTCCGATGCTGATGTTCAAAACCTCGGGTGTCTTGGAGCCAGAGCAGAGAAGTGCTGTCAGCTGGGGAGAAGAAGGCACCTCTGACCTATAGCCTGCACACCTGCTTCGGTTTCTGGGTGCAGGGGCAACACATACTTGTTGTTTATCAGTAATTATCTTAATTCTCAATAGACCAATGACCTTGCCTTTTCTGGAAAGCAGACTTACTCTTCTAAAGAAATCCTCAATTCGTCTATTCCCAATGCAATTAGAGTGGGGTCTGGTTTACGCCCTCCTTCAGGCCCCCATCTGGAGGATTTTCCTGCATGATTCTAACAGCCAATTACCACTAACCTGGGGGCACACGGGTCATAATGCTGAAGTTGGGGGACAGCTCTGGGGCTTGCTACTGCCACACCTGTGCCTGGTAGACCAGGGCACACCCTGCTGAACTTGGGGTACTGCTCAAGATGCATCACCTGCACTGTGTCTGAGAACCGTGGGACACATCACTGAAGGTGGGGACTCTGTGAGGTCCTTACCCGCACTCTTCCAGGGGAACAGGGGAAACCCTGAAATTCTGCAAACAATCCCACAAAAGCTCAGGTGATTGGGCGCCCTGGAGTTAAAGGGTATGGGGAATAAGGCCAGTTGAGGACATGAGGCAGAAGAGACTTTAAAGGAAAAAAGAAAACTCACCTGAGTTCCCACAGTGAACCCTCTCCAGGTGCCCTTCCAGAACCCTGCCTCCCACCTGGGGCACACCCTACCCCCGGACCCCCCACCCAAGGTGCACGCTGCTCACTAACCAGCCGGGACCTCCGCAGGGCAACTCTCTCTCTCCCACTTCCCCTTCTTCTGTCCCAGGTTTGCACCCCACTGCAACTCTGGAAGAGCCCACAGAGAAGAGCTTCACCCCCAAGTGGTGATTGGTCAGGGAGGGTGGTGCCCCAGCCCCTGGGAAGCCAGGCAACCCGCCCTCAAGCCCCTGGAACCCTGAAAGTGCAGGGGGTCCAAGAGGTGTCTCCTCTACCCAAACCCAGCACAGGCATAGGTGGGGTCCTGGGCCGGGCTCCCCCCACACACCTGGTCCCTTCCAGGGACCCCTCTAGCTGCAGACCACCCTCAGAGTCCTGCCCCTTCCCTTTCTGCACCAGTCCTCCCTGCTGGGCTGTGCCTGGTTCTGGTTAAGGGCAGTGGCTCTCAGACCCTCCAAGGCTTGGGCTTTAGGAAATGCAATGATTTCATGCATTTTCAGTATGTACACGTTAGTATGACTTTAATCTTATGGGAGCCAAAGAGGTTCTTTATTTTTTCTTATCTTTATGTTGGCATTTTTGGTTATTGTTTTCTTCTCGAAGCAGATGTACAACATGAGCTTGGGGCCGAAAGAGGGCCCATGCTTTGAGTTTTTTCCCAATCATTTTGAGCCGGGTAAAATGTTAAAGGATAGCTTCCCTGGGAACCCAGGATCAGGGCCCACAGATGATATAAGATAAAAATTACTTTCATCATTATAATTACTCCTAAATGGAGGAATGTGAGACAAAAGCACCTTTCACAAGAGTACCAAGAAATCAAAATGATGCCCACAGAAGGCTACCTGCTCCATGGTCAGCACAGGTAACAGAAGTGTTCACAGTCTCTGGACTCCTGCCCTCCTCCTGCCCAAATCGCTGAAGCACACAGACCACTTAAAATCAGAATTGTAGAACTGCTAGACACCTTAGAGATGTCTGGCACCATTCCCTTGGACTGCAGAATAAAACACAGTAGCTCCTTGTCACAAACTAATTTCAACATGAAGTGCCCCCTGGAGGCACTAAGTTCTTTCTCTGCAAATGTTGACTAATGTAAGTCACAGTCATACCATATAAACACTATGATGGCTGGGGAGTCATCGTAGGTAAGGGAATATTTTAGCCATGTTTATAAGCATTAGCTCACTTTGTAGGAGAGGCTGAGCTGAGTGTTTTTAAATACTATTTCAGACCTGTTTTATAGCACCCTCTGAACATACCAGAGCCTGAATGGACGAAAAATGATAGTTGGTTTCAGTAACTTTAATACCAGGAAAATATTATACTGTCTCTATTCCTAAGGATCTTTGAGTATCTTAACCAGAGGTCCTCCACTGAGATAATGATCTTAATGATCACCATGGGCAGATGTGAAAAGGCCCGCTGAATTCATTCCATTTGTCCACATGACAAGAAAATCCTGATACTTGATAGGTTTCCAGATCGAGACGACCAGAGATAAGAGGGAAATAGTACCCTGTATGGAACAACAAGGGATTTGGAGTCAATTTGGGGATCCCACTTGGGTTTCTGACACTAAAATCCTCTGTGACTCATATCATCTGAGTCCCTGTCTAACCACCTGAACATGTGCCTAAAAAGATCTACACCCTAGTTGAGAAGTTTAAGAGGCAGAATGCTACAAAGAGCCAGTATGATGTCTCTCAGGAACAGGTGCTCAGGAAGCCATAATTGCTATTGGGTCTATTTCTTTTCCAGAAGAAAGAACACATGTTGAATCCATATTTCTAATAGATGACTCACCAGATGATTTTCAAACCTGAAGGAAGGCCAAGAAGTCGCTCTTGTGTCATATTTCACTCAGAAATCATGTTGTTGTACTGGTGAGGACGATACAATAGCAACGTCATCACTAAGAGTGGGGAGCTTCTAATTTCCATACGGCCATGTTGACCCCCTTAGCTCAGAGCCAACAGAAAGGGCAGCTGGGGAGGGGGCACCGTCATCACTATGAGTGGGGAGCTTCCCATTTCCATATGGCCATGTTGACCCCCTTAGCTCAGGGCCACCAGAAAGGACAGCTGAGGGGGACCACAGGCCAAGGCTGCCAGGTGTGGCTGGGGCAGGCAGAACTCTGACTTAAGGCTCAACTCCTGTCTAGGTTATTATAATGCTCTTCAAAAATAAAGTATCATTGTGTGTGAGCCCTCATGTAGAAAAGGTTCAGAATTTCCATGGAGATTCCCTCTCTGACCTTTAGGATATGTAGCAAAGTTCCATTTATTTTTAAACATCGAAGGACTTCCTGGTTTTCTTATCCCTATGACTGTGGCTCAATTCCAGTGTGGTCTAAGAATAGAATCTAGTTAATTTCAGGGTTTAACATTTGTAGCCTTGATTCGTGGCCCCACCTATCATCTATTTGGGTAAAGCGTCTATGACCACTTGAAAATAATGTATTCTGCACTTATTATGGAATGTTCCCTATATGTCAATTAGGTCACATTTGTTACCAATGTTTTGTCTGCTTTTTCTGTCAGATATTGAGAAAGGTATATTAAAATCTTCAAACAATGCTGCTCTATTCAACGTGGCATCGGAGAATCTACCAGTGTTAGAAGGCAAGAGAAACAAAAAGTATAAGAATTGAGGGGATAATTTGACTATTCACAGATAATACGATTGTGTACATAGAAAATCCAAAACAGTCTATAAATACCCTATTAGAATTAAAAATGCAATTTAAAAATTTGAGATGGATTGTAGCTTCCCATTGGACAGTTTCTGAAAGAAAACGTAGAACCTGTCAATCTTGGGGTAGGACATAGGGTGCACTAAACATTTAAAAGAATTCAGTGGGCCTTCATAAAAATGTGACATTTCTCCTTATCTTATAACCATAAGAAAATGAAAAAGTGAACTGCAGGCTGGGAAGTAAAGATTTGCAATACACACACTCACAAAGACTTGTCAATAAAGAATTCCTGCTCATCAACCATAAAAAGTCTATTTATAAACAAATACTTCAGAAAAGATTGACTGATGGCCAATAAAACAGGAAAGGGTACCCTACAGTATTATTTTCAGGAACAGCAAGGCCTTTCCTAAAATGAAAACATACACACAAACCAGTATTCCCTAGATGGAAGACACTCCTTATTTCTGAGGACAGCTTGAAGAACAGACTAGCATCAAAGTAAAGTGATGGAATTCCTGACACTCAGAGGATGGACAATTGACCTCAAACTACAGTACAATTTCTAGGCATCATTCGGTCCTCTGAAGGCAGACAACTACCACACCCCTTCCTACACCACACAGGTTGCTTCCCAACCCCTACCATAAAAGAAGAAGTTGAGAAACATTTAGGACTAGTAGGAAATAGCAAAAATCACATGTGGGGATTATCCTGAAACACACTGATCACATAACTAGTGTAAGGAAGTGTAGGGAACTGACAAGGACAGAGACTCAAGGGGTACTTCTTTGGGAAATGCTGTCTGAAATCGTCACACATTGGTACCTGATAATGAGGTCTCTGAGCATAAACTAGGGTTTGCTCACAAGGGTCTGCAACACCATCGCTGAGGACTGAAACTCTTCAAGACCTCAAAGCTTGCCTGATTGACTATTGGACTAAGAGATTCCCATGTTCTGAAAACAGATACCAACTCATTGAAAGGTTCACCTGGGCTCGCTCGGAGGCCCTACAAGAAGCTGAACCATTCACTGAAAATCAATTACACACACACACACACACACACACACACACACACACACACACACACCTGTCATTTCAGCAATTACTTAAACATTCAAGGTTCTTCCTACCTTTTCTTTTTCACATTGATATTTATACTCACATGAAATGTTATCATTTCTAATGAACACTGATGTCAAAATAGAGATCCATTGACGCAATATTCACAAAATGGAACTTCCCTGCTGTCATTTTCAATATAGCGTTTTTTAAAGTTCATACATATTTTAGGTTTTTGGTAACTTATACAGGAGAAGATCAGCATTGAAAAACTCTGAATACTGACAATGAGTTTTAAGCCTAGAGAACAAAAATTGTCCAATTTCATAGATAATAAGGAACCAAAGGGAAAGCATGGAAGCTATAGTCGAAAAATTTTACACATATTCATCCTCTATTATTCTACTACTGAGGGGCGTGTTTTATCACCACTATGCATGCATCTATTGTCTTCCACGTGCACCTGCACAGGTATAATGGATTACTACAGTAGAATGAAATGTCTGGGAACTACTTGGTGGCATGTATAATGAACAATGAAATTTCGATCTTATATTTGGTGAACTTCCACTGTCTGTCCCTTTAGACAATGGACCCTAAACAGAAGGGGGAATGAACCACGAGAGACTATGGACTCTGGGAAACAAACTGAGGGCTTCAGAGGGGAGAGAGGTGGGGATTGGGATGGGCCAGTGATGGGTATTAAGGAAGGTACATATTGCATGGAGTACTGGGTGTTATATGCAAATAATGAATCACGGAATACTACATCAAAAACTAAGGAAATACTGTATAGTGACTAACATCATAATAAAAAATATTAATAGAAAAAAAATTAAAGGTAAAAAAAAAACAATACAGCTTTTCTGTTTCAAGAACAATCAAAATTGGGAAAAAACTACCTTCCAATGCCTAAAGCAAAACACAGACCAAGTTCCATTTCACTCCCCTTTATTCACATTCTCTGTGGGTTCTAAGCTATTTCACTACCTCCTTTCCAGCTGAGCAGGGAGCCCGGGTTCGATCCCAGAACCCTGCGATCATAACCTGAGCCAAAGACACATGCTTAACTGGCTGAGCCAGCCAGGAGCCCCAGCCATGTTTTTCTTAAGCAAAAGGACATTTTCTCACGATGCCTTCACATGACTTCACATGGTACCAGAGACCCGCATTTGCCTCTAGGAGGTTGCAGATGAAGGCAATTGCAAACTCTCACAGTGGTTTATCAAATACAATGACCTTCCTGGTGACAGTGAAACGCTTATGAGCCCACGAGAGGGTGCTGTGACACTCAGCTGTGGCTGGGCTGGCACAGAGAACCAAATCCATTTCCCTGCCTGATGTCTGTGAGGAACAGATGCCCCCACTGTGAATGAGACCCTGCCACTGAGCTGTCCAGAGATGGCCATCCTCACGGACGATGAGGATAAAGGACAATGCCTGAGGAGACCTCATCTGTCTCTTTTATCTTTTCATATTTTTGACAGTGGACAAATCACTGCCTAGGAGTCCCCATCTACCTTATTCTCATCTGTGAATGGCCAAGAGGTTTTACAAAACACTCAAGATTTTGACCTCACAAATGCCCACAACCACTTACCATAGGGATTCAACATTAAGCAAAGATACTGTTCGTTGGAAGAGAGGTCCTGCCCACTGTTGTTTCTCACTTATATGCTCATCTTCCTTACCTCATGGTAACATAACCACCTTGATTCCTGCTTCCGTCTTCAGGAAGGCTGATGTGACTTGAAGGGCATTACCCTGACATCGTTTTTCTTAGCAATAAGATGTGGACATTTCCCTAGTCCTACACATCCAAAGTTGAATTGGAATCAGGATTGAGGAGGCTGATGAGAGTTGAAGGTGTTTTCCTGTACACAGTGTTTTATTACCAATAAGGATGGGTCAGAGTCCTCGAAATTCCAGGACCTTTTCATTAATGCTTCCTACTCGTGAAAGATGATGTACATTGGTCTTTCCCTGTATAGTGTGGTGACTCAGAGAAAAGTGCTTAACCCTTTCGACAGACTTCCACGACCACTTGGGGCTGGCTTCCATATTCACAAAGGATGATGTTAGGGCTAAGAGGGTTCCTGTACACTGTTATTTCTTACAGATAAGTGTATGGCATTTTTGTTACATTGCCAGAGCCACTTAGTGCCGGGCCTGCCGGCCTCCTGGGGACAAACCCTAACCCTAGGTCAGCCCCCGAGGGGTCCCTCCCAAGAGGCCTTGCGCCACAACGCCGGGGATTGGGTCCCCGAGCCCAGCACCGGAGTCAGCCTGCCGCCCTGCAGCAACCCGGGCTGCTAGGGGCGCCGCCAGTCTTTCAGGGCGAGAGTACGACTGGGCCCTCCAAGCCCCCGGCGACCTTCAAAGTCCCCTGCGCCAAAACGCTTGGGCCCACACTCCCTCTCGCCAGCGCCCTCACCTCGGCCTGCCCCTCCGCCTGTCGCAAAGCTGGGGGAACAGGCCTGCTGGACTCCTAGGGGCTAACACTTACCCTAGGTCGGCCCCCAAGGGGCCCCTCCCAAGGAGCCTGGCACCGCAATGCCGTGGATTTGGGACCCTGATCCCCAGTTCTGTACTCACTCTGCCACCCCATAGGCACCGAGGGCACTAGGGGTGTTGCCAGTCATTCAGGAAGGGAGAACAGGCAGGGCCCTCCGATCCCCCTGCGACCTTCAAAGGCCCCCCGCGCAAAAACTCTGGCTCCCACGCTCCTGCCCGCCAGCGCCCTAACTTCTGCCCACCCCTCCACTCGCTGCAGAGTTGGCGGATCGGGCCTGCTGGCTTCCTGGGGGCTAACCCTATCCCTAGGTCGCCCCCGAGGGGCCTCTCCCAAGTGGCTTGGCGCCGCATGCCAGGGAAGGGGACCCCCAAGTCCCAGTGCCGGACTCACCCTGCCGCCCCACCGCCACATGGGAAACTAGGGTCGTCGCCAGTCCTTCAGGGCGACAGAACGGGCAGCACCCTCCTAGCCACCTGGGACCTTTGAAGGCACCCCGAGCCAAAGCCAAAATGCTCTGGCCCACGCTCCCACTCGCCAGCTACCTCACCTCGACCCACACCTTCATTCACCGCACATGGCGGAACGAGCCTGCCAGACTCCTGCGGGCTAACCCTAACCCTAGGTCAGCCCCCGAGGGGCCCAGCCAAGGGGTCTGGCACCGCAACGCCGGGTATTAGGGACCCCCGATCCCCAGCGCCGGACTCACCCTGCCGCCCCGCTGCCACCCGGGCCGCTAGGGGTGCCGCTGGTCATTCAGGGCAGGAGAATGGGCAGGGCCCTCCGAGCCCATGGCGACCTTTGAAGGCCCCCCATCCAAAATGCTTGAGCCCGTGCTCCTGCTCCTCAGCGCCCTCACCTTGGCCCGCCCCTCCGCCAGCTGCAGAGCCAGTGGATGAGGCCTGCCTTCCTCCTGGAGGCTACCCATAACCCTAGGTTGGCCCCTGAGGGGCCCCTCTTGAAGGGGCCTGACACCGCAATGCCTGAGATTGGGGACCCCCGATCCCCAGCGCCAGACTCACCATGTCGCCCCACCGCCACCCGGGCTGCTAGGAGCACTGTCGGTCATTTAGTGAGGGAGAACGGGCAGATCCCTCCAAGCCCCTGGCAACATTCGAAGGGCCCCCCGTGCCAAAACGCTTGGGCCCACGCTCCCACTCGACAGCGCCCTCACCTCGGCCTGCCCCTCTGCTCGACACACAGCCGGCAGATCGGGTCTGCCAGCCTCCTGGGGGCTAACAGTAATGCTTGGTCGGCCCCCTAGAGCCTTTCCAAAGGGGCCTGGCACCCCAACGCCGAGGACTGGGGACCCCGAGCCCCAGCGCCAGACTCACCCTACCCCCCCCTCCTCTAACCGGGCCACTAGGGTAGTCACCTGTCATTCAGGGCGGAAGAACGTGCACGGCCCTCCAAGCACCTGGCGACCTTCGAAGGACTCCCCCGCGAAAACTCCTGGGCCCATGCTCCCGCTCACCAGCGGCCTCACCTCCGCCTGACCCTCCGCTCACCACACAGCTGGCGAATCAGGCTTGCCGGCCTCCTGGGGGCTAACCCTAACACTAGGTCGCACCCAAGGGGCCCCTCCCAAGGGGCCTGGCGCTGCAACACCGGGGATTGGGGACCCCTGAGCCCCAGCACCAGACTCACACTGCTGCCCCTCTGCAATCCGGGCCGCTAGGTGCTCTGCCGGTCATTCAGGGTGGGAGAACGGGCAGGGCCCTCCGAGCCCCCGGCGACCTTCCAAGGCCACCCTCGCCAGAACGCTTGGGCCCACACTCCCGCTTGCCAGCGCCCTCAACCTCGGCCTGCCCCTCCGGTCGCCGCACAGCCGGCGCATCGGGACTGCCCGCCTCCTGGGGGCTAACACTACCCCTAGGGCGGCCTATGAGGGGCCCTTCCCAAGGGGCCTGGCGCCTCAGTGCCAGGGATTGGCGACCCCCGAGCCCATGCCAGGACTCACTTTGCCGTCCCGCCGCCATCCGGGCTGCTAGGTGCGCCGCCGGTCATTCGGGGCGGGAGAATGGGCAGGGCCCTCCGAGTCCCAGTGAACTTCTAAGGCCCCATGCGCCAAAATGCTTGGGCCCACGCTCCAGCTCGCCGGCGCCTTCACCTCGGCCTGGCCCTCCACTACCGCACAGCTGGCGGATCATGCCTGCCGGACTCCTGGGTGCTAACACTAACCCTAGGACATCCCAAGAGGGGCCCCTCTCAAGGGGCCTTGCGCTGCAACGCAAGGCATTGGGGACCCCTAAACCTCAGTGCCAGACTTACACAGCCAGCCCGCCACCACACGGGTCGCTAGGGGCGCCTCCGGTCATTCAGGCCGGGAGAACGGGCAGGGCCCTCCGAGCCTCTATCGACGTTAAAAGGACCCCGCGCCAAAACACTGCATACTATTCTCTCGCTCACCAGCGCCCTCACCTCGGCCTACTCCTTCGCACACCGCACAGCAGGCGCATGGGTCCTGCTGGCCTACTGGGGTCTAACACTAACCCTAAACCCTAACCCATAACCTTAAACCCTAAACCTTAAACCCTATTCCTAACCCTAACTCTAACCCCTAACCCTTACCCTAACCCTAACCCTACCCTAAACCTAACCCTAAACCTTAATCTTTAAACCCTAAACCCTAACATTAACACTAAACCCTAAACCCTCAGCCCTAAAAATAATCCCAAAACCCTAAACATGAAACCCTAACCTTAACCACTAACCCCAAGCCCCAAACACTAACCCTAAACCCTAACCCTACCCCGACCCCTACCATACCCCTAACCCTACCCCTAACCCTACCCCTTCAGCTAACCCTACCCCTAACCCGTAACCTAACCCTAAACCTAACCCTAACCCGTACCCTCACCCGTACTCTAACCCTAACTCTAACCCGTACCCTAACCCTAACCTGTACCCTAACCCTAACCGTAATCCTAACATGTACTCTAACCCATACCTTAACCCGTACCCTAAACTTAACCCTAAACTGTACCCTAACCCGTAACTTAAACCGTACCCTAACCCTAACCGTAACCCTAACAAGTACCCTAACCTGTACCCTAACCTTAACCCTAAACCCTAAACCTGGACTCTAACCCATACCCTAACTCGTACCATAACCCGTACCCTAACCCTACCCGTACCCTAACCCTAACCCGTATCCTAACCGTAACCCTAAACCCTAAACCATAACCTGTACCTTAACCCTAACCAGTACCCTTACCTTAACCTTAACCCATACCCTAACCCGTACCCAAACCCATACCCTAACCCGTGCCCTATCCCTAATCCAGACCCTAACCCATACCTAACCCTAACCTGTACCCTAAACCATACCCTAACCATAAACCATACCCTATCTCTATCCCTAACCCATTCCCTAACCCGTACCCAACCCCTAACCCTAAACCATAACCTAACCTGTACCATAACCCTAAACTGTACCCTAACCCTAACCCGTACCGTAACCCTAACCCGTACCCTAAACCGTACCCAAATCCGTATGCCAACACTTACCCTAAATCATACCCTAACCTGTACCCTAAACCGTAGCCTAACGCGTACCCTAACCCGTACCCTAACCCTAACCCGTACCCTAAACCTAACCCGTACTCCAACCCTAACCCTAACCCTAAACCCAAACCCTAAACCCTAACCCATACCCTAAACCCTAATCTGTACCCTAACCCATAACCTCTAACCTGTAACCCATAAACCCAACCCTAACCCGTACCCTTTCCTTACCCTAACCCTAACCCCTACCCTCACCCATACCCTAACCGTAACCCATACCTTAACCTTAACCCGTACCCTAATCCGTACCCTAACCCCGGGGACTGGGTACACCTGAGACTCACCACGGGACTTAGCCTGCCACCCCTCAGGAAACCATGCTCCTAGGGGCGCCACAGAGTATCCCGTGCAAGAGAACTGGTAGGGCCCCCCTGAGCCCCCAGCGATTGTCGGCGGCCCCCTACACCCCAACCCTGAGGCCCACACTCATCCCGCCCCACGCCTTCCCTTCAGCTTGCCACCGAGCTCGTCTGAGAGCCGGCAGATCAGGCCTGCCGGGTTCCTGGGGCCTAGACCTGACCCTAGGTCGGCTACGTAGGGCCCCTCCCCTGGGGCCCGGTGCCGCAGCCCCAGGGACTGGGGACACCTGAGCCCCACTGCAGGACAAAGCCTGCCAGCTCACAGGAAACCGTGCCCCTTGTGAGGCTGTAGAGCATTCAGGGCGGGAGAACCAGGAGGGCCCCCAGAGCCCCCTGTGAACATCGGCGATCCCTAAACCCAACCTTGAAGCCCATGCTCACCCCACCCTGCACCCTCAACTCAGCCGGTGGTGGAGCTCGCCACATAGTGGGCAGATCTAGCCTGCGGAGTTCCTCGGCCCCAACCCTAACCCTAGTTCATCTGTGGAGGAGCCCCTCTCCAGGAGCCTGGAGTCACAACCACGGGGATTCGGGACACCGGAGCCCCACAGCAGGAATCAGTCTGCCACCGCGCAAGAAACCGTGCACCTTGGGAGGCCATAGAGCATTCAGGGTGGGAGAACCAGGAGAGCCCTCCTGAGCCACCAGCGAACTTTGGTGGCCTCCTGCACCCCAACCCTGAGGCCCACGCTCACCCTCCCCACACCCTCACCTCAGCCCGTGTAGCTCCCCATACAGCCAGCAGATCAGGCCTGCGGGGCTCCTGGGGCCTAACACTAGCCCTAGGTCGGCCGTGGGTGTGGGGGCCTCCCCAGGAGGCTTACACCGCAGCCCTGGCGAATTGGGATACCTGTGCCCCACTGTAGGACTCAGCTTGCCACCCGACAGGAAACCGTGCCCCTTGGGGCTCTACGGAGCCTACAGGGCACGAGAACATGGGGAGGCCCCCGGAGCCCATCCCCACCTTTGGCAGTCCCCCGTGCCCCAACCCTGAGGCCCATGCTCATCCTCCCCCATGGCCTACTCTCAGCCCTCCACAGAGATTGCCGCACACCCTGCAGTATGTCCCTGCCAGGCTCCTGGACCCTAACCCTTACCCTAGGTTGGCCACAGAGGGGTCCCTCCCCAGGGTCCTGGCACCCCACTCTGGGGGATTGGGGACACCCAAGCCCCACCGTAGGACTCAGCCTGCAGCCCACAGGAAACTGTACCATTTTGGGGCACAACAGAGCATTCAGGGCAAGAGAATTGGGGCACCCCCTGAGAGCCCCTTCTGGTGAACCCCGACATTTGTGGGCCCTTCCGGATGAAACCCCAAGGCTCACACTCACCCGCGCTTGTGCCCTCATCTCACTCGGCCTGGGAGTTCTCTGAGCACTGGGCAGTTCGGACCTGCTGTCTCTTGAGGCCTAACCTAACCCTGGGTCCTCTGCTGAGGGTCCCTCCCCGTTTGCCTGCCTCCAAGGCACCAGGCATTGGGCTCACCTCTGCACGACTAGAGGACTCAGCCTGCCCCACAGCAGGAAACTGTCCATTTAGGGCTGCAGCAAGGATTCATAGGAAAATCGGAGGGCTCCCCTCAGCCCATCCCAGGCAATCCCCACTTTCAGAGATGTCCCCGGATCCAATTAGTAGCTTCACACTGACCTTTAAACTTGCTCTCCATGGAGATCTTTTGAAATTCTCCATACTTCCAACCGATGGCATCATCCAGCTTCAGTGCCTTACCCAGCTTTAGGTCTTGAGATGGATTAAAATGGGAAGTCATTTCACTCATGACAATGTACTGGTGACCAAAAGATACATGCATAAATGCTTCATATCACTTGGCTTCAGGGAAATGCAAATCTAAACACCTATAGATGCCATATCACACGAGGTCGAATATCTAAAAATAAGAAGACATGAAACTACAGATCTTGGAGAGGATGTGGAGAAACGGGAACCCTCTTACACCCCTGTGCGAATGCAGTCCGGTACAGCCACTCTTGAAAATGGTATGGAGTTTCCTCAAGAAGTTATAAATAAAGCTACCCTATGTCCCAGCAATTGCACTACTGGGTATTGACCCCAAAGAGACAGGTAGTGAAGACGGGACACATGCACCACAGTGTTCATAGCAGCAATATCCATATAGACAAAGGGTGGAAGGAGTGCAGATGATCATGGACAGATGAATGGATAAAGAAGATGTGGATCATATATATAATGGAATATTACTCAGACATCAGAAAGGATGAGTACTTACCATCACACCGACCTGGGTGGAGCTGGAGGGTATTATGCTGAGTGGAATAAGCCAATGAAAGAAAGGCAATGATCATATGCTTTCACTCCTATGTGGAATATCAGAAAAAGGGAAGAAAACCATAGGGGAAAGGAGGGAAAATAGAATGGGAAGTCATCAGAGAGGGAGAAAACCAATGATGGACTATTAACTATCGCAAGAAACCGATGATTGCTGGAAGAGAAGTTGGGGGGGGGGGGTAACTGGGTGAGTAGCATTAAGGAGGTCACACGATACAATGAGCATTGGGTGTTACACACGACTGAAAATTTATTGAAGACTACATCTGAAACTAATGATGTACTGTAAGTTGGCTAATTGAATTTAACTTAAAGAATAAAAGACCTCGAATAAACAATCCTACACATTTGTATGGAACCACAAAAGAGTCCGAACAGACAGTGCAATGTGGAAAAGAAAAACAAAGCTGGAGGACTCACAATTTCAGATTTCAGGTTATACTACAAAGCTGCAGTCATCCTAACAAGACAGTATGGCACAAAAATAGACACAGCGACCAAAGGAACAGGATACAAGTTCAGACAGAAACCCACAATTATGTGGTCCATGAATCTTCCACAAAGCAAGCAATGATATCAAAAGGGAAAAGGTCAGTATCTACAACAAATGGTGTTGGGAAAACTAGACAGCTGTGCACAAAAGAATGAAATTAGACTGCTTTCTTACACAATACAGACAAACACAAAACAGTTTCAAGACCTCAATATGAGACCTGAATCCATAAAAATCCTACAGGAGGGAAGACAGTAACTTCTTGACATGGACCATATTAACGTTTTTCTGGACTGTCTCCTGAGGCAAAGGAAATGAAAGCAAAAATAAACTATTGGGAATACAGCAAAATAAAAAGTTTCCACACGGCAGAAGAACAATGAAAACGTAAAAATAATAAGACAACCTACTCAAAAGGAGAAGATATTTGCAAAGATCATATGCAATAAAGGGATAGTGTCCAAAACATATAGAACTGATACTACTCGACCCCCCAAAAACAAATAATCCTGTTTAAAAGTAGGCAGAAGACATGGACAGACATTTCTCCAAAGAAGAAATACAAATGGCCAACAGTCCCGTGAAAAGATGTTCACCATCACCCATCATCAGGAAAATGTAAATCCAAAGGACAATGAGGTAATACCTCAAACCTGTCTGAATGGCTAACATCAAAAGCACAACAAAGAGCAGCTGTTGGGAGGAGGTGGATAAAGGGGAATCCTCGCGACTGTGGGTGGGAATGCAAACTGTGGTGGCCACCGTGGAAAACAGTATGAAGGCTCCTCAAAAAATTAAATATAGAACTACCCTACGATCCAACAATCACACTACTCGTATTTACCCAAAGAATAGGAAAACAGGAACGTAAAAGGATACGTGCACCCCTATGCTTCTTACACCATTATTTACAATATCACAATATGGAAGCAACCCAAGTGTCTGTAGAAAAATTGACAAATGAGATGATAGATGTGTGTATTCACACACACACACACACACACACACACACACACACACAATGGAGTATAACTGGGCTTGAAAAAGAATGAAACCTTGCCATTTGCAGCCACATGGATGGAGCTAGAGAGTATTATCCTAAGTAAAATCAGTCAGTAGGAGAAAGACAAATCCCATACGATGTCACATTAATGGGGAATTTAAGAAACAAACAAAAATAAATAATTAAAAGAGAAAAAGGAGACACACCAAAATACAAATTCTTAACAATAGAGAACAAACTGATGGTTACCAGAGAGGAGGTGGATAGAGGGATGAGTGAAATAGATGAAGGGGATTAAGTGATCGCTTTTCTTGATGACCACTGAGTAATATATAGAATTACTGAATCACTCTCTTCTACACCTGAAACGAATGTAACACTGTATGTTAGCTCTACTGGAATTAAAATAAAGTTTTAAAAAAGATTTTTCTTTCAGGAACCTCTTTGAAAAAGCTTTTCCTGTGCACTGTGCATAAGCCCTACTTGGAAGGATTCACTCTACAATAATTATTCACTCCATGCCTCAAATTCAGATTTCACTGAGTTCTTACCGTGGATTCCAGCCCACGGGAGCCATGGTCCTTTTCTGTCCAGGCTCACCACCTATGCATTCAAGATTGGAAGTAGAGACACATGTCACTTCACAGTCCAGAAAGGTATTATTGTTTCTGATTCAGTGTGAGAGAGGCACAGACTTTGGGACAGGTTTCAGAGCAGGTTTATTATGGATCCTGGATCTCTACTTCAATGTTCATTGCCTGGATCCATTTGGCTAATAGGTTCCCTGTGGATGGGCTTGCTTCCAAGCACTTACATGGAAGATGCAAAGGTGGGTGGGCTTGGTGCGGGACAGGAAGAAGACCAAAAACAGACAAGGGTCCGAACCATCCCCTGATCCAGGAACTGCTACAGGAGAGGGTATGGGAGGTAGAATCCATGCGAAACTACAAGGTCACCAGCTGAACACAGGAGGCATAGGTCAAGGGATCTGGAGATGCAGGGGTTGAAGGCTGCTCTGAGCTACCTCTGGGAGGATAGGAGGGAAGGAATGAGAAGGAGGCACTGCCTGCCCCTGGCCCATGCCAGCTGACCACCGACACACATCAGTCTACGAGCTGACACAGCCTGGGCTCAGGATGGGCTGCCTCGGGTCCCTCAATCCTCAGTGGGACAGCTGGCCCCAGGGCTCAGAGACATGCTGAGGGAGATGAGAGGGAAAGCTGTCCCACCCAGGTCATCCCCTCCTTGAGCAGACAGACCTTCAGAACTGCTAAAAAATACCCACTAATGGGGTGAAAGCCATGCCATGGATGAACTAAGGCATAGAGATATGTAAAATAACATTCATTTTTATGATCAGAGCTGTCATCTCAGGAAGTGGGGAGAGCTTCCCTGAAGAAGACTGAGGGGCGGGCAGGCCATGCTGAAAAGGGAGACATGGGTATCCTGATTGCGGACCTGCAGCCCCCTTCCAGGGCAGGGCATCATCCTCGCATCACACAAGATCCACGGAAGTGTTCCATCAGGGCCAGATGTTTGTCTTGAGAAGGCTACCCTGGCATCGGACTGCACAGGGCACCAGGGACGAGGGCCAGATGGAGGACGGACAATACCCCGGAGGCCATGGGGCAAGAGCAGAGGCACATGACCTTGAAGATGATGATGAAAAGCAGGAGGTGGCAGCATGGAGCCGGCCCGAAAGTGCCATGGGAGCAGTGCCCACAGCTACACTGACTGGGTGCCTTATGTGCCCGGTGTGGCTGACTTCAGTGTGCTCCAGACTACTCCTGACCACAAGTCTAGGAAGTGTGCACCACCCCCGGCCTCCTCTCCCATTGCAGCTGCTAGGAATCACGGTCACAGACCCTGGTCAGCTTTCGTGGAAACCAAGCAGTGGCTCCCCCACACGCTGCACCTCTGGTGGTGGTCCAGTGTGACCCTCATGCCTGGCCAGACACTGATGTCTACCTGTCTCCACACAAATCCACAGACAGGAGGGTGTCCCTGAATTCCACAGCACCTGATGAGACAGATCCACAGAACCCAACACCCAGTGGGTCACTCGGGACCTCACCTATGGTCATGGAGCTCACCATACCCTATTTCTGTCACTTCCCACAGAAAGCCTGGTTCTGATGCCCCACAATACCATACATCCTGGTTGCTGACCTGGGGTCATGCCATGAACCCACATGGCAGCTTTCTTTAAGTGAAGGCTATGGCTACACCTCCTAGAAAATATTTCTAATAAAGTACAAGTCCATCAGGACTATGGTGTGAACGGTAGCACACAGCCTGCATTGTAATAGTCAGTAATTCTAACAAGGGTTAACCCCACCCCCCCGTCTCACAAAACCTTCCTCCGTCCCACGGAACTCATGGTCTGCCCTCAGAAAAGCCTCCAGGAAACAAACCTTTCATCTGAATGCTCTCTTCACCTCCTGCTTCAAATCTTGTCCAACCACAATGATATGAAACTAGAAATCAGTCTCAAGAAAAAAATGAGACAGTCAAAAATAGGTGGAGATTTTTGGGGCCTGGGTGGCTCAGTCGTTAAGGATCTGCTTTCAGCTTAGGTCGTGATCCCAGGATCCTGGGATCTAGCCCCGAATCAGGTTCCTTGCTCAGTGGGAAGCCCATTTCTCCTGCTCCCAACCCCGTGTTTGCATTCCCTCCCTCACTGTCTCACTCTCTGTCAGATACTTAAATAATCTTAAATAAATATGTGGAGATTTAACAACATGCTACAGAACAACCAACAGTCAAAGAAGAAATCAAAAAAATTTTAGAAGTACCTTGACACTGCTGAAAAAGACAACCTACAAAAACTTATGGGATGCAGCAAAAGTAGCTTTATGGGGGACATTCATAGAAACTGAAGTCTTCATCAATCCATATGATGCTCTCCAATAAACAACCTGATTTATTTGGTAAAGAAGAAGAAAATAAAACAACAAAGCCCCAAATTAGTAGAAATAAGGAAATAACAAAAAGGAATGCATAAATAAATCCAACGGAGACTAAAATGACAAAAAAAAAAAAAAACAATGAAAATGAGAGCTGCCTTTTTTGGAAAGATAAACAAAACTGACACTTAGCTAGACTCACCAAGAAAGACAGAGGACTCGAATAGAATCAGGAAAGAAAGATAATGGATTCCTGTCTCATATCAAAATCAAAAGAACTCTTCAACCTTGGACACAACAACTTCTTGCAAGCCACATCTCTAAAGGCAAAGGAAATAAAAGCAAAAATGAAGTATTGGCACTTCATCAGGATAAAAAGATTCTGCTCGGCAAAGCAAATGATCAACAAAACAAAAAGGCAACCTATGGAATCGAAGAAGATATCTGCAAATGATTTTACAGATAAAGGGCTGGTATCCAAGATCTATAAAGAACTCCTCAAACTCAACACCCAAAAAATGGGCAGAAGACACAAAGAGATACAAATGGCCAACAGACACATGAAAAAATGCTCCACATCACTTGCCATCAGGGAAATACAAATCCAAACGACAATGAGATACCACCTTACACCATTTAGAATGGTTAAAATTAACGAGGCAGGGGGCACCTGGGTTGCACAGTGGTTAAGCGTCTGCCTTTGGCTCAGGGCGTGATCTTGGCATTATGGGATCGAGCCCCACATCAGGCTCGTCCGTTATGAGCCTGCTTCTTCCTCTCCCACTCCCCCTGCTTGTGTTCCCTCTCTCACTGGCTGCCTCTATCTCTGTGGAATAAATAAATAAAATCTTGAAAAAAAATTGACAAGACAGGAAATTACAAAAAGTCAGAGAGGATGTGGAGAAAGGGGAGCCCTCTTACACTACTCACGAGAATTCAATCTGGTAGAGCCACTTTTGAAAACAATATGGAGGTTCCTCAAGACATTAAACACAGAGCTATCCTACGACCCACCAATTGAACTACTGGGGATTGACCCCATCGACACAGAGTAATGAAAAGAAGGGGCACCTGTATCCCAATGTTCATACCAGCAATGTCCATAGTAGCCAAACTGTGGAAGGAGCCAAGATGTCCTTCAGCAGATGAATGGACAAAGAAGATGTGGTTCATCTATACAATGGAATATTACTCAGTCATCAGAAAGAATGAATACCCCCCATTTGCACCAACGTGGATGGACCAGGAGGGGATTATGCTAAGTGAAATTAAGTCAAGCAGAGAAAGACAATTATCATATGGTTTCAATCCTATGTGGAATGGAAGGAATAGCATGGAGGACATTAGAAGAAGGAAGGGAAAAGTGAAGGGGGGGAATGAGAGGGGGAGATGAACTATGAGAGACTACTGACACTGGGAAAAAATATGAAGGTTGCAGAAAGGGAGGGGAAGGGGAATGGGTTATCCTGGTGATGGGTATTAAGGAGGGCATGTGTTGGGGCGCCTGGGTGGCACAGCAGTTAAGCGTCTGCCTTCGGCTCAGGGCGTGATCCCGGCGTCATGGGATCGAGACTCACAACAGGCTCCTCCGCTGTTAACCCGCTTCTTCCTCTCCCACTCCCCTGCTTGTGTTCCTTCTCTCGCTGGCTGTCTCTATCTCTGTCAAATAAATAAATAAATTCTTAAAAAAAGAAAAGGAGGGCACGTGTCATAATGAGCACTAGGTGTTATATGCAAAAAATAAATCATGGAACACTACATCAAAAACAAATGAAGTACTGTACAGTTAATAACAATTTTAAAAAAAGAGAAAGATATGAAATCCATAAGGAGACTGTCACAATTTGCAAATGACAGGAAATCTGGAAAGATTCCACAAAAAAAAAAACCTGTTAGAAAAAATAAATTAAAGAAAGCTGCAGGATATAAAGTCAATATATAGAGATCTGTTGTCTTTATTTTTTTCAGATTTTATTTATTTATTTGACAGGAAGAGAAAAAGCACGAGCAGGGGGAGTGTCAGAAAGAGGGAAAAGCAGACCCTCGCTAAGCGGAAAGCACAACAGGGGGCTCGATCCCAGAACTCTGGGATCAAGACCTGAGCTGAAGGTAGACGCTTCACAGATGGAGCTAACCAGATGACCCAACTTCTTGCATTTCTGTATACTGATGACACACTTTCGCAAAGAGAAATTTAAAAAGCAATGCCATTTACAATTGCATAAAAAAATCTAGAAATAAAAGTAACCAAGAATGAGAAAGACATAGTACACTCAACACACGGCAGAAAAGAAATGAAAAACATGAGTGTCGAGGGGGGCAGAATGTATGGGTCAAAGATTTGGAAGGCAACACAAACAAATGGTAGCATACACCATGCTCCTTAACTGGAAGAGTTAATTATGTGAACATGTCCATCATACCCAAAGCAATCGACAGATGTGATGAAATGCCTGTCTGAATTCCAGTGGCATTATTCGAGGAAATAGAAAACAGTCCTCAAACTTGTATGGAATCACAAAAGACCCCAAATACCCAAAGCAACGTGAAGAAAGAAAGGTGCAGTCAACACACACCTGGATTTCAAGCTAGATTAGAAAGCTGTTGTCATCAAAACAGGATGGTACTGGCATAAACACAGACACCAGGTCAGTGGAACAGAGCAGAAAGCTCAGAAACTTACCCACACGTAGATGATCCTAACTTACCACACAGCAGCAGATGATATGCCATGAGGGAAGGACTGTCTCCTCAGTGAGCGGTAACAGGCAAACTGGACACTAAATGCAGAAGAATACAACTGGGTCACTTTCTTACACCACACACAAAATTTTAATGGATGAATGATTTGAACATAAGACCTGAATCCATAAACCTCCAAGAAGACACAGGTACTAAGTCTCTCGACATTGGGTTTGGCAAAGAGTCTTCAGATCGGACACCAACTGCAAAGGCAACAAAAGCACAAATAAACAAGTGGAACAACATCAAACTGAAATCTTCCACAAGGCCTAAGAAACCAGCAAAAACTTAAAAGGCCACTGACCCAATAAGAAAAAAATATCTGTGAATCCTATGTGTGAGAAGAGGCTAATATCCAAAATACACACAACACTCATACAAATCAAAACAAAAAAAAACTATATAAAAAAATTGGAGGAATATGTGAATAGATACTTTCCAAAGATGGCACACAGGTGCCAACAGACAGAAGGAGTTGTTCAACATCACTAATCATCGTCAGGGAAACATCAGTCAAACCCACAATCGGCTATCCTCTCACAACTGTTGGAACAGCAATTCTCCCAGAGACAGACACCAGGTGGGGTCAAGGGTGTGCAGATGAGGAGACACTGTGCACTGTTGGTGGGAATGGAAATTGGTGCAGCCACTATGACAAACGGTATGGAGGTTCCTGAAAAAATAAATTCAACTACCCCATGACCCAGTAATGGCTCTACTGAGAATTGATTTGAAGAACACAAAAATGCTGCCTCAAAAAGACAGATGCACTCCCACGTTCACTGCAGCATTATTCACAAGAACCAGACATGGAAACACAGACCTTGGGGGCCTTATGCCAAGTAAACCAGACACAGAAAGACCAATACCAGATGCTCTCATGTACATTCCAAGTGGAATAAACAAATACTGAACGCATAGATACTGAGAGCAGATTGGTAGGTGCCAGATTCGGGGATGGGGTGGTAGAAACAGGTGAAGGTGGTCAAAGTCTCAATGTTTGAGTGAGAAAATCCGACAGTCATCAAATGTTCTGTCCAGCATGGAGACTAAACCTAACCCTACAGCATGGGGTATAGGATTCCCTGCTCTTTGAAAGTACAGGTCTTCTGAGAAACCATGCACAGCAGAAATGGTGTCAAGAAGGAATGGCCATTAATTTACATGAACAATTAGACAGTGTGCTCAGACTCCAAAATTCCTTCTCTTTGGCTTTTCTTAGGCCTCAGCACGCAAATTTCTAACTGAGGCCCACCATAAATGAAGATAAAGCACTGCAGAGGCTCACAGACACCATTCAAAGTGCTGGTGGCTGGATGCGGAGAGCGGTTCCCAGCGGAAGGAGCTGGTTGGGGTGCACGCCGCCTCTGTCGTGCTTCTCCCCAAAACAGATGCTGAACGCGATTCTCACTGTTCACCTTTTTTCATAAGAGGGAAATCCTCTTCAGGACTCTTCCTCTTACTGAAGCTGGGTAATAACGTAGTTCTTTCAAGAAAGCCCAGTGTCTTACTGTGAACGTTTAAAAAGTGGGGGATACTTGTACTTGAGCATTGCTGAGGGAGGAGATGTGAAAGGTCCTCCCAGACACAAACCTCAGCAGATCCACTGGGAAAGGCACCTTCCTCAGCATGCAGAACACGGACTACCTCCTACCCCCCGAGAAACCCTCTCCTTCCCCTTGATCAGGACAACCCACAACAGCTGGGAGTTACCCCAATTCCTCTGTTCTCCTGCTCCTAATAGCTAACCCATCAGCAAATCCTGTGAGCTCCATCTTCAAAATGGACCCAGAATAGGTCTAACCACTCCATCCAAGGCCACCTGTCTGGTCCACAGTGCCTGAGTTCCTGGAAAAGCTTCGTCATTGACCTGCCTTGCCATCTTCAACCCTCTGTCATCTGTTCTCAACACTGTCGCCAGGATGGCCCAGTGAAACAGCATCTCATGGGGTTATAGCCCTGGAAAAGCTTTCTGTCACCCTCTGTCACCTCTCTGAGCTCATGTCCTAAGCTGTCTCCTGTGGCCACAGGGCCTTCTTGCTGCTCCTGGACATACCTGGAATTCTCCTGGCCCAGAGCCTTTGCACATGCTTTCCCTTCTGTTCAGAATGCTCTTGATGTGTTCTCACTCACCTTTGGAGAAGTCTGAATTGGAGTGACAGGGACAGAAGATGAGGCTGTGTGTGTTGTGTGAGGCTGTTGGCCCAGAAGAAGGTTCTCTGCCAGCTCTCAGCCTGTGCCTCACTTGTCCTTAGCAAGGAACTTGCACACAGCCCTCACCTGTCACAACTCTCACCCAGGAGACCCACAGCCACCCCTGGAGCCCACCCTGCCCACAGCCTGCTGCAGAATGCATTCAGCTCTCCTCTGGGACCCCTGTCAGCTTAACCTAGACCTGGAACTCCCCTTTCTCCTGCAAAGCTCCCGGATTCCTCCTCTTCTTCCAAAATCACCCTGGTGCAAGGCTTTCATGAGAAAGCTATAACGCTAACTAATGAAAGGTTCACACCTACTTTCCCCTTCTGTTGCCTTTCTCTCCACCTTCTTTCCTACCTATGCAAAATGTAACATATCAGTGGAACATGAACATGGTCTGAGATGTGAATCTTTCATTGCAGCTTTCTGAGGACTCCTTATGTGATAAGAAACTAGTGTATCCTACAACAGTGTGTTTTACATCTATCCTCTATAGAATAGTACAGCCCAAATCACTACAATTTTACCTCACTCTTCATGAAGCAGAATACTCTTTCCTTTCTTCTTTTACTTAAAATTCAGTTAGTTCACATGCCATGGAATATTCACTTCAAGGGTACGATTTAGTGATTCCTCACCTGCATACAGTACCCGGTGCTCATCACAAGTGACCTCCTTAATACCCCTCACCCATTTAACTCTTCCCCCCACACCCTTGTCCTGCAGCAACACTCAGTTTCTTCTCCAAGTTTGAGTCTATTTCCTGGTTTGCCTCTCTCAACACCCCTCAACTCTGTTCATCTATTTTCTTTCTGAAATTCCACAAGTGTGAGAGCATAGGATGTTTGTCTTTCCTCACTGATTTTGCTTAGCTTAATACACTCTTAATACACTCTAGATCCATCCACATCCTTGCAAATGGTAAGATTTCATTCTTTTTGAAGCTGGGTCATATTCATTATATATATATATATATATATATACACACACACACATATATATACATATATAATATATATACATATATATGTATATATATATATATACACACACACACATATATATACATATATATATATAATATATATACATATATATGTATATATATACATTATATATATCCATTTTATATATATATGTATATATATATATATATATATATATATATATATATATATATATATATATATATATATGTATATGTATCCCACATCTGCTTTATCCATTCATCAGTGCATGGACCTTGGGATTCTCTCCATAGTTTGGCTACTGTGGACATTGCTGCTATAAATATCATGGTGCATGGACCCCCTTCGAATCTGCATTTCTGTATCCTTTGGGTAAATACCTAGGAGAGCAATTGCTGGATCATGTGGTTGTTCAATGTTTATCTTTTTGAGGAACCCCCCACTGTTTCCCAGACTGGCTGCACCACTTTGCATTGCCACCAACAGGATGGGAGGGTTCCCCTTTAAGCAGAACATTATCTGCCGGCAATTTCATAAGAGGAAACAAAATCTCTGGGAGATGCACCCAGGGTCAGGCAAGCAGTTGCAGACTTCACCCCAAGGTTCCTGACGCCAAGCCCCTTGAAGCCACCAGCACGCCACTATCCAAAAGAATTCCCAGACTCTCCTTCTGACTCCACCACCAAAGAAACTACAGAGAGAATATGGCACCTCAAAATATCGAGATAATACATTTAGTAAAACTAGAAAGTCAAGCTCAACTCTTAAACAGGAACAGGCCGCTTTGGATAATTTTGAATTTTCCCTCCACCCTAGTTTTAACTCTTCTTATGAATAAACTAATCAATGATGAAACATCACCTTTGTCAAATGACATCATCCAAGTCTGTATCAGATGAAAAAAAGCCACCTAACTCTAGATGCCAGCCACTCAACCATATCTTAGGCCCAATTGAATAAACACTTTTAGATGAAGGAACAAATTAGATGTTACAAACAGGCACAGAGTGAATCTCACCTTCCCTTTCTAATAAAAGAGGGTTCCTAGGAAACAGATGGTCAAAATACATTTGTAAGCAATAAATGGACAGAGAAATTGTGATCCCCTGCAAAGTTCTACCAGCAGGGAAACTAAGTAATTCTTGCACCAAACCCAGAATGCTAACAGCTACTTCAATTTTACTTTGTGGCTCAACTAGAGAAAAGAGAAAAGCCCAGGAGGTTTTGGGATAATGAGAGGTTTTACCTCCAGCCCTGACATAGATAGGACATTTTGCCAAACATACCTGTGCTTTCCCTGAACACTGGCGTCCTGTGACAAGCTGCCTTGCTGACTTCGATACTGATGTTCAAAACCTCGGGTGTCTTGTAGCCAGAGCAGAGGTCCTGTCAGCTGGGGAGAAGAATGCACCTCTAACCTTAAACCTGCACACCTGCTTTGGATTCTGGGTGAAGGGGCAACACATACTTGTTGTTTAGCAGTAATTATCTTCATTCTCAATAGACCAATGACCTTGCCTTTTCTGGAAAGCAGACTTACTCTTCTAAAGAAACCCTCAATTCGTCTATTCTCAATGCAACTAGAGTGGAACATTTATTTCTCACTTAAATAGAAAACACTGTTATTGTCGACACTGCATGAATGAACTTTTAAAAACATTTTAGAGAGAAAGGAAGAGACCTTTATTCAAACCCAAGTCAGGATAGCTGCCTGAGAGACACAATCTTCACCAAGAAGGGAGTGCTCCGGGGAAGGAACATTTGGGGCAGGCTTATATATTTTTTTTTGTTTTGTATTACGTAAGAGTTACAAACCACAATGAGGATCTTCTTAGATTTCAGAAAGTGATAGACTCTTTCTTATGTTTTCAGTATGTACATGTCAGTATGACTTTAATCTTATGGGAGCCAAAGAGGTTCTTTATTTTTTCTTATCTTTATGTTGCCATTTTTTTATTATTGTTTTCTTCTCGAAGCAGATGTACAACATGTGCTTGGGGCAGAAATAGGGCCCATGCTTTGAGGTGTTGCCCAGTCATTTTGAGCCAGGTAAAATGTTAATGGATAGCTTCCCTGGGAGCCCAGGATCAGGACCCACAGATGATATAAGATAAAAATTCATTTTATCATTATAATTACTCCTAAATGGAGGAATTTGAGACAAAACCACCTTTCACAAGAGAACCAAGAAATCAAAATGATGCCCACGGATGGCTGCCTGCTCCATGGTCAGCACAGGTAACAGAAGTGTTCACAATCTCTGGACTCCTGCCCTTCTCCTGCCCAAATCGCTGAAGCACTCAGACCACTTAATATCAGAATTGTAGTACTGCTAGACACCTTAGAGATGTCTGCCACCATTCCCTTGGACTGCAGAATAAAACACAGTAGCTCGTTGTCACAAACTAATTTCAACATGAAGTGCCCCCGGGATGCACTAAGTTCTTTCTCTGCAAATGTTGACTAATGTAAGTCACAGTCATACCATATAAACACTACGATGGCTGGGAAGTCATCGTAGGTAAGGGAATATTTTAGCCATGTTTATAAGCATTGGCTCACATTGTAGAAGAGGCTGAGTGTTTTTAAATACTATTTCAGACCTGTTTTACAGCACCCTCTGAACATACCAGAGCCTGAATGGACTAAAAAAGATAGTTGCTTTCAGTAACTTTAATATCAGAAAAATATTATACTGTCTGTATTCCTAAGGATCTTTGAGTATCTTACCCAGAGGTCCCCCACTGAGATAATGATCTTAATGATCACCATGGGCAGAGGTGAAAAGGCCCGCTGAATTCGTTCCAGTTTTCCACATGACAAGAAAATCCTGATACTTGATAGGTTTCCAGATTGAGAAGAGCAGAGATAAGAGGGAAATAGTACCCTGTATGGAACAACAAGGGATTTGGAGTCAATTTGGGGATCCCACTTAGGTTTCTGACACCAAAATTCTCTGTGACTCATATCATCTGAGTCCCTGTCTAACCACCTGAACGTGTCCCTAAAAATATCTACACTCTAGTTCAGAAGTTTAAGAGGCAGAATGCTACAAAGAGCCAGTATGATGTCTCTCAGGACAGGTGTTCAAAGCAATAATTGCTATTGGGTCTATTTTTTTTCCAGAAGAAAGAACACATGTTGAATCCGTATTTCTAATAGATGACTCACCAGATGGTTTTCAAACCTGAAGGAAGGCCAAGAAGTCACTCTTGTGTCATATTTCACTCAGAAATCATGTTGTTGGACTGGTGACGATGATACGGTAGCAACGTCATCACTAAGATTGGGGAGATTCTAATTTCCATACGGCCATGTTGACCCCCTTAGATCAGAGCCCCAGAAAGGGCAGCTGGGGAGGGGGCACCGCCATCACTATGAGTGGGGAGCTTCCCAATTCCATATGGCCATGATGACCCCCTTAGCTCAGGGCCACCAGAAAGGACAGCTGAGGGGGACCACAGGCCAAGGCTGCCAGGTGTGGCTGGGGCAGGCAGAACTCTGACTTAAGGCTCAACTCCTGTCTAGGTTATTATAATGCTCTTCACAAATAAAGTATCATTGTGTGTGAGCCCTCATGTAGAAAAGGTTCAGAATTTCCATGGAGATTCCCTCTCTGACCTTTAGGATATGTAGCAAAGTTCCATTTAATTTTTAAACATTGAAGGACTTCTTGGTTTTCTTTTCGCTATGACTGTGGCTCAATTCCCCTGTGGTCTAAGAATAGAATCTAGTTAATTTCAGGGTTTAACATTTGTAGACTTGATTCGTGGCCACACCTATCATCTATTTGGGTAAAGAGTCTATGACCTCTTGAAAATAATGTATTCTGCACTTATTATGGAATGTTCCCTATATGTCAATTAGGTCACATTTGTTGCCAATGTTTTGTCTGCTTTTTCTGTCAGATATTGAGAAAGGTACATTAAAATCTTCAAACAATGCTGCTCTATTCAATGTTGCATCGGAGAATCTACCAGTGTTAGAAGGCAAGAGAAACAAAAAGTATAAGAATTGAGGGGATAATTGTGACTATTCACAGATAATACAATGGTGTACATAGAACATCCGAAACAGTCTATAAATACCCTATTAGAATTAAAAATGCACTTTATAAATTTGAGATGGATTGTAGCTTCCCATTGGACAGTTTCTGAAAGAAAACGTAGAACCTGTCAATCTTGAGGTAAGACATAGGGTGCACTAACCATTTAAAACAATTTAGTGGGACTTCATAAAAATGTGACATTTCTCCTTATCTTATGACCATAAGAAAATGAAAAAGTGAACCGCAGGCTGGGAAGTAAAGATTTGCAATACACACACTCACAAAGACTTGTCAATAAAGAAAAACTGCTCATCAACCTTAAAAAGTCTATTCATAAACAAATACTTCAGAAAAGATTGACTGATGGCCAATAAGAACAGGAAAGGGTGCTCTACAGTATTAATTTCAGGAACAGCAAGGTCTTTCCTAAAATGAAAACATACACACAAACCAGTATTCCCTAGATGGATGACGTCCTTATTCCTGAGGACAGCTTGAAGAACAGACTAGCATCAAAGTAAAGTGATGGAATTCCTGACACTCAGAGGATGGACAATTGACCTCAAACTACAGTACAATTTCTAGGCATCTTTCGGTCCTCTGAAGGCAGACAACTGCCACACCCCTTCCTACACCACACAGGTTGCTTCCCAACCCCTACCATAAAAGAAGAAGATGAGAAACAGTTAGGACTAGTAGGAAATAGCAAAAATCACATGTGGGGATTATCCTGAAACACACTGACCACATAACTAGTTTAAGGAAGTGTAGGGAACTGACAAGGACAGAGACTCAAGCGGTACTTCTTTGGGAAATGCTGTCTGAAATCGTCACACGTTGGTACCTGCTAATGAGGGCTCTGAGCATACCCTAGGGTTTGCTCACAAGGGTGTGCAACACCATCGCTGAGGACTGAAACTCTTCAAGACCTCAAAGCTTGCCTGATTGACTATTGGACTAAGAGATTCCCATGTTCTGAAAACAGATACCAACTCATTGAAAGGTTCACCTGGGCTCTCTTGGAGGCCCTACAAGAAGCTGAACCATTCACTGAAAATCAATTACACACACACACACACACACACACACACACACACACGCACCTGTCATTTCACCAATTACTTAAACATTCAAGGTTCTTCCTACATTTTCTTTTTCACATTGATATTTATTCTCACATTAAATGTCATCATTTCTAATGAACACTGATGTCAAAATAGAGATCCATTGACACAATATTCACAAAATGGAAGTTCCCTGCTGTCATTTTCAATATAGCGTTTTTTAAATTTCATACATATTTTAGGTTTTTGGTAACTTATACAGGAGAAGATCAGCATTGAAAAACTCTGAATACTGACAATGAGTTTTAAGCCTAGAGAACAAAAATTGTCCAATTTCATAGATAATAAGGAACCAAAAGGAAAGCATGGAAGCTGTAGTCGAATAATTTTACACATATGCATCTTCTATTATTCTACTATGGAGGGGCGTGTTGTATTACCACTATACATGCATCAATTGTCTTCCACGTGCACCTGCACAGGTATAATGAATTACTAGAGTAGAATGAAATGTCTGGGAACTACTTGGCGGCATCTATAATGAAAAATGAAATTTCGATCTTATATTTGGTGAACTTCCACTGTCTGTCCCTTTAGACAATGGACCCTAAACAGAAGGGGGAATGAACCACGAGAGACTATGGACTCTGGGAAACAAACTGAGGGCTTCAGAGGGGAGAGGGGTGGGGGATTGGGATGGGCCAGTGATGGGTATTAAGGAAGGTACATACTGCATGGAGCACTGGGTGTTATATGCAAATAATGAATCACGGAACACTACATCAAAAACTAAGGGAATACTGTATAGTGACTAACATATCATAATAAAAAATTATTAGTAGAAAAAAAATTAAACGTAAAAAAAATACAGCTTTTCTGTTTCAAGAACAATCACAATTGGGAAAAAACTAACTTCCAATGCCTAAAGCAAAACACAGACCAAGTTCCATCTCACTCCCCTTTATTCACATTCTCTGTGGGTTCTAAGCTATTTCTCTACCTCCTTTCCTGCTGAGCAGGGATCCCGGGCTCGATCCCAGAACCCTGCGATCATAACCTGAGCCAAAGGCACATGCTTAACTGGCTGAGCCAGCCAGGAGCCCCAGCCATGTTTTTCTTAAGCAAAAGGACAATTTCTCACAATGCCTTCACATGACTTCACAAGGTACCAGACACCTGCATTTGCCTCTAGGAGGTTGCAGATGAAGGCAATTGCAAACTCTCAGTGGTTTATCAAATACAATGACATGCCTGGTGACAGTGAAACTCTTATGAGCCCACGAGAGGGTGCTGTGACACTCAGCTGTGGCTGGGCTAGCACAGAGAACCAAATCCATTTCCCTGCCTGATGTCTGTGAGGAACAGATGCCCCCACTGTGAATGAGACCCTGCCACTGAGCTGTCCAGAGATGGCCATCCTCACGGAGGATGAGGATAAAGGACAATGCCTGAGGAGACCTCATCTGTCTCTTTTACCTTTTTATATTTTTGACAGTTGACAAATCACTGCCTAGGAGTCCCCAACTACCTTAGTCTCATCTGTGAATGGCCAAGAGGTTTTACAAAACACTTCAGATTTTGACCTCACAAATGCCCACAACCACTTACCATAGGGATTCAACATTAAGCAAAGATAATGTTCGTTGGAAGAGAGGTCCTGCCCACTGTTGTTTCTCACTTATATGCTCATCTTCCTTACCTCATGGTAACATAACCACCTTGATTCCTGCTTCCGTCTTCAGGAAGGCTGATGTGACTTGAAGGGCATTACCCTGACATCGTTCTTTCTTAGCAATAAGATGTGGACATTTCCCTAGTCCTACACACCCAAAGTTGAATCGGAATCAGGACTGTGGAGGCTGATGAGAGTTGAAGGTGTTTTCCCGTACAGGGTGGTCTATTACCAATAAGGATGGGTCAGAGTCTTCGAAATTCCAGAACCTTTTCATTAATGCTTCCTACTCGTGAAAGATGATGTACATTGGTCTTTCCCTGTATAGTGTGGTGACTCAGAGAAAAGTGCTTAACCCTTTCGACAGACTTCCACGACCACTTGGGGCTGGCTTCCATATTCACAAAGGATGATGTTAGGGCTAAGAGGGTTCCTGTACACTGTTATTTCTTACAGATATGTGTATGGCATTTTTGTTACATTGCCAGAGCCACTTAGTGCCGGGCTTGCCGGCCTCCTGGGGACGAACCCTAACCCTAGGTCGGCCCCCGAGGGGCCCCTTCCAAGGGGCCTGGCGCCACAACGCCAGGGATTGGGGACACCCGAGCCCAGCGCCAGAGTCACCCTGCCACCCCGCAACAACCCGGGCTGCTAGGGGCACCGCCAGTCTTTCAGGGCGAGAGAATGGGCAGGGCCCTCCAAGCCCCATGTGACCTTCGATGGCCCCCCATGCCAAAACGCTTGGGTCCACACTCCCTCTCGCCAGCGCCCTCACCTCGGCCTGCCCCTCCGCCTGTCGCAGAGCTGGCGGAATGGGCCTGCTGGACTCCTGGGGGCTAACACTTACCCTAGGTCGGCCCCGAGAGGCCCCTCCCAAGGAGGCTGGCACCACAATGCCGGGGATTTGGGATCCCCAAGACCCAGTGCTAGACTCACTCTGCCACCCCGCAAGCACCCAGGGCGATAGGGGCATTGCCAGTCATTCAGGAAGGGAGAACGGGCAGGGCCCTCCAATCCCCCTGGGACCTTCGAAGGCCCCCTGCGCAAAAACTCTGGCTCCCACGCTCCTGCTCGCCAGCTCCCTAACCTCGGCCCACCCCTCCACTCCATGCAAAACTGGCGGATCAGGCCTGCTGGCTTTCTGGGGGCTAACCCTATCCCTAGGTTGCCCCCGAGGGGCCCCTCCCAAGTGGCCTGGCATCGCATGCCATGTATTGGGGACCCTCAAGTCCCAGCGCCTGACGCACCCTGTCTCCCCACCGCCACATGAGGTGCTAGGGGCATTGCCAGTCCTTCAGAGCGACAGAAAGGGCAGGACCCTCCGAGCCACCTGCGACATTCGAAGGCACCCCGAGCCAAAGCCAAAATGCTCTGGCCCACGCTCCTGCTCGCCAGCTACCTCACCTCGACCCACACCTCCATTCACCGCACATGTGCGGAACCACCTGGGGGCTAACCTGGGGGCTAACCCTAACTCTAGGTCGGCCCCCGAGGGGCCCGTTCCAAGGGGCCTGGCACCGCAACGCCGGGTATTAAGGACCCCTGAGCCCCAGCGCCGAAATCACCCTGCCACCCTGCCGCCACCCGGGCAGATAGGGGTGCCGCTGGTCATTCAGGGCAGGAGAACGGGCAGGGCCCTCCGAGCCCATGGCAACCTTCGAAGGCACCCCCATCCGAAACGCTTGAGCCCACGCTCCCGCTCCTCAGCGCCCTGACCTTGGCCTGCCCCTCCGCTCACTGCAGAGCCGGCGGATGAGGCCTGCCCTCCTCCTGGGGGCTACCCATAATCCTAGGTTGGCCCCTGAGGGGCCCCTCTGAAGGGGCCTGGCACCGCAATGCCTGGGATTGGGGACCCCCGAGCCCCAGCGCCGGACTCACCGTCTCACCCCACCGCCACCCGGGCAGCTAGGAGCCCTGTCGTTCATTCAGGGAGGGAGAACAGGCAGATCACTCCGAGCCCCTGGTGACCTTCGAAGGCTCCCCCACCAAAACGCTTGGTCCCATGCTCCCGCTCGCCAGCACCCTCACCTCCGCCCCACCCTCCACTCACCGCACAGCTGGCGGATCGGACCTGCCGGCCTCCTAGGGGCTAACCCTATCCCAAGGTCGGTCCTCGAGGGGCCCGTCCCAAAGGGCTTGGCACCGCACTGCAGGGAATTGGGGACCCCTGAGCCCTAGCACCAGACTCACCCTGTCGCCCCGCCGCCACCCGGGCCGCTAGGGGTGCTGCCGGGTATTCAGGGCGGGAGAATGGGCAGGGCCCTCCTAGGCACTGGGTACCTACGAAAGACTTCTGCACCAAAACCCTTGGGCCCATGCTCCCGCTCGCCATCGCCCTCACCTCGGCCTACCCCTTCGCTCACCGCACAGCTGGCGGATTGGTCCTGCCGGCCTCCTGTGACATAACCATAACCCTACGTCGCCCCAGAGGGGCTCCTCCCAAGGGGCCTGGCGCCACAATGCCGGGGATTGGGGACCCCCGAGCCCCAGCCACAGACTCACCCAGCCGCCCTGCCACCACCCGAGGCGCTAGTGGCGCTGCCGGTCATTCTCGGCAGGAGAACGGGCAGGGACCTCTGAGCCCCTGGGTCCTTCGACGGCCCCCCGCGCCAAAACGCTTGGTCCCCCGCTCCTGCTCGCCAGCAGCCTCACCTCGCACGCCCCTCTGCTCGCCGCACAGCTGGCCAATCGGGCCTGACAGCCTCTTGGTTGGTAACAATAAAGCTAGTTCAGCACCCGAGGGTCCCCTCTCAAGGGGGCTGGCGCCACCACGCTGGGAATTGGGGACACCCGAGCCCCAGCGCTGGACTCACCCTGCCCCCCGCCGCCACCCGGGCCGCTAGGGGCCCAGAGGATCATTCAGGGCTGGAGAACAGGCAGGGCCCTTCGACCCCCGGCGACATTTGAAGGTCCGATGCGCCAAAACGCTTGGGACCACGCCCCGCTCCACAGCGCCCTCACCTGGCCCGCCCCTCCACTCGCTGCACATCGGGCGGATCAGGCCTGCCGGCCTCCTGGGCGATAATCCTAACCCTAGGTCGACCCCCGAGGGGCCCCGCCCAAGGGGCCTGGCACCGAAACGTGGGGATTGGGGACTCCGGAGCCCCAGCGCCGGACTCACTGTGAAGCCCCGCCGCCACCCGGGCCGCCTGGGGCGCTGCTGGTCACTCAGGGCGGAAGAACCGGCAAGGCCCTCGGAGCCCCTGGCGACCTTTGAAGGCTTGGGCCCATGCTCCCGATCGCCAGCGCCCTCGACTCGGCCCGCCCCTCAACTTGCCGGACAGCCAGCGCATCAGGCTTGCCGACCTACTGGGGGCTAACCCTAACCCAAGGTCGGTCCCTGAGGGGCCCTTCCCAAGTGGCCTGTCGCCACCATGCCGGGGATTGGGGACCCGTGAGCCCCTGTGACCTTCAAAGGCCCAACACCCCAAAACTCTTGGGCCCATGCTCCTTCTCGCCAGCGCCCTCACCTCCGCCCATGCCCCCGCTCGCTTCACAGCCGGCGGATCGGGCCTGCCGGCCTCCTGGGGGCTAACCCTAACCCTAGGTCACTCCATGAGGGGCCCTCCCAAGGGTCCTGGCAATGCAACGTGGGGATTGGGGACCCCAGAGCCCCAGCCAGGACTCATCTTGTCGTCCCGCCACCACCCGGGCTGCTAGGGGAGCCGCCGTTCATTCAGTGTGGGGGAACAGGCAGGGCGCTCCGAGCCCAAGGCGACATTAGAAAGTGCCCCGCCCCAAAATGCTCCCACGGTCCCCCTCGCCAGCGCCCTCACCTTATCACGCCGATTCGCTTGCCGCAGAGCTGGCGTTTCGGGATTGCCAGCCTCCTGAGGTCTAACCCTAACCCTAGGACAGCCCCCAAGGTGTACATCCCAAGGGGCCTGGCGCCGCACGCCGGAGATTGGTGACCCCCGAGCCCCAGCGTCGGACTCACCCTGCTGCCCCCCCCACCCCCCCGGGCCTCTAGGGGCACCGCCGGTCATTCAGGGCAGGAGAACGGGTAGGGCCCTCCGAACCCCCAATGACCTTCGAAGGCCCCCCGCGTCAAAACGCTTGGGCCCACGCTCTCGCTCTCAAGCACTCTCACCTGGGCCCACCCATCTGCTTGCCGCACAGCTGGGTGATCGGGGCTGCCGGCCTCCTGGGGGATAACCCTAACCCTAGGTCGGACCCCGAGGTACCCCGCCCAAGGGAACTGGAGCCGCAACACCTGTGATTGGGGAACCCCGAGCCCCAGCGCTGGACTCACCCAGGCGCCCCGCCACCACACAGGTCGCTAGGGGCGCCGCAAGACATTCAGTGCGGGAGAACGGGCAGGGCCCTCCGAGTCCCCTCGTCATTCCAAGGCCCACCGCGCCAAAAGGCTTGGGCCCACACTCCCGCTTGCCAGTGCCCTCACCTTGGCCCGCCCCTCCGCTCACTGTACAACCGGCGGATCGGGCCTGCTGGCCTCCTGGGAGCTAACCGTAATCCTAGGTCGGCTCCCAAGAGGCCTGGCACTGCAACGCTGGGGATTGGGTATCCCCAAGCCCCAGTGCCGGACTCAACTTGCCGCCCCCAGGCCACCCTGGCCGCTAGGGGCGACGCGCGACATTCAGGGCGGGAGAATGGGCAGGGCCCTCCGAGCCTCCGGTGACTTTCGAAGACCCCCCGCGCCAAAACGCTTGAGCCCACGCTCCCATTCGAAAGCGCCCTCACCTCGGCCCGCCCCTCCGCTCGCCGCACAGCCAGCGGATGGGGCCTGCCGGCCTCCTGGGGGCTAGCACTACCCCTAGGGCGGCCACCGAGGGGCCCTTCGCAAGGGACCTGGCACCGCAGCGCCAGGGATTGGCGACACCCGAGCCCCAGCCAGGACTCAATTTGCCATCCCGCCGCCACCCAGGCCGCTAGGGGCGCCCCCGGTCATTCAGGGCTGGAGAAAGGGCAGGGCTCTCTGAGCCCCTGGCGACTTTTGAAGGCCCCCCGCTCCAATATGCTTGGGCCCATGCTCCCGCTCGCCAGCACCCTCACCTCGGCCTTCCCATCCTCTCGCCGCAAAGCTGGCAGATCGGGCCTGCCGGCCTCCTGGGCAGTAACCCTAACCCTAGGACAGCCCCTGAGGGTCCCTTCTTAAGAGGCCTGGTGCTGCAAAGCCGGGGATTGGGGACCACCGAGACCCAGCTCCGGATGCACCCTGCCGCCCCTCAACACACGTGCCTCTAGGGGCGACACCATTCATTCAGTGTTGGAGAACTGACAGGGCCCTCCGAACTCCCTCCAACCTTCGAAGGCACCCCAAACCAAAACGCTTCGGCCCAGGCTCACGTTCACCAGCACCCTCACCTTGGCCCACCCCTCCGCTCGCCGCACATGTGGTGTATCAGTCCTGCCGGCCTCCTGGGGACTAACCCTAACCGTGGGTTGGCCCCCGAAAGGCCCTTCCCAAGTGGCCTGGTGCCGCAACGTTGGGGATGGGAACCCCGAGCCCATGTGCCGGACTCACCCTGCTACCCTTCAGCCACCCGAGCCTCTAGGGGCCCCGCTGGTCATTCAGAGTGGGAGAACGGGCAAGGCACTCCGAGCCCCCGGCGAATTTCAAAGGCCCCCCCGCACCAAAATGCTTGGGCCCATGCTCCCGCTCACCAGCGCCTTCACCTCGGCCCGACCCTCCGCTCCCGCACAGTCGGCGGATCGGGCCTGCCGGCCTCCTGAGGGCTATCCCTAACCCTAGGTCGGCCCCCGAGGGGCCCCTCCCAAGGGGCCTGGCGCTGCAAAGACAGGAATGGGGACCCCTGAGTCCCAGTGCCAGACTCACCCTGCCGCACAACCACCACCCAGGCCGCTAGTGGTGCTGTCGGGCATTCAGGGTGGGATAACGGGCAGGGCCCTCCAAGCCCTCAGCGACCTTTGAAGGCCCCCCACGCCAATATGCTTGGACTCACGCTCCCGCTCGCCAGCACCCTCACCTCGGCCCACCCCTCCATTGGCCGCACAGCCGGCAAATCAGGCCTGCTAGCCTCCTGGGGGCTGACAATAACCCTAGGTCAGCCCCCGAGAGGCCCCTCCCAAGGGGCCTGGAGCCGCAACGCCGGGAATTGGGGATCCCCGAGCCCCAGCTCTGGATCACCCTGCCGCCCCACTGGCAACCGGGCTGCTAGGGGCGCCGCCGGTCATTCAGGGCGGGAGAACGGGCATGGCCCTCCGAGCCCCCGGCGACCTTCGAGGGCCCCCCGCACCCAAACGCTTGGGCCCATGCTTCCGCTCGCCAGCGCCCTCACCTCGGCCCACGCCCCCGTTTGCCGCACAGCCGGTGGATCGGGCCTGCCGGCCTCCTGGGGGCTAAGCCTAACCCTAAGTTGGCCCCAGAGGGGCCCCTCCCAAGGGGCCTGGTGCCACACCGTGGGGATTGGGGTCCCCTGAGCCCCAGCGCCAGACTCACCCTGCCTCCCCGCTGACACCGGGCACGCTGGGGCATCGCTGTTCATTCAGGGTGGGAGAACAGGCAGGGCCCTCGAGACCCCGGCGATCTTTGAAAGCCCCAAGTCAAAACACTGGTGCCCACGCTCCTTCTTACCAGCACCTTTACTTTGGCCCACCCCTCCTCTCGCAGTCTAGCTGGCATATCGGGCCTGCTGGCCTCCTGGGAGCTAACCCTAACCTTAGATCGGCCCACAAGGGGCCAATCCTAAGGGGCTTGATCCCGCAACGCCGGGGATTGGGGACTCCCAATTCCTAACGCCTGACTCACCCTGCCATCCCACATCACCCGGGCCGCTAGGGGCGCCGCCGGTCATTCAGGTTGGTTGAAGGGGCAGGGCTTTCTGAGCCGCGGGACATTCGAAGGCCCCCGGAGCCAAACCGCTGTGGCCACACTCCCGCTCACCAGCACCCTCACCTCGGCCAGCCCCTCTGCTCGCCCCACAGTGGTGTATTGGGCCTGCCGGCCTCCTGGGGGCTGACCCTACCATAGGTCGGCCCCCAAGGGGCCACTCCCAAGGGGACTGGCGCCGCAATGCCTGGGATTGGGGACCCCCTACCTGCAGCGCCGGAATCACCCTGCCACCCTGCCAACACCGGACCCGCTGGGGCATCACAGGTCATTCAGGGTGGGAGAACGGGCAGGGCTCTCGAGAACCCAGTGACTTTCGAAGGCCATCTGCGCCAAAACGCTGGGGCCCATGCTCCCATTCACCTGGGCCCTCACCTCAATCCGCTCCTCCGCTTGTCACACAGCCAGCGAATCGGGCCTGCAGGCCTCCTAGGGGCTAAACCTAACCCTAGGTCGGCCCCAAGGGACCCATCCTAGGGGCCTGGCGCCAAAACACCTGGGAATGGCGATTCCCGAGCCAAAGTGCCAGACTCACCATGCCTCACCGCCACCACCCAGGCCACTAAGGGTGCCGTCAGTCATTCAGGACGGGAGAAAGGACAGGATCCTCAGACCCCTGGCGACATTCGAAGGCACCCCGCGCCAAAACGTTGGGTACCACGCTTCCACTCGCCAGCGCCCTCACCTCAGCCCACCCCTCCACTTGCCCCACAGCCATCGTATCGGGCCTGCTGGCCTCCTGGGGGCTAACCCTAACCCTAGGTGGGCCCCCAAAGGGCACTCCCAAAGGGCCTGTCACTGCGACGCTGGAGATAGGGGACCCCCAAGCTCCAGCGATGTACTCAACCTGCCCCTCCGCCACCACCTGGGCCACGTGGGGCGCCGCTGGTCATTCTAGCCCCTGGTCATTCTAGCCTCCTAGCCCCTGGCGACATTCGTAGCTCCCCCACGCCAAAACGCTGAGGCCCAAGCTCCTGCTCTACAGCGCCCTCACCTCGGCCCGCCCCCCCTCTAGCCACACAGCTGGCGGATCAGGCCTCCCGGGCTCCTTGGGGCTAACCTTAACCCTAGGTGGGCCCCAGAGTGGCCCCTCCCAAGAGGCTTGGTGCTGCAAAGGCAGGGATTGGGGACCCGCAAGCCCCAGCGCCAGGCTCACCCTGCCGCCCCGCCGCCACGCGGGCCGCTAGGGGCACTGCCGGGCAATCAGGGCGGGATAACCAGCAGGGCCCTCCGAGCCTCCAGTGAAATAAGTGAAATAAGAAGGCCCCCCACGCCAAAACGCTGGGTACCACGCTACCGCTCGACTGCGCCCTACTACGTTCAATCCCTCTGCTCACTGCACAGCCGGCGGATCGGGACTGCTGGCCTCCTGGGGGTTAACCTAACCCTAGGACAGTCCCCGAGGGACCCCTCCGAAGGTGTCGGGCGCCGCAACGTTGGGGATTGGGGAAACCCGAGCCCCAGTGCCGGACTGACCCTGCCACCCTGCTGTCACCCAGGGAGCTAGGGGTGTCGCCGGTCCTTCATGGCGGGAGAACAAGCAGGGCCCTCCGAGCCCCCTGCAACATTCGAAGGCCCACCGAACCAAAATGTTGGGGCCCACGCTTCTGCTCGCCAGCGACCTCACCTTGGCCCACCCCTCCATTCGCCGCAGAGCCGGTGGATCGAGCCTGCAAGCCTAACCCTAACCCTAGGTCGGCCCCCAAGGGGCCCCTCCCAAAGGGACTGCCGCCGAATGCCAGGGATTGGGGACCCCCGAGTCGCAACGCTGGACTCACCCTTCCGCCCCACCCACACCCGGGCCGCTAGGGCATCGCCTTTCATTCAGGGCGGGAGAATGGGCATGGCCCTCCCTGCCCCGGTGACCTTCGAAGGCCCCCACCGTCAAAACGCTGGGGCCCACTCTCCTGCTCGCCAGCGCCCTGATCTTCGACCGCGCCTCCATTCGCCCCAGATGGTGGATCGTGCCTGCTGGCCTCCAGGAGCTAACCTTTACCCTAGGTCGGCCCCCAAGGGGCCCCTCCCAAGGGGCCTGGTGCCGCAACGCCTGGCATTGGGGACCCCTGAGCCTCTGTGCCAGACCCACCCTGCCGCCCCGCCACCACTTCGGGCTGCTAGGAGAGCCGCCACTCATTCAGGGCGGGAGAATGGGCAGGGCCCTCCGAGTCCCCGGCAACATTAGAGGGCCCCCGGCGCCAAAACTTTGGGTACCACCTTCCAGCTCGCCAGTGCCCTCACCACGGCCTGCCCCTCTGTTCACCACACAGCTGGTGTATGGGGCCTGCCGGCCTCCTGGGTGCTAAACCTAACCCTAGGTTGGCCCCAGAGGGGCCCCTCCCAAGGGGACTGGTGACCAAAGCCGGGGAGTGCGGACACCCAAGCCGCAGCGCTGGACTCACCCTGCTGCCCCGTCGACATCGGGCCCGCTGGGGCGTCGCTGGTCTTTCAGGGTGGGAGAATGGTCAGGGCCCTCGAGACTCTGGTGACTTTTGAAGGCCATCCGCTCCAATACTCTGGGGCCCACGCTGGAGCTCGCCAGCACCCTCACCTCAGTCCTCCACTCCGATCTCCGCACAGCTGTCGGATCGGGCCTGCTGGCCTCCTGGGGGCTAACTCTAATCCTAGGTTGGCCCCGGAGAGGCCCCTCCTAAGGGGCCTGTCGCCGCAACACCGGGGATTGATGACCCCCAAGCCCCAGCGCCAGACTCACCCTGCCTCCCCGCCAGCACCCAGGCCACTAGGGGCGCCACCGGTAATTCAGGGCGGGAGAATGGGCAAGGCCCTCCGAGTCCCAGTGAACTTCTAAGGCCCCATGAGCCGAAATGCTTGG